>NC_048300.1:180473248-180839829 GCF_013100865.1 Trachemys scripta elegans | reverse complement strand
GCAGTCAGGGGACAGGGAGCAGAGGGGTTTAGATGGGTTGGGAGTTCTGTGGGGGGGGCTGTCAGGGGGTGGGGAGTGGTTGGATGGGGCGTGGGAGTCCCAGGAGTCTGTCTGGGGGTGGGGGTGTGGATAAGGGTTGGGGCAGTTAGGGGACAAGAGGCAAGGAGGCTTAGATAGGGAGTGGAGTCCTGGGGGGCAGTTAGGGGCAGGGGTCCCAGGAGGGGGCAGTCAGGGGACAAGGAACGGGGGGAGGGTTGGGGGTTCTGGGGGGGCGGGAAGTGGGAGGGGCAGGGGCGGGGCTAGGGCGGGGCTCCTCCCGTCCTCTTTTTTGCTTGTTGAAATATGGTAACCCTATGTTATTACCCTACACGCCTCTCAGCTCCAGCAGAGAGGAGGTCATATCGAGGAATGAATCTTAATCGTAGCCTTTAATTTAAGGATAATGTATGGCAACTCTTCAACAGCCCTGAGGAACACTATGCAATGCATTAGAACAGGAAGTATCCAGTTTAAAACAGAAGGGAGAATTTACAGTACATAGACAATATTTAATTATGCAAATTGGAATCTGGCCAGGCACCAGAGCTATCAGCCTTAATCAGGTGAAAAGTGGCAATAGGAATTTTACTATTCAGAAGTGGTGATCAGCACAATGGTTTTGCAAATGTGATTGGGGATCATCTCCAGGACCACAGTGCTTCCAAAAAGCACACTGGTGTAGGGGCATTCCTTCAGTACCAACTCAGAGGGAAGACTGATAGCTTCTGACTCACCAAGTCCACTAAACACTGACTTACATTGAACCTATTTAACCTCTGAGAGCTTACCTCTGAGAGCTGCAGCCCACAACAAGCACACTGGATACAACCTAATTAGTAGCAAACATGGATAACAGGCACTGTCACCTAGAATTCATTCAAACCCAGACAAGCAAATGGAAACGATAACAATATTTTTCTTTGTACGACTGTAGTCTCTCTATCTGAGGCTCTTAAAGTACGTTACAAAACTTACTGAATCCAGCCTCACAACCATCCGTTAATTTTAAGGCCAAAACAACCATTATGATAGTTTTGTCTGAACTCCTGCATAAGACAGACAATTGAATTTCACCCAGTAACATTTCTGCATTGAGTCCAATAACTTGTGATTGACCTACAGCGTATATTCTAGAAAGACATGCCATAATGACTGTCTCACTGCAACTGATTTCCAGCGCGGGTGGCTAGATTCACACTGGCTCCACTCACTCGGGAGCTAGTGAACTAACAGTAGCAGCCTGGACAGTGCTGCAGGGGTGGCAGCTCGGGCTAGCCACCTGAGCCACCAACCAGGCTGCAACTTATATGCTGCTGTTTTTAGCATGCCAGCTCGAGCAGAACCAGTACAAGTCTGTCTACCTGTGCTGGAAACCACACCTCCCCACTGCAGTGCAGATGCACCTTAAAGACTTCACATCCTTTGTTAAGCTGTTCCGGTGTCTAAATGGTTCAATATATTATTTGCAGTTTACATTTTGCTATATTTAAAATCCGTTGGTGCCTAATTTTTTGCTGTAAAAGACCACTAGGCACTTAGGTTTATACCTCTGGTCACGCACAGAACACCTTGATCTAGGAGCCCAGACACCTATCTCATGCCTAAGCCCCAGTGGGATCCTCAAGTCACATGACAATAGGCGCTACCCCACCTCAAGATAGTCAAGTCCGAGGCCTATTCAAGATAGTTAAGTCCCAGGCAGACTGCGAAGAGCTACCAAAGGATCTCACAAAACTGGATGACTGGGCAACAAAATGGCTGATGAAATTTAATGTTGATAAATGTAAAGCAATGCACATTGGAAAACATAATCCTAATTATACATATAAAATGATGGGGTCTAAATTAGCTGTTACCACTCAAGAAAGAGATCTTGGAGTCATTGTGGATAGTTCTCTGAAATCATCCACTCAATGTGCAGCGGCAGCCAAAAAAGCAAACAGAATGTTGGGAATCATCAAGAAAGGAATAGATAATAAGACACAAAGTATCATATTGCCTCTATATAAAGCCTTGGTACACCCATACCTTGAATACTGCATACAGATGTGGTCGCCTCATCTCAAAAAAGATATATTGGAATTGGAAAAGGTTCAGAAAACAGCAACAAAAATGATTAGGGGTATAGATCGTCTTCCGTATGAGGGAGGGATTAATAAAACTGGGACTTTTCAGTTTGGAAAAGAGGCGACTAAGTGGGGATATGATAGAGGTCTATAAAATCATGAGTGGTATAAAGAAAGTAAATCAGGAAGTGTTATTTACTTCTCGTAATACAAGAACAAGGGGCCACCAAATGAAATTAATAGGTAGCAGGTTTAAAATAAACACAGGAAAATATTTTTTCACACAACGCACTGTCAACCTCTGGAACTCCTTGCCAGAGGGTGTTGTGAAGGTCAATACTATAACGGGGTTCAAAAGGGAGCTAGATAGATTCATGGAAGATAGGTCTGTCAATGGCTATTAGCCAGGATGGGCAGGAATGGTGTCCCTAGCCTCTGTTTGCCAGAAACTGGGATTGGGTGACAAGGCATGGATCACTTGATGATAACCTGTCTATTCATTCCCTTTGGGGCTCCTGCCATTGGCCACTGTCAGAGGACAGGATACTGGGCTTGATGGACCTTTGGCCTAACCCATTATGGCCATTCTCATGTTCTTAGCTCATCTGTGGGGCCTGATCCATTAGGCATCCTCAAAGCAAACCTAATGCCACACAAAATGGCTGGGGGGAGTGGTGGAAGGAGGAGGAGCAGGAGGAGGAGGAGACAGAACTGCAATGCCTTTTATTGGCTCTGGCCCAGAGAGGTTAAATGTTTTCTCCAGAGTCACAAGGCAAATCTACGGCAAAGCTGGGAACAGACCCCAATCTCCTTACTCCCTGTCCTGTGTGCTATAGCCTATTGCAAGCTCTTTGGAGCAGGGACTGTCTTTTTGATCTGTGTTTGTACAGCACCTAGCACAATGGGGTCCAAGTCCCTGATATGACCACAATAATAATAAAATAATAATTAATATAACCCTAAGGCCATTCTAGCTCCCTACAGGAATCATTATTAATTAATACTTATTAATTATTATTATTATTATTATTACATGCTTTCAATAGGGTACTGTCATTAGTAGAAGATGAAGATTAGTAGAAAATGAAGAATAATACTGAGAACAGGGAACTTGAACACTGTAATCAAACACAACTTGAAAGACATTCTCAGAGAGGCCAAAAGTAAGCTCATATCTACTGAAAATACACAAAGAGCTGTGGCTATGTCATGTGAAGACAGCAGACATATCTAACACAATAGAATCTAACACAAAAGCATCCTTGTGCCTTTGGGCAGTGTCATAATACAAATACAAACACTAACACATCATCATCAGTTTTATTCTCTAAGCCCCTACTCCCAATGGCTCATTACAGCAAAAAGTACTAACAGACTTGAAAAAGAAATGTGACACACTGCAAAATGGAGTTGTGTTGCAACTCAGAGAACAACCATGTTGTACATGAGTCACTAACAGGCTTGATACTGTAGCTCAGACAAGCCGTAAAGCTCTTCTAGTTGAATGTACACTAGTTTCAGGTTCTCAGGCACTGCTTTTCCCCTCTGGAGTGCTCGTCAATAACCACTCACGATTGTCTTCATGCAACCAGGTGTTAATTATATATACAGTCAAATGCATCCCACTTGCATCTTCTCTATGAACAAGTATAAGTGCACTATAACACCACCCTTGCTTAAGGCAATTGGTAGTTTTTTATAACTGTAACCCCACCCTGTAATTACCTAGAAGTGTTTAATAAATGTATTTATTAAAACACATTTACAACAAAAAATATTTTCCCGTTAAGCCCTTTATTCATTCATGCTATTCATTCATGCCAACTCTCAACTGTGACATCACTGTGTATGAGTAGTGACAGGTGTATAAACCAAAATTCTGCCCTTCCAATTCCCTTCTGCAACTCCCATTATTTGTGATATACACAACAGTATCTGAGGGTTGAACTGGGCCTTTATATTTGGGAGGAAAAGGCAGATGTCTTGTTTTAGCAAAGGCTCAATGGTCTTTCAATGTAAATATGGAACACAGTCAGTGTTACAATGTAATCAGTTTACTTTTTGTTCGGATGATAGCTATGCTTTTCCATTGTCATTGCCTCCCAAAAACTCTGTCACTGTCAGCTCTTGCAGCAGGGACTGTGGAATAACTACCATTAATGATACTTGAGTATGAACATAGTCTAAAGCAACGTTCCCTTAAAAGGAGATAAGTGGGAAACAAGAATTTATTTTAAAAGGCACTCTATGTATGGATTAAAAGTATAGCTAAAAAGAAGCAACATTCTTGTTAGTCCTCTCTGTTTTTAAATCTAACAAGCAAAATGTGCCATAGAGCCAGTGTGATATTCATGTATGCCAGGGTATGACTAATTTTTCCTTGATATTTTCAATATGCTATTTTCATAAGATACCTTGAAATTCCCATGAACCCTAATGGAAGACTATGTGACCTAGCAGATAAATTGTTGCCCATATATTGCAAAGGTAGGGTATTTCATTTATCGGGATGAGTCATACTATGCTTTAATATCTTTCGTTATTTGTCAAAACAAAGAATTACGTTTTTGAACACCTAGGCTCAGATTCACCAAAGGATTTAGGCACCTGAGAGGGGCAGGGCTTAGGACACTTCCTTTTCCTCAGCATTTGCTTTTGGCTAGCTTAGGTGGCTCCCCACCCAGCATATATAGGAAGCCTGGGGGCTGGATCCTCAATGCTATTTAGGTGCCATTAAAATCTATGGGAGTTAGGTATCTAAATATCTTAGAGCAGTGATTCCCAAAGTTTAACAACCCGCAAATCCCTTTCACTAAAATGTCAAGTCTCTTGAACCCCCTCCTAAAAATGAGTATTTCCATGGATTTCCTCCCTTACCTCAGCATAAATTATAAAAGCAGTGACTTGGAAATATAAAATTTGTTTTTATGACATGCTTATTACACAATATTTATTAATTATTATTTATCATTACAGTATTTTTATTACATTATGAAAATGGCAACACTCTTCCAAGATCTCACTTTTGTAGCTTGTATCACTTTTGATTAAGCCAGTTATAAGACAAGGCTCCTATCAGAGGCGCCAGTAGAAAAACGGGGTGCAGGGCCAAAGCCCCTGTGCACCCCAGGGTCTGGTGGGGGCACTGCTGGAAAAGTGGGGGGCAAGGAAAAAAGGGGAGGGACCTGTGCTGGAGCACACTATGTGGGGGCAGCACGTGACCCTTGTCGCCCCCCGATACTGGCGCCTCTGGCTCCCAGGTTTGATCAAGGAGTATCAGATGTGAAACAGCATGAAGGTATTTAAAAAGCCAACTCAAAGAGTTCCTCCTACACAAGCATTCAGGTCTTGAGCACTCCAGGCAAACAATGCGCGTTACAACAAAGCTTAAACTTGTTCTTCATAATAATTTAAAAACAACACTAGCAGCCTATTTAATTTTAAAAACAGCAAAAAATATCCACCTCCCTTTCTATTTGGTATACAGAGTCTTGAAGTTTAAATCTCCTCAGTGTGATAGATATGCTTGCTTTGATCTGCTTAGCTCTTGGAAGTCCCCAAGGCTCCGGGCTGCTGGCTCTATGCTGCCCGGGGTTCCTATGGACAGTTCTGTCCGCCATTAGGGAATTTTTTCCCGAGAACCCCCTGTAACATTTCATGAACCCCCAGGGAACCACTGCCTTAGAGGGTCTGGGCCTGGGCCCCTCACTAGACAGCAGGTACATAAAAGTTAGGCTCCGCAATGCTTAGCATTGCACCACTTAAATCCCTTTGTGAATAGGGTTCTAATCCTGCATAGGCAGATCCATGTGCCCTGTGGATCAGTTTGCAGGACTGAGGCCTTAATTTATCTGTATCAACAAAAAAAAAAGATACTTGACATGTAATACAATGCCAATTAAACAATCCTCCCCAATTTAGCAAGACTGTTTTTAAATTGTTGATGATACTTTGAATATATCCTTTCAGTAAAACCCTGGAAACAGGCCTCGTGTGAACACTTTTGCCCTCTTATTGATATTTTGTTTTACAATTCAAATATGCTTCTGTTTTATCTTGAGAACAGTAGAAGAATCTTCCTATGGCTAATCTAATACCCAGATATTTCCAGAATATTAATCAAAATCTGTGTGCCCTAATCTAGAAGTGCTCGTTGTATAACTCAAATGATATAAATTCAACTCCTGTTGTGCTTTAACAGTTCTATGGTCATTTTGCAACATGTAAATTATGGATTATTTTAAATAATAATAAAGTTATTACCACTTTTCTAAAGCTAAATGAAAAAGCCATATGACTTATTTTTCTATAATATATCTTCACTGAAATTGATGGAATTACACTGGGACAGCATGTCTGAATATAAATATTTGCAACTAGATTCTGCTCGTCTGACCTGCTTGCCCCACCTCCTCTTCATTTTGGTTAATCTACTTGGATCTTGGCTCCTGGGTAGGTGTGTAGTAGTCCCAGCCTACCGCTAAATGCTTCTCACTTCGAGCAACTGGGCACGGAGCTGGTGGTGAGTGGGAAGAGCCAACGTTCTGCTCCCTTTCCTCCCTACTCACTGGCCAGGCACAAGGGGAAAATAAACCACACCATTTTTCTCCCCTAGAAAACAGTGGAAATATTGACTCTGATTCATAGTTCTTTCCCTGGGTTGTTTTTGAAGAAGTATAGTTTTGTGCCATCCCTTGCTCAGCCTAAATAATCATAATATGTTTGTTCAAAAAGTTAAGAAAACAGTTCAGTGATATAAAGATATGATATATATGGGCTTTTTCCAGGAGAAATTATATGCAGCCTTCTAGGGAACAAAAATCCCCAGAAGGCTGCATACACTGCTGATGTCGTGAACCTAATTCTCTAGGGGACTAGGGAAAAGTCAGGATGTTGAACAAAGTGAAAGAGGAGAGAGGAAACTTCTGCTGCAGGGATAGATAGAGCTGCTTAGGGGAAGGAGATCGCAGTTAAATGAGTTCTTTGCCTCCCATGCACCAAATGTTCCTGTGATGCTGGCAAACCATGTGCCAGCTCATGCCCAGGCCCCTAGGCCTCACTGAACACTGACAAATGCATAGCTGGAAACCAGTCTGGCTCGCCTGTGTGTTAGTTATGTTAAAATAGAGATTAGAATTATAAGAATGTGTTTAGTATTTAGACTTTATGAAATGTCTGTAGGATGCTACAAGAATCTTGCTTATAATATCTGTATTCCATGTTATAAGGTAATATTTAAATATTTGTTCTGTAACTATAAATCTATTTGCTAAGACTGTAAACTCCCAGTCAGGAGAGAAGCATTACCAAGTGTGAAATACTAGTTTACCACAAGATGTATCATCTACTCTCCAACAAAAGAAGGCCCATAGACACCAGACAAACCATAGTGGAACATGGGTAGACAAAAGATTTTGTTGATTGCTTCCCCTACACCCATGAAGAGGAGACATGTACAAGTCTTTGTCCCATCACAGCTTGAACGCTGGGGGAAAGGAATAAAAATCCCTGTTAAGGAGAAATTATCATCACTACGCTGATTTGAATTCAGAGAGGGCAATACTTCTAAGCATAAGTAAAGGATCCCCAACCTGCTTAATTTACATTGTTCCTAAAGGACATATAGAGTTTGCGTATACAACAGCATCTATTATCTTTTGAAACCTAAGACAGTAACTCATCTGTGTGTGTATGTTTACCTGTTTTAACTTTGTAAATAGCTCTCATTTCTTTTTCCTAGTTAGTAAATCTTTAGTTAGTTTATTACAGGATTGGCTACAAGTGTTGTCTTTGGTAAGAGAGCTAAGGTACAATTGACCTGGGGTAAGTGACCGGTCCTTTGGGACTGGTTGTAATCTGAATATTGTTGTGATTTTTGGTGTATGTGACCATCGATCACAAAGGCTTGTTTGCCTGGATGGCAAGATAGACCCGAGTACCCAAGGTAACTGTCTGTGACTCCATGGTTAGGCTGCTTGAGGAGTTCACATTTGTTATTTGGTGGGTGAAATGTAAGTACAGAACTTACCACCTGTTTGGGGTTTTGTGCCCTGCTTCTTGACAGTCTGCCCTGAGACTGGCAATCACACTCAAACTTGACAACTCCTATCCTGGACTCATCTTTTAGTTCCTTCCCATCCCACCATCCCCACACTGGAGTCATTCATGCTACAAGTTACTGGCAGACATGTGAGACATCATCTGGTAAAATGCAAGATCTTTATTTCCAAGGAAATACATCTGGCCATTGCTAATTAATTTAATGTTAAAGAAAGACTTTAACAGTAGAACACAGTTGGAAAAAGGACATCAAACTGTTGCCATAGAATGGAATGTGATGTCACAAATTTAGCATTCCAATTTCCCTACAAGAGCAGTGGTGGCCAGGCGGGACGGGGCGGGGCGGGGCGAGGCAGGGTGGGGGGATGGAAAAGATGGGCTGAGGGAGGCACAAACCATCATTTATGCTGTAACATCGTTAATAATTACCAGATGTATGAAGAACTTTCTGAAAAGAAAGAGGAAGGTAAATACCTTGAAGTATTTGAAAGATTTCCACAGCGTAAATGTAAATGTATCATGGCGTATCTCTGCCATTAACCAACTGACTTAGCATAAAAGTGGCATGCATGAATACAGGCACTTTAAAAGACAGCATCAAGAAGAAGCATGCAATTAAAGGGACAGAGGCAGACTAGGATTCAAATGTCGGTTTTGTGGAACAAATGTAAAAAATATATTGTTAATAGAAATGTGTTCATGATTTTTAAAAAAAAATCAGTGATCTAAGTGCAGAATTGTATTTAGTAGTATCTATACTACAAAGCATATTTGTTCTTACCCAAAATGGTAATCTGGTGGAGCAGATAAAATTATAATTATTTATTATGTGTATTACCATATCACCTAGGGGTTCTAGATATAGACCAGGAATCTGGCAGTATCTCACCAGCTATGTCTAGCAGCATGTCCTGGCTTGCTGCCCTGGGCCAAAGCCTTTCCCAGGCGCCTTCCAAGAACATCTTACTTATGGCATGAATCTGGAAGATTTACCAAGCATCAAATTGCCCTGTATGCAGCTGGTATCTTTTGTAGCTAAGTCAGTGCAATCACACAGATGAAGTGTCCTTGCAGAGTCCATTCTGCAGTGTATCAGTGCCTTATGTCCTGAGGACTGAATATTGGCTACCTTACATTATCTGTCAATGTGCAATATTTCTTACGGTCTACACATTCAGAAGATAAAACTGATCCTTCCATCTCAGGCCCCTTCCTTGCCTCTGGGCCCGGAATTCTAAAGTTGGGAAGCTTCTTATATCTGTTCCAGAGATGAGTGGATGCAAGAAAAACAGAATTTTCAGTGGAACCTTCAGTCTAAGCACTGAAATACTGTCCTTAAACTTCTTCTTTTTTTTCTTTGCACTGTTCCTGGAGGCACTGCAATACCAGGTCCATGCATGGGGTGGATGGAGCAAGCTCCTATTCCATCCCCCTATTTCAAAAATCAATTTAATATACAGTCCTCAAATAAAGGACATATTAGATATTCAAATGATAAGAATAGATTTAAAAATGTTATTAAAACTAATGTCTAAAATTAAATATACACAAGTTAAGAGGGAAGGTACTGTACATCTGGGGTCCAGCTTGAGTTATGAGGGATTACAGGTATCAGTTACAAGGATCACGAGATACATACATATCACATAACCAGCACAGACCCAGATTGGGGTGTAGGGATTTTGATCTTAACCTTCTTGTTAGGCAGAGACACCTAATGAGTTGATGGGAAAACAGTTTCAATCAAGGATCAGTATCAAAAAGCAGGAGACCTCTCTTTCTGTCCTGTCAGTGGTGACAGACTGTGAAATACACGTGATTTTTTTTAACAGCACATTCACAGGGTATGTCTACACTGCAATGTAAGCCCACGGTTAGTGGGACTGGAGTCAGCTGACCTGTGTTAGGGAACCCTGGGATAGAGTGTCCACATTATATTGTAACCATAAGTTCAGACTCTTCTAAACCATGCTCGAACCTAGAGCTCTGGTATCCACACTGCAGTGTGCAGACATAAGTCAAAATAACCATATCCCAGAGTTTCTAGCACTCCCACCCCCAAAATGTGGCCGCTCTAGCCCTAGGACCGGGGTGAACTGTGGGAAAACTTTACTGCCAACACATTACCAGGAAGCAAGCCAATTTGTAAAAGGCTTGATCAGTTCACTCTCCCTTGCAAACCCAGAAGGCTCTCTGATAGTGTGCTTGCAGATCAATAATCAGAAGGGAATGTGTTAATGCTGACCTAATCTGCTGCCATTCGCAAAGTGGGGGTGCCTTCTGTTTTCAATAGAGCAGATTACAGATTGTTGGGTGAGAGGAAGCTATCCCATGGAATTGTGGGATACTTCTGGCTGACTCCTGGGACCCAAGTCAAGTGGGGCTGCGTCTACAGTGCAAAGCAACAGGACTCGAGCCCTGGGTACTGGCTTAACTCAAGCTTGGACCCTCCAGCCCTGCAGGTTCCTGGGACCCTGGGTCTGAGCCCTGGTTTAACGCAATTGTAGCATAGACGTAAGAGGGGTTAGGTTTGAGACCAGGTTCAAGCATGGGCTTACATTGCAATGTAGACAGACCCACAAAGGCTCAAACTCTTTTTTTAGCAGAGAACCCTAGTACAAACATTGCAGGTAAACTGGGAAATTAACTTCTATTAACTTCTGGCTGAGAAACCACCAAAGGAGTTGAATTTTGGATTCTTTCCTGTTCTTGGATTCCCCAAGAGACTTGATGCAGTGAGAAATAACCCATTCCTCCTCAACAGAACTCTAAGGGCACCATTAAATATTTCAGATGACAGCACTGAATTTGCATTTTGAAGGTCATGGCTTGATGTGTAAGGCCCTGAAGCCAGACCACTCCAGTGGTAGGACCCAGGATCACTGACTCAGGCAACAGAGTTGAAATTGTTGACATTTTCTGGTAACTTGAAAAGGGTAAAAGGGATCTTCATAACTAACTGACTGAATAAACCATAAAAAGTGGGTGTGATAAATTCTGATTTTACTTGTGAGAATAGCAATACAAAACGTTGCATTGAGGGGTCAAAATAGAAGAAAAAAGTAGTGGAACTCCAAAGCTCCACCAACTGGTTTATATTTCAATGTAAGCTTACACGTTGGCGCAGAAGATGGCAGCTACCACAAAAAAGCTCTAGCTCATTGTAGTGTATAGGAATAGAGTAACAATAAATAATAATACCTAGTTTTTATGCAGCACTTTTTCATCAGTAAATCGCAAAGTGCTTTACAAAGGAGGTCAGTATCACTATTTTACAGAGGGGGAAACTGAGGTATAGTTTCCAAGGCCATCCAGCAGGCCAATGGCAGAGCCAGCAATAGAACCCAGGTCTCCTGAGTCCCAGTCTAATGAACAATCCCAGGGGTGGGCAAACTACGGCGTGCGGGCCACATCCAGCCCGTGGGACCATCCTGCCTGACCCCCAAGCTCCTGGCCCAGGAGGCTCGCCCCTGGCCCCTCCCTTGCTATTCCCCCTCCCCCACAGCCTCAGCTCGCTTACTTCGTCACCGGTGCAATGCTGTGGGCAGCGGGGCTGTGAGCTCCTGGGGCAGCGCAGCTGCAGAGCCTGGCCTGACCCAGTGCTCTGTGCTGCATGGTGGTGGCAGCAGCGTGACCCGGCTCCAGACGGGCGGCACGGCTGTAGCACCACCAGCCACCGGTGCTCCAGGCAGCGCGGTAAGGGGGCAGTGAGCAGGGGGGGTTGGATAGAGGGCAGGGGAGTTCGGGGTGGTGGTCAGGGAGCGGGGGTGTGGACAGTGGTCGGGGGTAAAACAGGGGGTTGAATGGGGGCAGAGGTTCGGGGGGGCAGTCAGGAAGGAGGGGGGTTGGATGGGGCAGCAGGGGGCAGTCAGGGGACAGGGAGAAGGGGGGGGTTGGATGGGGCAGAGGTCCCGGGGGGGTGGGCATTCAGGAATGAGAGGAGGGGTTGGATGGGGCAGGAGTCCCGGGAGGGATGCGGGAGCAGATAGGAGGTGGGGGCCGGGCCATGACCCCCTCCCCGAACCGGCCCTCCATAAAATTTACGAAACCCGATGCGGCCCTCAGGCCAAAAAGTTTGCCCACCCCTGCACTATCCGTTAAGCAACATTGCTTTCCTTTAAATAGTTCTCAAGCCCTCCAGTGGTGTTCACTGTGTTCTGTGTTTTAGAGCCACCCAGACCCCAGCCAAAGCAATATTTGTGACTAGGCCTTAAATGTTGTGTATATTTAATGAATAGTTATTTGGACCCCACTGTTCACTCACTGAACCACTTAAAGCCAGCCACTTTTGACCGGTGGACACATCATTGTTCTTTTGCTCATATTCTAGTGAGAAATCCTTCAGATTTTTCTGCTGCAGTTAATGTTAAAGCAGTTAAACTGTTGTGCAAGTAATAAGTTTCTAATCCTGTTGATAAAATCAGTGCCTGAAGCCATAACATAATATGAAATGGCTGTCAATATTAAGACTGGAAACATTAAGGTGAACAGCAGTTACTTAGTGTCCAAGCTGGAAGGGCCAGGTCATATAATTTTTTCCATATTCCAAATTCTTCATTGTTCTCCTTAACAACAAGCTCAAATAAACACCAGCAGCCTAGCAGCTACAGTCATTAACCAGTGCAAATATGTTGAAATAATATTTCTGTAAGGAAACAAATTTCAAATTATGAAAGGGAATTTCCTTTGATCCATCCACTCCCCCTTTTTAAAGTTACTAATAATACTTTTTACTTCCTAGTATTTAGGGCCTGATCCCAAACCCACTGACTTCTGGGCTTTGGGCCAGACCCCCCCCTCCCCCAGCTGTTTGTAGCTGACTGGGGCGGGGGGATTGCAGCCCAGTCCGTTCCCCCTAGGCTGTGTGTAACTGGGGGGGGCGGTGTCTGTTGCAGCCTTGACCCCTGCCCCCCGACTGTGCCTATCTGTGTGTGTGTGTGGGGGGGTAGTTCCTGGCCTCTGGTCCCCCCAGGTTGTGTGTATCTGGATGCAGCCCCGGTCCCCCGCCCCTTCCCGCAGGCTGTAGGGCTTGGTCGGGGGTTTGCGGCCCTGGATGGCGGGCAGCAGGCCCGGCGCTGGCGGCAGGCGGAAGGGAGGTGGCTGGCTGGGCGCGGCACAGCGAGCCCCGGGCAGGGCAGAGCCCGGCCCGTCATCACTTCCCCACGGCTGCAGCGGCGGGGCGGGGATGCCCAGAGGCGGCTGGTGCGCTCCGCGCTGAGCTCGGTCCCGCTGTGTCCGTGTCGCTGCAGAGATCCTCCTCCTCCCCCGCGCCGCCCGGCTGCAGCAGCAGGCACCAGCCGCGGGCACCAGCCGCCACCATGAGCTCCTGCAGCTCGGCCTGCAACACCCCGCTCACCGCGGCGCAGCAGCAGGCGGCGGCGGTCGGCGCCGAGCAAGACTGGGCAGCGGCCAAGGCTTTCTACGACAACCTGGTCTCCACCAAGAGACCCCGACCGGTGAGTGCAGCCGGCGGCAGCACGGAGTAGGCGTGGGGGAGGGAGGACAGCTCTCCGGGGCTCATAAACAGCTGTGTGTGCTTCCTTCCTCTTCTCTCTGATACGTGCCTTGTCTGCCTCCCTCTGCCGATCCTTCCCATCCAACCTCCGGGCCTGGCTTCCCCGTGTGCCACCCCCTCCCCTGGTGCCACCCCTATCTTTTCCTCCCTGGGTCACTGGGTGCCATCCCCACCCTCTCCTTCCTGGGTACCTCATCCTGCAACACCTATGCTGTCCTCCCCACGTGGCACACTATCCTCTCCTCCCTGGGTGCCATCCTCCGCCCTGTGTGTCACCCCCATCCTCTCCTCCCTGGGTGCCATCCTCCTCGCCATGTGTCACCCCCATCCTCTCCTCCCGGGGTGCCATCCTCCTCCCCAGCCCTCTCTCACCATTCCGTTGTCTACAGCCTAAGCCCCAAAATGCCACCACTGTGGCAGTCTCTTCCCGGGCTCTCTTTGACATGGTGAAAGACAGGAAAATCTACGAAGAGGAAGGGGTGGAAACCTATGTGAAGTACCAGGAGGAAAATGAGAACGTCCCCCTGAAGCCCGGGCCAGCTTTCTATTTTGTCAAGGTAAGACACTCCATTTAAAAGTTCAGCTAAGCTTTCTGTTCCACAAACAGCCTTCCACAGAGTTTCCTGCCTGCCTCCACCCTTCCCCAGAGCCAGAGTGGTTGGTAAATACATCCGTTTACATAATCATGCAGCCAGCAGTCTTTTCTCACATAAGAATACACTAAACATGGCTCCTAGGTTTGTGTGCTGGAAGGGGAACTACTCCGGGATGTCACGCCAGGGAGGATGCTGAAAGCTCAAGTCCAAATTTGGGGAAGAGGAGGAGTCTTCTACTGAGCACAGTGAGGCTGCTGGGAAATGGTTTCAGGCTTAGTGGCCTGTTTGCCTTGATTGAGTAATCTCAATTTGCTCTATCTCCCGACTGAAATAAATTAGAATAATTTTACTCTCCTCCCCTCCCTGAGTCAGTAAAGATACATGCCAGTGTAAGATCACGTAGTATTTCCTACTGAAAAATTGGCACAGTTTAGATGGAGGAAGTTAATAGCCTCTTGCCAATCTAAAGATTAAAGAATGTGTGGTTAGGTGGTGGTTAGGAGGATAGACTCAATGCCTAGTAGAGTCATGCTACAGACAGAAAGTTCATTTCCTTTTAAAGCATTGTCAGATAATTTAGGCCCCAGATAAACCAGGGGCATAGCTACAGGTGGACCTGGGTAGGACGCAGCCCACCCACTTAGCATCCAGGCCCACCCGCAGCCCTGGTTCTGCTCAGGCCCCAGTGCTAGCCCTGCCCAGACCTGCAAGACATTGCACGCCGGGTGCACACACACACAGCTCGACCGGAGGGGGAGGGACAGCAGTGACACAGCAGCGGAGCGCTTGACGAGTGCACCGCGCATGCTGCAGCAGGAGGAGGGCGACCCGCCCGCCGAGCAGCAGCAAGCATCAAAAAACATAGGCCTGCTGCCTCAGGGAGCCAGGCCTGATGTGGGGCAGTGCGACGGGGATGGGTGCCAGGAGCCATGTACACTGGAGAGCGGCATCTCCTTCCAGATCTGGGTGCATGCATGGGGCCCCGGAGGGCCCCTGGCCAGAGCATCCATCATCCCCCACAAGGCCAGCTGGACTGGTGGGGTTGGGCGGAGGCGGGCCCCCCGATCCTTCCTGCCCCTCCATCATTGCCAGCCTACCCAAAGTCGGAGCCCATCCAAATGTTCCATGCTAGCTACGCCACTGCCCCAAACTTGTATGGGTTTTAATTGGTTATAAAACCAAATCTTAAGATCTTTACTCAGTGTGGAATGACCTAGGTTGAGGATATTGACACCCTATCAAGGAAGATAGTAACTGAAAATAAATGGTCAAAAGGTGAAAGATCCTGTGATTGATATCAAAGCATCTCAGAAAATAACATCCACTATTGTGAGACTGCAGATAGGCCACATTGCAGAAGTCAGAATCAACAGAGATGGGAGCAAGATGTATCTATTTTGGAAGACGATAAAAAAAAACTAGATAAATTCATGGATTAATTCATTACATTATTCATGGTCCATCAATAGCTATTAGCCAGGATGGGCAGGGATGGTGTCCCTAGCCTCTGTTTGCCAGAAGCTGGGAATGGGCAACAGGAGATAGATCACTTGATGATTACCTGTTCTGTTCATTCCCTTTGGGGCACCTGGCATTGGCCACTGTCGGAAGACAGGATACTGGGCTAGATGGACCTTCGATCTGACCCAGTATGGCCGTTCTTATGTTCTTAAGATGTACCAGGAGCAGGCTTAAATACTCGCCCATGCTTTTTAATGTAATATTGTAAGGAAAGTGAAGCTTTTCAGATTGGATCAAGCCCTACATAGGACCCTGTACAAGTTGTTAAATTAATTCTTGAACTTCATGGCCTGATACAACACTTGTCCCACGATAAAACAACACCTCAGTTTTTACTCTGTTCACTCACTTCAGTTAGAATTTGCCTGACTAACGATGTGGGTTCAAGGTTAATAGAATTCCTTGGACTATTTAAAAATAAAAACATGTATGACTGGTTTCAAACATTGCTGGTGCAACAAGAACAAGGCAAAGAAACTGACTCTGATTCAGGGGCCTATATGCAGGAGTGAAACTGACAATTTTGTTTTCATTGTGTGAGCTAAGAGATACACCAAAGGTAAACAGCCCTAAATGATGTAGAGTAAACTATATTTAAAATATTCTTTCATCTTTGCTTATTTAAATGTTTCTAATAAACACAGACTTCAGCAGGGTTGCTTGAGTGTTATAGAGGAGAGAATTTGGTCCAAAGCGTTCATTTTAGTTCTTCAGGGAATTGTCACCTCACAGGCCTCACCAAAACAGTTTTTGAGAAGATTACTGGATTGTCGGTAATTAAATAGACTAGCTGGGAGGAAGAGTCTATGACATAGCACTTCCATGTGGATTTAAAATAGACCCTTAACTTTAATTGTTGTAAGACTTGCCTCAGAAAGGCTATGAGTAGCTAAACATTTTTTACCACTTATGATCAAGTTATGGGTGTGCTGAGTGGAGGGGAAAAAAAAATAGGTGCCAGCCATGATGCGATTACCTGTGATCTTCTAAGTGCAATAGGGAGAACAGCCACCAGCAGCACTCAGCACCTTATCAAGGGTGTGTCCGGGCAGGATGCAAGCAGGGCAATGAAAACACCCCTCCTATACATTACACCATTTTACAAGTATAGTAACTACTCTATATGGGTACGAGCATGCTTCCACTAACCTCCACAAGCAGAATGTGTTTTCAAAAGAGCCTAAGAGTTAGATACCCAGTTCCCAATGAATTTCAATAGGATTTGACTGCCCCACTCCCATAGGCTTATTTGAAAATCCTAGTTTTTAGGTGGTGTACCTTCCCACTCATTCCAGTGCAGTTCATGCTGTTAGAGCCATAAAATAGGCTCTTTAGATTTAATCATTTGAGCACTAATGATATTTTTTTCTAAGGACAATTGGATTGGAATGTGCTCACAATATTTTTTTTAAATATTAAACCGTAACATACTAGATACATGTTTGGTTGGGTGATATGGGATTGTTTACTCCAGGTTTCAGTCCCTGAATCCAGAAGGATCATCTAGTCACTAGTCTGACCTCCTGCATAACACATAGGCCACTAAATTTCAAGTCTCATAAGGGATTATTTTCTACTTAAATGCAGAAATGAATAGTTCTTAAATAGCATCTCTGTTTACAGACTCCTTTAAGGGAAAGCTTTAATATGTTGTTATTTTAATTTGTTGTTTGTATTACTATAGCACCCAGGAGGCCTAGTCAGACCAGAACCCCATTGTGCTAGGCATTGTACAAACTGAACAACAAGACAGACCTTGCCCCAAAGAGATTAATGTAGAACAACAGTCAAGGTTTGCTGACTTTTCTAGCCTAAAACTTTGAGTTTCTTACTAAAAAATCAATTAAACTTTCAAGTCCACAAAAGTAACTTTTCCAGGTGAACAGTATTACCTGCCACTTCGGAAGGGATTTCTGTTTACCTTCAGATTGGACTTTTGGGGCCAAATCATCAAATGTTGTGAATCAACATAACTCCATTGAAATGAGTGGAATCTAGCTGACTTACACCAACTGATGATCTGGCCATGGTGGGTTTGCTTTGTTTACAATTTCTTTAAATTTCAAGAAAGTTGCAGTAAAAATAAGTGTGATCAACACAGTCACTTATTGTCTAAATAATAAGTTAGACAATAATTTTATAACTCGCTGCATCCACAAGGTGCTTGGGAGTGTGTACCAGATAATGAAAAAAATAAAAACATGATTAATTACAGTAGCCAATACACTAACATATCACCCTCTGCACTAAATGCATCCTCTTATCTGATATTTCAGTGAATATGCAGCGTTGTTGTAGCCATGTCAGTCCCAGGATATTAGAGAGACAAGGTGGGTGAGGTAATATCTTTTACTGGACGAACTTCTGTTGGTGTGAGAGATACGCTTTCAAACTACACAGAGCTCTTCTTCAGGTCTGGGAAAGGTACTGAGAATGACACAGCTAAATACAAGATCGAACAGATAATTTAGTATAAGTAGTTAACACATATTGTAAGGGACCATTCAAGATGAAGTTAATACCCCTGTAATCATAGGACACAAAAGGCATTAGGGGTTACAGATTGTTGTAATAAGCCATAAATCCAGTGTCTTTTTTAAGACCATGATTTTTAGTGTCTAGCAAAGTTATGAATTTCAGTTACCAGGCTTTTTTAAAAGTGTTGTGTAGGTTTCCTTTGAGGATGAGGACTGATAGGTCAGATATAGAGTGATTGCTTTGTGAAAAGTGTCCCACAAAGCGAAAGCGTGATATTACCTCACTCACCTCGTCCCTTCAATAAATACCCAATGTACTGGAATACTACAGGCCAGTGGACACAAAGTGGGAAAGGGGACATAGGGAGTCTTATCCTTTCTCTATGAATAGGATCTCTCTGTAGGTCTATAGATGGCTGTCATCTAGAGCTTTCCTAAGCATAGTCCACACAACAAGGCCAAGAATTTCAAAACTAAGTGCCTAAAGGTAGGCTATTAAGAGCACATTTAAGCACCTAAATAAGTGGTCTGGTTTTTAAAAGCACCATCTTGTTCCTTTATCTTTTTTGATACCTTAGGTCACTGGTTCTCAAACTTATTTGATCGGGCCCCCCTTCTTTGTATATGTAGCTGTTTACACTCCCACCCCTCAAGAACATATACCACCACCCAGCTCTGAAGGCAGCACCACGCCAGCAGCAGCACAGAAATAAGGGAGGCAACATGAAAAGTGATATTTGTCAATATCACTTTTCACAGCAGACTTAGCACCCCATTGCCACCCTTACTTCTCTGCTGCTGCTGCCACCCCAGGCTGACAGCTGGAATCCCACCGCCTCCAGGTGCAGTTTTGGGGAGCAGGGAAGGAAATGTGAGCCCAGGTTACCTCCCAGTGAGGGATTGAGGAGGAGACCCCAAGCCCGGGTGTCAGGGCCGTTCTGCAGGAGCCCCAGCTACCCAGGGCTGACATAGCTCTTCAAAAAAAACCCCCCAAAACACACAGCTCTCACCTCCTTTGTCACATTGCTCTGCCTCCCTTGGAAGGCCTGCCCCATAGTTTGAGAACCAGTGTCTAGGTTAATCAGGATCAATCCAACTCACTACCTGGATTGGGAACCTCCAAGGGAAATATCTACTGGATAAGGCAGGATTTAATGCTCATTATTTAGGGACAAATTGTCAATCCTGCCTTCCTAAATAGTGTCTGCACCAAACCTGCATTTGTAATCACATATATAAAGACACTTTATGCTTGCTTGTGAATTTTGCAGGAGCAATTTAGATGTTGAGTTTAAAAAGTGTCTCTCAATACCTGTATCCGTTAATAAAATTTCATAAAGTATTACCAAAAAGTATTAACAGGTACCATCTACAAACAGCTGTACAGGTCTGGAAAAAAATAATCTTTTGGCTCCTGGAGAAATCCCATTATCCAAAACCAGGAAAAACTCCAGTCAAATACAGATCAGAGTAAAACAAATGTACTTCAACCTTCAGAATCTAGAAAGATTAGATTCCACAGTTCATCTGAAAACTAACTAAAAGACCTTTGGTGGTGTACCGTACCTTTGCAGATTTATTTTATCTGATGATAGGTGCCTCAGGCTAGATCTACACTACAGCGGGGGGTCGACCTAAGATACGCAACTTCAGCTACGTGAATAGCGTAGCTGAAGTTGCGTATTTTAGGTCGACTTACCTGGCTGTGAGGATGGCGGCAAGTTGACCGCTGCCGCACCGCCGTCGATTCCGCTGCCGCCTCTTGCCGTGGATTTCCGGAGTTGATGGCAGAGCGATCAGGGATCGATTTTATCGTGTCTTCACTAGACGCGATAAGTCGAGCCCCAATAGAAACGATTGCTACCCGCCGATCTGGCGGGTAGTGAAGACGTGCCCTCAGGTAAAAAGAACTTCATTATAAAGTTGAATTCTGTAACTTTCATCAAAAGAAAACTGCTTATTTGCTTCTCTTATAACAAGTCCAAGAAAATAGTTGCTGGGAGGTGAAGAAGAGAAATGAATAAAACAAGTTTGGCAAGTTTAAACTGCCAAACTGCTTTTCACATTCTTCTTCAAGGCAGGGCCCATGTGTATAACCAAAATTACTCTGATTGAGAGGACACATATGCAGCTTGTTTATGCACATCAATGTTTCTAACCTGCAGGCACTAGAACAGGTCAATGCCCGGCTTCGTGAGCTGTACCCTAATGATGAAGAGCTATTTGATATTGTTCTGATGACTAATAACCATGCCCAAGTGGGAGTGAGACTCATAAACAGCATCAATCACTATGGTAAGTAAAATAAATAACATTCTGTAGAGTTGCTTGCTGCCAGGCTGTAAACTGAAGCATTTTCAGTTTGCGTGCTCTGACCCTGGAATGGGCAGTTCCTTTGATACAGATACCCATTGCTAGGTGAATTATGTTTATTTGTGTGTGTCAGAACAAGTGAGAGTGTGTTAAACAGGATTTGGCCCAAAGCTCTAGGTTTAATTGTCAAGTCCGAATCTCAATTTCTAAGAAAAGGTCCTTGAATGTTTCTTTATTTTGTATTTTTCCCTCTAAACTTGCAATCACTGAGCTGTCTCAGAGGGATTTTGTGGGGGTGGGGGGATTCTTGGGGAATAAGAAACAATCAGACATTGTGGCCAAGTTAAACCTCTTAAAGTTGTTAAAAGTCAGACTACTACTGAATATGGACAAACTTCTTTAAAAGTTTAACATTAATTGAAAAATAAGATTCTTCTTGTAGGACTAGAGTGCCAGCTCCTCAGCTGATGTAAATTGGCGTCACTCCATTGACTCTGAATAGTCACTTTGTAAAACTGGAAGTTTTCAGAAGGACATAGAGGAAGTCCTTAGTTGAAGATCTGGCCACTATGCTCTCAAGATTCATGTTGTTAAGTTTCAGTCTTTCCAACGTGTGACTGCAAGAGTTGTCATACCAAAGTAGACCATGAGTGCATCTAAGCTGATATCCCAACTCCAGATGACCCCATGTTTCAGAGGAAGTGGGGAAAGTAGCTTTTGCTCAGTAAGGAATTGGGACGAATGTACATCAAGGACAGATCTTAACATTTCAGAAATTTTACTCTGTTCAGATAGTAACTGTATTTTGTTTGTGTTAGGACAAAAACACAGCAGGGTTGTACCTTGTCATATTTTTGTACCTTGTTTGTTTCTTCTGTATCTGAGATTTTCATGCCTGTTTTTAGGTTTATCGATTGAACGCTTCTGTATGACTGGTGGAGAAAGCCCTATTGGTTACCTAACAGCATACCTTACCAACTTATACCTTTCTGCTGACTCTGAGAAAGTCCAAGAAGCTATAGAAGCAGGTTTGGATTGGCTCTTACCTTGGTTTATTTCTCACTTAAGCCTATTATCACATGAACTCAATAATTACAAGTATCTTTTCCACAGGAGATGGAAATATTTCAGTAAATATGGAGTCCAATATACAGTATATATGTAATATCAACTAGTCACTGGTTTTATTTGATTATTATCCTTCTGCTTGGATCTTGTTTCTTATAATGCCCCTTTTTGCCCCCTGCACTGTGTCAGTAATGCCAGCCTAACCAATCCTTTTCTTTATCTCTTGCTCCCAGTTTCATGTCTTCTTCCATGCTGCCCCTCTCCCTTGCATGACCACCAGTGTACCAGTCCTCCCTCCTGTCTCACTCAAATTCCTCCTGATGTCACCTTTTCTCTGATGCCAAAAATTAGCCAACATCCAGTGGCTTCTGCACTGCAACATTAGAAAAAAGAGAGTGAACTTAAAATGAAAATAAATAAATAAAGCTAGAGTAAATATTGTCCTCAGAATTTTCCACTATTTCTTATCTTCAGTGTGACTTAGGGTCCAATCCTACAAACACTTATGACTGAAAGTAACTATGCATGAGAATAATCTCACTTAAATCAATGGGACTGCTTGCATATATAAAGTTACTCCTATGCAGAAATATATCCGGGGTCAGGGCCTTAGACTGTAAGTGCCTCTGGGCAGTAAAGTTTTGTACCCATTCTGTGTCTATGCTACTGCAATAACAATACTAGTGAGTCCACTGCTAACTGAGCTTCTGATGTGTTTTCAGGCATTGCATCTGCTACAATGTTCACTGCAAATAAAGACATACCTTACTGCGATAAGCAGCTGAGGGTGGCGTTTGATGGGGATGCTGTTCTCTTTTCTGACGAATCAGAGCAGATTGTCAAAGAGCATGGATTAGATAGATTTTTTGAACACGAACAGATGAATGAGAATAAGCCCCTTGCACAGGTATCTGCTTCTTGAACTGTTAAGACAACTTTGCTTTTTTATTGCTAAAATTGTAGTTGGTACTTTGATTTTGTTTGTCGTATGTGTACATTATTTTTCTCTTAAGTTTATACATTAATGTGTCTTGTTCTTCATGGATGTTTTATTTGTGAGTCAAAGAACCTTTTAATTGTAACATCAATTGCATTATACCTGCTTGGATTTCCTTTTTCACAGACAGTTATTAGAATGCACGTTTGATATTTAAGGGCCTGATCCTGCAGTCCTTACACAGGACTCCCATTTCATTGGGAATATTGCATGAGTAAGAACATGAGGTTCTTGTAGCTACCTCTAGAGGTATTTTCACTTAATCATCCCCTAGAGGCCCGATCCAATGTCCACTGAATTCATTGAAAAAGATGACTACTGATTTCAATGGACTTTGGGTCTGGTCCTAGGTGAGGTGAACATGGCAGCCTATATCCATTCATAGCAATCAGCCCCACCTCCAAACATACTACTCAGTATTTGTGATCCTTTGTTGCCCTCTGTGCATGTAACAGAATGCACATGTCTGGGCTTGGAATGTAATGTCCATTCATACTTTGTTCCACTTTTTATTGTCATATGGAACAGCTATTGTACATCTCTCAATAACACATTAATAAAGAGTTGGCATTTGTTTCAAATGCCAGAATGGTCCAAGTGTAATATTTATGTTCATTGTCAAACAGAATTATGATGTTTGTCCAGGAATGCAAACATGTTAGAATCAACTTAAACCAACTTTACTTTCATTTACACTGGTATAACTCAGAATAAGGGCCTGATCTTTGAAAGCAATGGAAATTGTAGGTACTCAGTGTATCAGAGTTTGACCCAAAATAGTTTTTGTTTTTAATTTTGCACCTCATCCTTCTGTCACTCAAACTGGTGTAAATCTGAGGGAACTCCACAGAAGTCACTTTAGTTACACGAGTGTAAAAAATCACTATGAGAACAGAATCAGGTGTCGTTAAAAAGCAAAAGGTATGTTTTTCATTTCATGAACTCTGGACAGAAATTATTCCTGTATATTAGGGCTCTCCAGCCCCAGTCAGGGTCAGGACCCCTCTGAATTAGGCACTGTAGAGAAATACAGATTTACAAGATCCCTGCCCCAAAGATCATACAATCTAAGGAGACAGGCAACATACAAAGAGAGTAAGAGGGATGCACTGAAATATATAAAAATTATAATATACAAATATACTTTGTGGTGGGAGGGCATTCTATTATGCAAATAGGTATCCGTATTCAGCGACTGCCCCACACAGCCAAGCTGTCACTTGCTGGTTGGTTTTCTTTGTAGGCATTGTGTTGAGAAAGGATTCCAAGGAGGAGAAGGTAGTGGCCTTATGGATCATGGAAGGAGTTCTATATATAAAGGACAGCATGGAAGAAAGTACAGAGATGTTTGTGGGAGAAGTGGGTAAACATTAAACATGTTTCTGATATTTTATACCTAGGGTCCTTTGAAAGGTTTTCTGGAAGACTTAGGGAAGCTGCAGAAGAAATTTTATGCAAAAGACGAACGATTAGATTGTCCTATAAGGACCTACCTCGTCACAGCTAGAAGCGCAGCAAGTTCTGGAGCCAGAGTGCTGAAGACTCTCCGTAGCTGGGGTTTGGAGATTGATGAGGCACTTTTCCTTGCAGGAGCTCCTAAAGGACCGATTTTGGTGAAAATACGGCCTCATATTTTCTTTGATGATCAGATGTTTCACATTGAAGGAGCACAACAACTGGGTACTATAGCAGCACATGTACCTTATGGCATTGGTCAGAAGTACAACAAATCCAAACCTAAAGATGACACTGTTAAAAAATAGCTTCCCTTTAACTTAGCCTCTAACACATCAATAGTTAAGTCTGAAAACTCTACCTTTGTATATTATAAGGAATATGTTTAAAGATTTGACCTCGGTAGCTAAATAAGTTTTAAAAGGAAATATTTTTAATATACGTTTTTTTAGATAGTACTCTTGAACACTTTTTGGTTTGGTTTGCTAGGTCTAGCACTGTCGTTTTTTAATATTAGGAAAAGTCTTGTATTGATTTTATAGTTTAAGCCATAATTTAAAGACATGTATATATGTATGTCTTTAAAATATATAAGTGTGTGACTTCTCTGAAAGTGTTGTAAATGGGTTATTTATAACGTGAATCATGCTGCATAAAGAATATTTACAGGTTATTTTTGAAAAGACCAAAAATGTGGTGCGAGTATGTTTACCTATTCAGGGTCAGTTAGTCGAATATGTGCTCAGTGATTGTGTCATCATGAATCTTTGATCTGTATGGGTGATTTGTAATTCCAGTGGAAACTGTTAGTTTGTGTGGCCTTGTGTTTACAGGAACCCTTTATTTTTCTAAACTATTTTTCCTACTCGAATAAAGCTGACTTTGCAGAACATTGCCATTTTTCTGTGTTGGGGTGGGGTGGGTGGATTTTTTTTCCTCAACAAGGATCACTCAGAAGTTATGGCTCTTCTGAGGCCTATGTGAAATGAGTTTGGTGACCTCAGTTCAATTTCTGGTCGACCAGTGTCCACTTCAACACCACATTAATGTTCATTTGCACCATTGTTGATAAGCTGAGCAGAGGACCAAGGAATGAGTAGGTATGGAAAAGGGAATTATCCACACCATGCACCTTCCCATCCAACCAGCAGTCCATCTAGAACATGCACCGTGTTGGCCAGAGCATAGTTAGCAGGCTTGGAATGCTTCAGTTTGTGTTGATCTGTAGATAGAGGACATTTTCTCCAGAGCTGTCAGTCCTTAACCAATCTTGAGTATTAAAGTGTGTGAGGAGAAAAATGTAAAAAAGATCCTTCTGTTTTTATTATGTTATACATTTGTTCATCAGCAGTCAGACTCTAAATTGACACTGAAGGTTCTGTTCTTTGATGTTTTAGTTATGCAGGCTTACCTTCAGATATGTCAGATACGTGTTGCAAGATGTCAGCAATGTAAGATATGCAAGAACACATTCTAGCTGTGATAAAGTTAGCACAAATCCTATTTCATCCTTCCAAAGGAGGTTCCTCTTCACACACTTTATAAAGTTTCTGAATGCAAACCACAAGGGATCGACTTTAAATCTCAGGACACATTTAGGCCAAAATTTTGAAAAGGGGCCTCTGATTTTGTATGCCTCAGATTTTGGATGCCCATCCTGACACCTTGGCAGCTGATTATCTAAAGTGCTGAGTGCACACAACTCAGCTGAGGTGAGTGGGAGTGTACAACATCTCTGAAAATCAGGTTCAATTTATTTCAAGTTGAGTGTTTAAAAAAAAAAGAAGACAGAATCAGAGGCCACTTTTAAAAATACCATCCACAGTGATTCTAGCCATGAGGTATGAAGATTGCTGATTAAGTTTTCTGTAGTTAGCAAATGCTGTGTTTACAGTTTTCTTTAATATAAGTAAAGGAAATATTTTGGTATCTGGTTTGGTTTTGTATAGCTCTGGGATTGAATGGGCACATCCTAAGTATTAGTTCGGCTCTCTAATGGGATAGACTTGCCCATTGTCCATTACAGAATCAAAAGTAAAATGATAATGTATTTTTTGGAATGTTCTGCAACAGTTTGAAGCATTGCCTTGGGATTACAAGTGGCTATTAAGCTATACATCAAGCCAGCTGTCCTGAGTGATGGTAGTGAGCTAGATACCTTGAATCCTCCTGGAAAGCTTTAATTTTGGAAAACAATGATCATTGCTCAGGGGCTAAATTTCTCATTATGGAAACAACCCATTGTACAAATATAATACACTGAAGAACTGACTGAATAGAGGTGATTAAGTTTTTAATCAAATACCTTTACCAGATTTGCCAAACTTTTGTTCTGATATACTGTGTCAGGGCTTCTTGGAAAGGATTTAGACTGAAAATATATTTTAGGCCTGTGGCTGACTTTGTTGTCTTCTTGATAATATTAATTTGGTTGGTGTATTCTGATTGGGATAATTACGCAGAGATGAGGTTTGGGGTATCTTTAGGCATTGTTCCAGGTCAGCATCTTTTCTGGGTGTGGGTCTTAGAATGAAAAGCAAAACTCATCCCTCTGACTTGGCTTTCCCTCTCTCTCTCTCACACACACACACACTCAGGGTGTGTACACACTATCACTAAGGCTGCGATTCTTTCACAGAGGTCACGGAAGTCATGGATTCGGTGACTTTCTGTGACCTCCATGACTTCTGCAGCAGCTGGTATGGCTGACTTCAGGGCCCTGGGGCCAGCTACTCTGGTGCCCCACGGCCAGCCGCACCTGCTGCTGTTGGAGCGACCGGGGGCCAGCTGCTCTAGCGGGCAACCCCAGGCAGCTGGCTCTGGGGATCACTAGAACAGCAGCCGGTGTGGCTGGCTCCGGGGAACACCCGAGCAGCATTCCTGCGGGAGCCCTGGGGACCGCCTAAGCAGCTGGAGCAGTGGCCCCAGGGGCGCCCGGAGGCCATCCGGAGCGTGGTCCCTGGGAGCAGCAACCAAGAGGCAGTCAACCCCCGCACTGGAGCAGCATCCCCCATCCCCAAACAGGGGCGGCTCTATGTATTTTGCTGCCCCAAGCATGGCAGTCAGGCGGCTTTCGGCGGCATACCTGCGGGAGGTCTGCTGGTAACGCGTATTCAGCGACATGCCTGTTGGAGGTCTGCTGGTCCCGCGCCTTCGGCGACCCGCCGCCGAATTGCCACCGAAACCGCGGGACCAGCTGACGTCCCGCAGGCATGCTGCCTAAGGCAGCCTGACTGCCGCCCTCATGGCGATCAGCAGGCCGCCCCCCGCGGCTTGCCGCCCCAGGCACGCGCTTGGTGCGCTGGTGCCTGGAGCCGCCCCTGCCCCCAGCAGGGGCTCCCCACAGCAGCGGGGCCCCAGAAGTAGAGATTTAGTCAGGGGTATTTTTGGTAAAAGTCATGGACAGGTCATGAGCCATGAATTTTTATTTATTGCCCATGACCAGTCTATGGCTTTTACCAAAAATACCCCTAACTAAATCTTAGCCTTAACTATCAATAAGTAACTTATCTTGGTCAGAGGTGTGATTAAGCCACTCCCCTGAGTAATGTTAGTTACACCGACCTAAGCACCAGTGAGGACAGTGCTATGTTGACAAGAGAGCTTCTGACGCTGACATAGCTACCGTCTCTTGTGGAGATGGTTTTATTATGCTAACGGGAGAGCTGGGTTTGGAGGACAAGTTTGATTTACTTCCTTCTTTTTATTTTCCTTCAGAAAGGAGGAAAAACTCAGACGCTTCAAAATGTATGTTATTCTGTGTGTTGCATTGTGCTTGTGTTACTTAGTTTACTAGCTTCTATACAATTGTACTTGAGTTTATATACAAAATGTTTGCTACCTCAGGCTCAGTCCTGTGAGGTGATGAGCACCCTCAGATTCTAGCAACAATAACTATTGGAAATAAGGGTGCTTGACACTTCACCGAATTGCACCTATGAATGATGAGCCAGAATGTACAGGTTTATCTACATCTACCTTTGTTGTAGTGGTGTTGTGGTTTTAAGGTGGGTAGATGTTTGTAAAATATTTTGAGATGCTCAAGTGGTATCATTGTGAAGTATTATTATGTTTGGGGGTGGTTTTTTGGTTTTGTTTTTCGGCCATTACACTACTTAGCTGTCCTCTCAATGTTGTAAGTATTTAATGTGCTTTGTGATCCTGACTGATCATGCTCATCTTTTAGTAGCTGAATTATTTGTCTTATCAATTATGCTATTTTCTAATTTAACAGGGAAATACATTTGTCCTCAGCAAAAAATCCTAGGCAACATTTTCTTTCAATGTAGACTAGTGATTTCCGTGGGTGCTCAACTTGAGTAGCTTTGATTTTTGGAAAGTGGATGTTCAGCTCTTTTTAAAATCAGGTCCCTTTAAGGCAGGGGTCTCAAACTCAATTTACCCAATGAAGTCAGGGTAGAACAAGGTCCTATGTTTTAGTGCTCCCTGGAGATGAATATTAAGAAAAACAGGAGCCTGGTCAGATAATAGCATGGTCTTTATCATGTATTAGATTAAATCAGCAATCAGGATATGGTAGATATATATCCCTCTTCTAAGTTTTGTACTGAGAGATAGAGTTTTCTCCGTGTATCTATTAAAATCTTTCATTTTTTGAAGGGTTCTGGAGGCCTTAGATAGCTTTTGTAACCCAATTTGTTTCATTGGGTGGATAATTCAAAGTCACCTGACATTAAATATTTTGGATACCTTGAGAAATATTTCAATAGAAAATTGATTTGAAATTGAGCCATTTATAGGTTCACTATGGTGTATCTTCTGTCTCCCATTTTTGCTTTCATAGTACTAACTTTCATGCTTTTGTCTCTAGATTGGCCCAGGGTTTGCATTGGGAAACCTAAACAAAAGAAAAGGACTGCTGCTTAAAGATAAGGAAGCAAACCTTGTCAGAAGCTTTCAGTATTCAAGATTAGTCTATACATAGCTGAATCAATGTCCATAAGTGCATCTGTGATCTTTTCTTTATTCGTTCTATGTAATAAATTCACGCATAACCAGTCATTAATAAAAAATGTAAAAAATGCATTCAGCCATGTTTTCTAATGAAGAATATGTTAAGCAATATCATTCAGTAGCTCAGATCTGCGTAAAAACTGAGTATGACTTAACAGAATTGTAGATACGTGGGGCTGGAAGGGACCAAGGTCATCTAGTCCAGCCCCCTGCGCTAGACCATTCCTGACCAAAGTTTGTCTAACCTATTGAAAACCTCCGGTGATGGAGATTCCATAACCTCCCTCAAAAACCTATTCCAATACTTAACTGTCCTTTTAGTTAGAAAGTTTTTCATAATATCTAACCTAAATCTACCTTACTGATTAAGCCCATTACTTTTTGTCCTATCTTCAGTGGACATGGACAACAACTGATCCCCAGCCTCTTGACTTTTATAACAGCTCTTAATGTATCTGAAAACTATTATCAAGTTCCCCCTCAATCTTCTTTTCTCAAGACTAAACATGCCTTTTTTTTTTTTAATATTTCCTTGTAGCTGAAGGGGTGCCCTGAACTGGACACCGTACTCCAGCTGAGGCCTCATGAGTGCTGAGTACAGTGAGACAATTACCTCTCTTTGAAATGACACTCCAGTTCGCATAACCTAGAATATCAGTCTTTTTTGCAACTGCATCACATTGTCAGCTATATTTAATTTGTGATCAACTATAACCCTCAGATCCTGTTCTACAGTATTACTGCCAGTGTTTTGCCATTTTCATAGAATCACAGAAGTGTAGGATTAGAAGGGACCTCATCTAGTCCAGTCCCCTGCACTCAAGGCAGGACTATGTAATAACTAGACCATTCCTAACAGGTGTTTCTCTAACCTGTTTTTAAAAACCTCCAGTGACAGAGAACCCACAACAGCCCTAGGGAATTGGTTCCAGTGCTTAACTACCCTGACAGTTAGGAAGTTTTTTTCCTAATATCCAACAGAACCCCCTTCCCCTTGCTGTAGTTTAAGCCCATTGCGTCTTGTCCTATCTTTAGAAGTTAAAGAGAACCATTTTTCATCCTCTTGTAACAACCTTTTATATACTTGAAAACTGTTATCGAATCCCCCCTCAGTCTTTCTCTTCTTGAGACTGAACCCATTTTTTCCAATCTTCCCTCATAGGTCCTGTTTTCTAGACCATTAATCTCTGGACTTTCTCCAACGTCTCCCCATTTGTCGTTGTGTATCCGATTTTTCACTGTAGTACTTTGCACCTGCTGTCTTCCCTGAACGCTACCTTGTTGATTTCAGAACAAAGTTCTCCCTTTTGTCATGGGAGTTTTGACTTTTTTCAGTCTTTCGGGCTTTGGGTGACCAGATAGCAAGTGTAAAAAATCGGGACAGGGAGTGGGGAGTAACAGGTGCCTATATAAGAATAAGCCCCCCCCAAATCAGGACTACTCCTATAAAATCGGGACATCTGGTCACCCTATATTGGACTCAGTCCCAGTCTGACCAAGAAAAGGGTGGTGGCTGCAGGAGACACTTTTATCTGCTCAAACGCGTTTGCGTCCCTGTCTGGGGTGCCAGCAGCTCAGGGGCTGCCCTGCGCGGGGGAAGGGCTGCGTAGCTCACAGCACAGCTAGCGCGGTTGTTGTGGCGGGACATCGCCGCACCTCAGCTCGGGGCTAACCCAACCCACGGGCTCCGCGCAGGGGAGGCGGATGAAACTACGAGTCCCAGAATGCAAAGCGAAGGGGACCGCGCTGGCCAATCGGTATCTGAACACCCGTACGCGGCGCTCGGCATCCGGCGGCGGTCTAGCGCCGGCTGCGCCCTGGGAAAAACGCCGGGGCGGGTGTCGTTCGGCCCTGGCTGGCCCCGAGCGCTGGGCTATGGCCGCTGCGGCGCTGCTGGCCGCGGTGTTGGGCGGGGGGCTGCTGCTGATCGCCCGCCGCTACCTGACCGGGGCCGGCCGGGCTTCGCGGGGCGCGGCTGCCGCGCTGATGCGGGGCAAGACGGTGATCGTCACGGGCGCGAACAGCGGGCTGGGCCGGGCCACGGCGGCCGAGCTGCTGCGGATGCAGGCCCGGGTGATCATGGGCTGCCGGGACCGCGGCCGGGCCGAGCAGGCGGCCCGCGAGATCCGCGCCGAGCTGGGCGCCCAGGCGGAGGGCGGGGAGCTGGTGGTCAGGGAGCTGGACCTGGCCTCGCTGCGCTCCGTGCGCAGCTTCTGCCAGCGGGTGCTGCAGGTACAGGGGGCGGGGAATGAGGGGAGGGGCTGGGGGGGCGGGCAAGTATGGGGGAAGGGATGGGGAGAGGGTAGGCTGGTGGCGAGGAGGAGGAGAGGGGGCAGAGGAAGGGATGGAGTGAGGAGAGAGGGTAGGCTGGGGGGTGAAGAGGGGGGTGGGGTGAGGGGAGAGGGTAGGCTGGGGGGTGAAGAGGGGGGTGGGGTGAGGGTAAGCTGGGGGGTGAAGAGGAGGGTGGGGAGAGGGTAAGCTGGGGGGTGAGGGTGGAGGAAGGTGGGGGGATGGGATGGGGAAGAGAAGAAATAAGGGGGAGAAGGATGGGGGAGGGCTGGGNAGCGGGGACAGAGGAAGGGATGGAGTGAGGGGAGAGAAACATGGAATTTTATAGTGACACTTGTGTGAAGTCATTTTTCAGAGTGGAACCACACTTTGAAACTCCTAAGATCTTTCCCTCTCGGAGTTCTGGGTGCACAGACTATGCAGGATTTAGAACATAAGTATTGGGGCCTTAGATTTCATTTTTCTGTTACTAGTTTTACTTTCTGGTTCTTGTGCATTGGCACGACATAGTATCTTGGTCCACCACAGTTCAGGCAAATTTTAAATTAGGTACCATTGTTTGAAATTATTAATAGCAGTGTTTTCATAAATCTAATTATTTTTCCCTAATCAAATGATGGGTTTAAAATTTGTTGGCAGTGTCTCTTTAACAGGGGGGCAGGGATAGCTCAGTGGTTTGAGCATTGGCCTGCTAAACCCAGGGTTGTGAGTTCAATCCTTGAGGGGGCCACTTGGGGATCTGGGGCAAAAATCAGTACTTGGTCCTGCTTGTGAAGGCAGGGGGCTGGACTTGATGACCTTTCAAGGTCCCTTCCAGTTCTAGGAGATAGGATATCTCCATTAATTAATTAATTTATATTTATATTTAACCCTAAATCCCTGCCTCAAAGAGCTAGATTATCTTTTTGTTCTTTGTTTGTACAGTGCCTAGCACAATAGGCTCTATGACCGGGGCTTCTAGGTGCTGCCACAATATGAATACTAACCAGTAGTACACTTATCAGCTTTTCTTTAATGTCACATCCTGATAATTCTTTGGAAAGAAATTGGCATTACAGAATAATTTCAGTAGATTTCAATTAAAAATGCTATTCTTGAAAAATGTTTATATTTTAGCTATATTCAGAGTAACACAGCCCCCCCCCCCCACAACCCAGGTGATTTGATACTCCTCTTACTGACAAATACCAAAACACTTGTTTTTTCAAAGATTACATTAAAATAACCATGACCTAGAAAATCCCATTTTAGAGGATGAGCAGTTGAATGTTTTTTCCTAATAAAGGTCATTGAATATAATTAATCTTAATAACAGATTGCTGTGTTTATAAATCTGATTATTTTTGCTATTTTAAGGAAGAGCCGAGACTGGATGTTCTGATCAATAATGCGGGGATATTCCAGTGTCCATACATGAAGACAGAGGATGGTTTCGAGATGCAGTTTGGTGTCAACCACTTGGGTCATTTCTTGCTCACTAACCTCCTCCTTGGCCTCCTCAAAAGTTCTGCCCCAAGCAGGATTGTGGTAGTTTCTTCCAGACTTTACAAATATGGAGAGATCAACTTTGAAGACTTGAACAGTGAGATAAGTTACAATAAAAGTTTTGGCTACAGTCGCAGTAAACTGGCTAACATACTATTCACCAGGGAGCTAGCCCGCCGATTGGAAGGCACAGAAGTCACTGTCAACGTGCTTCATCCCGGTATTGTCCGAACCAATCTAGGCAGATACATAAATATTCCTTTGCTGGCAAAACCCCTCTTCAATTTGGTGTCATGGGCTTTCTTCAAAACCCCATTGGAAGGAGCCCAGACTTCTATTTATTTGGCCTCCTCTGCAGAAGTAGAGGGTGTGTCAGGCAAGTATTTTGGGGATTGCAAAGAGGAGGAATTGCTGCCTAAAGCCATGGATGATTTAGTTGCAAGAAAACTTTGGGATATCAGTGAAGTGATGGTTGGATTATTAAAATAAATGCTAGGAAAAAAGACCTACAGAAAGGAATGAAGATAACTAATATTTTGCTACCCTGAAGCTTTCTGCAATGGTATTTTCCCCCTTGAATGGTGTGAAACACAAATTACTTTGCTCATAGATTTCAAAGCTACTAGGAGTAATTTGTACGGCTCTTTTAAAATAGAGAATATTCTCTATTTTAAATAAATCCGTATTTTGAAAAAATACAGAACTAGAGTCTAACAGCCTGGGTGTTTGAATATATTTCAGCATTAAATCTCTTCTGAAAGCTACTTGTTCAGCAAATAAAAAGTTATTTGCTATGTAATGTGTACGCTTCTTTGTTGTCTTCCACTATTTGATCTCAGACATAGCACTGTATTGCATTGTACATGAAATGTGTGGCTGTTTGCTTTTTCTTGTAGATGGTTTGTGAATCCATCCTAATACCAATAACAGTGTTGGGTTGGTGAGCAATCCAAGCTAAAACCATGTGAAAGATTTTACCAGTGAGTTGTGAACACTCTTCCGCTATGATCATCTAGGCCTCCAAATACTGTTTCATAGCACAAAAACTCTTTCCCAAAACTGCATATCACTAGCTGCCTGAACAGGAACTATATCAAGCCATATTACTCACCTGTGGGTCACAAGTCAGATATTTTCAAGATGGCCTTCCATAAATTAGCATCTGTCACTGCCATTAATCTAGTATATATGTTTGATTGTACAGCGGGTTCTATTTTATTTGGGCCAAACCTGCTCTTCTGGCGATATGAACCAAGGCCGCTATCTTGCACTAAGCCTTGGGCTGATGGATGCCCCACCATTGACTTCAGTAGGTCTTTGTGACTGGAGGGTGTGTCAGAGCCCAAGATCTGATCCTGTGGTTTGTTTTGTGAATTGTCTATTTATAGATTTTTCTCATACTGTCTTTCATAGTGAAATGTGCATAAGGTTCAGTCTAATATGGCCCACGGTTCTTCCTGATAAGTCATCGTCTGTGTAAGTGCATATTTCCTTAACCTCACTAATGCGTACACGGTACAAATATGATCAAGAAACTATTACACAAACTTGACAAAAGTAGCCTTGGCAACTATCCTACATAGGCTTAGAGAGTCTCTACTATGCAGGGAGAATGGAATTAAAATAGGCCAAAAATAAATACAGGGATATTACATAAAGATGCCTCCCTTATTGTTTTAAAATAAATATATAACTTCAGTAACTGTTTCCGGTTAATTATGATTTGCTTGTCTCTCTTTAGTAATTTTATTTAACAGCACCAATTTAAGGTAAAAGTAAATTTAATGAATATGAAGAAAGTAGTGCTTTGGGGGGTCTTGATTACTACTATTAATTTATATATACATATAAAAGATTGAAGTGTTTGAAGCTTAGTCTATCACACTATAAATCCTTATTGGCTCAACACTTGAGTTAACACCATATTTGAGATTCTCAGATCATTTACAGCGTATGTCTTCTAACTCGTCCTCACTGCATGTTGTTCTGTATGTTCTAACTCACACATTGTATTGTACTCAATCCCTTCCACACCTGTTTCCAGAGACACAATACTGTGGATATAGGAAAAAGGCATAACAGGAGCTCCATGCTTTTGGGAGGAAGACAGAGAAATCTAGAAGATCATAAGTTAAGGGGGAAAATTGATTTTTTTTTAAGTTCCTGTAACAATAGTTACAGCATATATTTCTCACTGTATTGTAATTGCAGCATAAGTTGCTCACTTTTAGGCAACAGAACCTATAGGAGTAGAACTGAAGTGTGTGATTATTGTGTACTCTGAATGTTTGACACAAAAATGCTGTTTGTAAATAATGCAGAGGGCCATCCCAAAGAGAGGATGGAAATATGGTTAGAGAATAAACAGGTATTCAACCTGTGAAATCCTATTTTACATTTATCTTGCGTCTTTCATCTAAAACAATCCCCAAATGACTATGTGTAATACCATTGAAATGCAACCCTGGATGGAGTGGAAGGCATAAACCAACTACCATGCAGCATAATACTGAGGGCAAGGCAAAGTTTTGACCAGTTGCACCAGGGCACAAACTCTTCTGACAAAAAACAAGATGGGTTCCCTCAAGTCCCTACAGACCAGAAGATATCTTGGTTTTTTACTGTTTCATCAAAAGGAGCTCAAGATAAAGTAAATAGAACTCAAATGTATGATCTGTGATCCACTGTTCCATTGCTACCCCTGTCAAAACTACTGTGTGCATGTTAGAAGAGAGTCATGGATGCCTACTGGGACATAACTTGCAAAGAAAAGTGCCATGCTGAAAAGCACTTAAGTGGGAATTCTGTACCTTAATCCCTTAGGCACAGGCATGTTTGAAAATCTCCCTAAGAGATTTGCCCAAGGTCAGACAGGGAGTCAGTGGCATACTTTGCTTAATAATAAGTTTGCATACTTTGCTTAATCAAGGCTGTCATTTTTTGCTGTCTTTGTTCATGGCAAACAGAGCTTGTGTACAAATTTAATATTTTATATTTTTAAAAAAAAAGTACAGAAGAAAATACTGAGTCTTTGGCCGTTGGGACACTTACTCTAAAAAGACCCAAAATCTACAACGGTGATGAGGCAGCTGTACATAGCATGAGACTTCCAATACAAAATGTCCATCTTAATATGAGATAAATGATCAGTTTTTCCATGATGCAATGAAAAAAGAATATTTTAACTCCCATTTCATTCTCTTGTGGTTGCTCATTGTGCCCATGTAAGCTTCCTACTATGAGAAAGCATCACAGGCTTCAAAGCCTGAGTCCTGCGAGAGTACGGTAAGGGCATGAGGGGATTATGTGGATATGGATAGTTCCCAGTTTAAATACATTTGGTTTATTTCCACCTCAGGCCATAAAGAAAATAACTTGCAAGAGTCATTCAAATAATTTTAGTATACAAGGCCTGTTCCCCTTTACATATACATTTTCCCAAGCTAATCTTGAAGGAGCTATTTGGCTGGCAAAAAGATCCAGGCAGCCTAGACAACCGAATCATTATTTTTGAGGGGTCTCAGAGTGGAGCTGATATTTCTCATAACAGAAAAGCTGCCTCCCTACAGGCTTCTTACCCACCCCCTCAGCTACCAGAAGTGCCCTTGCACCTGTTGTGACTGGACTCAGATTTGAGAACTTATATTTGAATATTTAACTGATTCCAAATGTTCTAAACCAGAGGTTCTCAAACTGTGGTCCATGGACCATAGTTCCCTCTAAGGTGTGTGCCTGGGCAGCCACACACAAGAGAATGAAGGGCCACCCACCTAATCGGCTCCACTAATTAGGTGCTTGGACCCTGGAAAAGATGCACAAGTAAGGTGAGGTGGTAGTCTTGGGGGGAATACTGGGTAGGTGGGCGGGGAAGTGGGGTGAGAAGAGGGCGTGGGGGGAATTTGGGAGGTGCAGGGCTGTGGCGGCCAGAGAAAGGTGACTTTCTCCAGCTCCAGGGCTGCCGGGGAGAGACGGCTCTCCTTCCTAGCTCAGCTCTGTGGCTGCTGTGGTGGTGGAGAGACACCCCCCCCCCCTTCTTCCCAGCCAAGGCTCGGGGGCTGCCGCAGCAGGGGTGAGAGGGAGAGACCCCTCCCTCCTTCCCAGCCCCAGCTTGGGGGCTGCCGAAGCGGGGTAGAAAGGGCAAATCCATCGCATTAGAAAGGTAAGACTACTGATATTAAAATGTGAGTTGTGTGCTTTTATTTGTAGAACAAAAAAAGTTAATTATTAAGTTTATATATATATAGAGAGAGAGAGAGAGAGAGAGAGCGCGCACACTTTTATCCAAAGCACTTTACAATAGTTAGCTAATGGTACAAACAACATTTGGAAAAATATTAAGTGGTCCGCCGAGACCCTCAACAATTTTCAAGTAGTCCACGAAAAAAAAAGTTTGAGAACCACTGTTCTAAACAGCATAGGGAACATTTTCCTAATCATCCTTCAGAAAGGCTGGCACACCAGCCATCTAATAAGGTTAACAAACCTCTCCTGCAAGTTGGAAATTTTTTACTTCTTAAATATTTGCAGATAAAATGAAGAAGACTCACTGTAGCTAGGAGGGGTGGGGGACAATGGACGGCTGGCCTAGATGCCATGAGTGCTGCAAGATGCTGAGGTAATATCATTTATTGGAACAACTTCTGTTGGCAAAAGAGATGAGCTTTTGAGCTAAACAGAGCTGAAGAAGAGCTCACCTACAGAAGTTGGCCCAATAAAAATTACCTCATTCACCTTGTCTGTCTGACATCCTGGGACCAGCATGGTATAACCACACTAGATGAAATGCTGCCACCATAAGCATCAGGCCTGAAATACAGCCCAATTCTGGAAGGTGTTGAACACTTTGCCAGCTGCCTAGTATCCCAAACTCCCAGGATGAAATCCTGGCCCTATTGAAGTCAATAGTAGTTTTCAATAGGGCCAGGATTTCACTTCCCATGACTTAAAGTGAAGTCAGTGGGAGCTTAGGATTGTCTATGCATTGTGGGTCAGGCCATTAGACTGCTTGGAAATGCATGTTCTAATCCTCCCCAGCTTTTTTGGCCCCTTCTCTGTTAGATACATTAAGCTTTGGGTAGATTATTGTGTATGTACCTTTCCAAAAAGACCTTAAAAACCATAGTCTTTACTGTGTGGACATTAAAGATTTCAAGGCATTTTCTGTAAGAGTTAGGGTCCACTCTCTGGTTATCCTTTGCCAGTATGTTATTTTCTCCACCATGCTGTTGCTCCGAGAGTCAATTCTCTAGCTGGCTACTACCGTGCATCCACGTCAGAAGTGACTGCAGTTCTGTGGTGAGTAAAGTGATTCCTGCATATGAAGGGCCCAATCCTGTAATCCTCATCCTATAGTCCTTTGGGAGCCCAATTTACCTCTTCTGCGAATAAGGACCATTGATTGGGCTGTGATGCATGGGGGTGACAAAGCCTACAATACAAACATTGAAGATTAACAGCCACATTTTCAAAGGTGGCCTCTTTTTGGGTTCTCAACTTGAGACGCCCCAGGCCTGATTTTCTGAGGTGCTGAATACCTGCAATGCCACTTGAAGTCAACAGGAACTGCAGTTGCTTGAAACTACAATTGGCAGGAAAATGTTGGATTCCAAAGTTTTTCAGTGAAAAACACGGACCTTTTTTGCAAAATGTTTTGCACTTTCCTCATTTTCGATTAGTTCTACTCAAATGCTCTGAAAATCAGGTCAAAAGTGGCTCAAATTGTGCTCCCCAAATCTTGAGGCATCCTAATTCAAAGAGTACTTTTGAAAATTTTGGCCATAATACTTTCCTAAGATGAACACTTTTCTTAACATCACATGTATCCATGGTCATGTGTTGTTATTAATACATTGTATTCCAGTAGCACTGAGGTTCCAACCAAGCCTGGGGCCCAGGCACAGTAGAAGCAGAGTAGGAGATGATGTATTATCCTTTGTAATCACAAAACAAAGGCAACAGTGATGTCCCTTTAAGCATACTTGGGACAAAGGTTAAGTCCTATCAAACTACTTTGCTGTTTGAATTTGTTTATTTAAATAAAGTTTGCTTTTGGACATCTATTATTTCTAAAAGGGGTTAAAGCATTGGGAAAAGTGTAAATGGTCATTGCTTCAACAACACAGCAACATGTTTGCTATGGAAAACATAAAATGACAGGAAATGGCTTAACGGGGGAGGTGTTCAATTTTAAGGCTTCTGTTGACAGAAGTTGATGAGTGAAAATACTGCATTCAATAAGGAGCGTGGAATTTTGATGCAGCCTAGAGGGACAGCTTTGTTCTCTGGTGGTCTAAATGGGGATTTTACATTAATGTAACCAATCAGAACCCTTGTTAAAGCTAGAGTCAAAAGGGAAGACTGAGCAAAAGCACCACAAAGTTTATCTTTTGCTCATCTGGAAGAGTTTATTTTAAAAACAGAACATTGTTTGCTGCTGTTGAAATGAAAGTGTGAGAGTTGCAGTTTTCTTCTGATGCCATCTGGCAGATGATTTAATGGTGTGTGGTATTCACTAATCCAAATAACCCTGTGTGTGGTAACCATTGTCTCTTTACTGATCGTGCAGCTGGGTTGATTGAACTCTAGAGGGCTCATGCAAGACTATCAATGGTGGGACTGTAGATAATTTAAAATGACCACAGTATTAAAGAAATGTATATGATACAAAACATGCCTACCAAATCCATGGTGTTTTTATTAAGAATCCTCCCTTTTATTGACCCTAATTCAGATTGTTGTATGCCGTGCAGTTGTAGCCGTGTTGGTCCCAGGATATTAATAAAAAATATTACCTCACCCACCTTGTCTGTCTCATGTCAGATCAACATTTGGCTTAAGTCTGTGGTCTTGATTCACCACGTTAACTCTAGTTCTATGCAGGTTACTTCATTGAAATCAATACCAATACCAGCATAACCTTGGAATAACAGAATCGTGTATGGGACTTAGTGCTGACCATTCAAAAGGCTTTCTCCTTTAGATTTGTTTAATGTTTTTGTTAATTATATAGTTGAATTTCTAACGGTTGTCCTTTTTGTGAGTTATTTCTTTTCAATTTTAAGGCCAGTTTAAAATTCATGAAAGCACCACATTCTTTGATTAACCCTGGAAATAAAAGTCGCGCATAGAATTATATTATTATAAGGACAGGAAAGGAGTTACAGATATATATAAATGCACTGGAAAGAACATGGTACAATTGAATCCAAGAATGCAAAAGAGAAGGTGTCAAAAAATACACATGAGAGGGTCTCAGCTACATGTCATGGAATAGAATTCAGAGATTCTTCAGAATAAATATTTGGGGCTGGATTTGTCTCTCACCAATTCTCCAGTGGTGAAACTTCACTGACTTCAGAGCAATTTCTCCTGATTGAGTCTGTAAGTGGTTAGAGTATCAGAACCATTATTATCAACATACCATTATTTCTGTGTACTTCCATTTCCAAATTAAGGCCCTGCTTTTGGAATAGGATCCACTAGCACGGACCTCAGGATGATAGAATTACACAGTTTCTCTTTTAAGTCCAGGAGGTACCGTTATATCATCTAGACTGACTTCCTGAATAACACAGGCAAAAGAATTTCACCCAGTTACCCTTCTGTTGAGCCCAATAACTTGTGTTTGGCTAAAGCACATCTTCTAGCAAGCATCCAATTTAGATCTGAAGACATCAAGAGATGGAAAATCCACCCCCTTCCCTTGTTCCAATGGTTAGTCACCCTCACTGTCTTATTTCCTGATTGAATTTGACTTTAACTTTCAGCTATGGATTCTTGTTGTGCTTTTCTCCAGTGGTTTGAAGAGCCCTTTAGTTATCAATATTTTCTCCCTGTGAAGATATTTGTGCACTGTAATCATGTCACCTTTAGATCTGTTTATTTTATTTTATTGTGTTTTAATAAACTAAGCAGATGGAGCTCCTTAAATCTCTCTATAGCATTTTCCCCCCAGATCATGAATAATTTTTGTGGATCTTCTCTAAACCCTCTCCAGGTTTTTTTTATATATATTTTTTTTAAATGTAGACCCCAGAATCCCAGTGTCGGTCTGCCTTATATAGAAGTAAAGTCACTTCCCTACTCCCATACTTTGTTGTCCTAAATGCTCCATGGTCCTTGCGAGACCTCACTCTGGTTTTTTTAGCTACCATGGGATTCTTAACAGTTCTATATCAAAAAGTTATAGATTCAGAGTAATTGCAAATGTAAAGAAGGAGAAAAATAAAGACAATATATGGAATACATTTTTTTGAAGTAGATATTACTTTACTGTACTTTGCAATTTTCTCCTGTAAATCACATGAAACATACACATTTGGTGGGATTTTTCAATGGGACTTGTGCTCCTAAGTCACGGAGGTGCTTTTAAAATTCACCCCACAAGTTAAATATTTTCTTTAAAATTAATCCTGATATCTGTCTTTTACCCTAAGAATTGAGTAAGTAAGAATGGAATAATCACACAACTGGGATTATTGTTAGGACGTGAACTTTTCTGCAGTCAGTTTGATCGCAAATGGGACAAGAGACAATGCAGAGGTGAGAAAAGGAAGCAAATCCATTTTCCATTCCTTTGATATCCGATTTGAATTCATTACATTCATCAGTTTAAGATCAGATTCTCCCCTGGTTGGTGCAGTGGTAGGGAGCAGAAGCACTGTTCAGTGAGCCCTACACTGTAGACTTTCCACTGTCTGGAGGGGCATCCTTCACAATGGGCTGTGGCAAAAATGAAGTGGGGGTGGGGTTACTTCATTTGTCCACTGAGCAGAAGTAGCTCTACCTCACTACCCAGTGCTATCTGCTGACAGTAGCGTACTCTGTGAATGGTTTAGGACTAGAGACCCCTTAAGCTGCAGATGTGATGCATGCGCTTGTAAGACAAGCCTTTTCCTGCAGCCATATATGGAGAGCAACAGACATTAGCTAAGAAGCAGGAAGTCACATCCTCAAATTCCATCTAAATTACATTAAAACAATGTAATACCGGGCTGTTAAGAAGGCGATGCTGTTCTAACAGTACCCACCGTCACCAGATAAAGAAACAGATCTTAAGATGGTTAAAGAAAACTTGGTTTGATAGCATCCTGTCTGGCAAGAAATCACTTATCAACAGTTGTGGTTATGAAATCCCTACTTCTTTATTGTTTTGTCTTTATGGTCCCCACTTCTCTATTGTCTATCTGTATGGTCTCTGGTTCTTTTAATTGTGTCTGTCTGTTACATAACTAATTTTGCTAGGTGTAAAATCAACTATGGTGGCGGGGTATGATTGGCTAAAGAATTGTTTTACAATATGTTAGGATTGGTTAGAAAATTGTTTAGTAATATTTTAGTAAAATGATTGGTTATGGGACAGCTAAGCAGCACTCAAGTTTCACTATATAAACTGGGGTCCAAAAGGAAGTTCTTTTGGAACCAACTTCAGGACACAGCCCCAAGATCAGAGCTGCCAGACCTCAACACCCTGCCAATCACACTCTGCAGCAGCTGGAGTCCCCAGATAAACTGATCGTGACTGGCCAGCAGAAAAAGTTCATCTGCCTTATTGGGAGTGCTGAGCATTGTATGCTCAATGTGTGCATGCTGTGTCGGTGATTGTTAATAAATAGAGGTTAAGGATATTACTGTATAAGGCTCTTTCACTGGTAAAAGACCCTGCAGACCCGTAGAGCCCTGAGTCCACAGGGAATGAGTGTTATACCTAGAGCCCTAAGCCCATGGAGGGGTGGAGCCTGGAGCCCACGGAGGGGTAAAGTTGAGTGCCTTATACCCGGAACCCTAGGAACTGGGAAAGGGTGGGGGTGCCTAAATTAACAGGGTTATGCCTTGAGTCCACAGAAGGGTAAAGATGGGTGTGCTTGAGAGTGTGTGGATAACAGGCTGACATATTAACTCATCTGCTCTCCTAGATTCTGATCCAAAGCCTAATAAAATCAACTGAAAGACTCGCATTGACTCCAATGGGCTTTGGTCCCCTAGCTCTGCCTTGAGCTCTCAGATAGGATCCTGCCCTGCTGCCATATGGACAGGAAAAGGCCCCTACATCTTCTCTCTCACTTGTCCATCAGGCTAGGAGAGGTTTTGGGCCCCGATTCAGTAAAATACTTTAAACACATGCTTAAGTTCATCCCTATTCATCGAAGTATTTAAGCATGTGCTTTAGTGTTTTGCTTAATTAGGATGTTTGCTTTTAATGTACATACTTGACTTTTTGAAGCTACTGAGGCTTTGTCTATCTTCAAAGTTACACCAGTTTAATTAAATGTGTGATTTTAAAATGATTTATTTAAAGTGGTTCCAAACCCTGTGTGGATACTCTTAATTTATTTTAAAACTGGTCTAAATCAATTCCTTATCAAGTTAAGCTAAAATACCAAATAAAGCAGTTTTAAATTGAATTAAGAGTGCCCACATGGGGTTTTGCACCAGTTTTAATTGTTTTTTTTAAATCAATTTAAAGTTAAACTGATGCAATGTTGAATATTGGCAAGACTAGCATTGTTATTAATTTTCACCTCTAGAAGCACTTGTGTTGGAAAGCATTTGAAATGGTAGCTGATTCACAAAGCTCATTGCAGGCTCACAGTGGGGATTCATCATCGCTTTCATTAGGTTTTATTATCATCACCGTCAATGGCACATGTAATAAACATTGTATCACTCTATAAGATGTTTAAACATTATATGACAAACAAATACTTCCTAGCACCTGGCTGTCTGGTTAACCTTTGTTCTGTATAGTTTGTTTTGCCACTGTAGATTTTTGATGTGCACTTCTGCATGTGATCCAGGTGATGAGATCACATATAACTAATGCATCCTTGACACATCTATTATTCTTGGTCTAATTTGATTCCACAGAGCTCTGACAAAGAAAGGCCACTACAGCAGACTTTGCTAGGGAAATGAATGTACACATAGACATCTGCAATTAATGATGCTCTACTATATTTAATGCACTATAAGTTCAGCATTTTATCCAGGGCCGGCTCTAGGTTTTTTGCTGCCCCAAGCAAAAAAATTTTTGGCTGCCCCCCCAGCCCTCGGTCACTGGTAACTCGCTCCCAGGGCAGGTCATTCAGCAGGAATTTTAGATGTGCACAGAACACAGACAGGATTGGTTCCCATATGGTTACAGAACTGCAGTAAAGTGGAACAATTTTCAGCTTGTGTGATTGGAGGATATCTGGATGCATATTATAACACTGTCCTACATAAATGTGGAAAAGTTGAGGTGCCTTTATTATTCTTTTGTTCCACTCTTTGTTTCTTTGGGGAATTTGCCAATGCAATATCACTGTCTTCCTTTTAAAACAAAACTAAAACTAAAACTTAAAAAAATAAAAAATAAAAAAAAAAAGGCAATGGCTGTTGAAAATAGCAATTCCAGTCCTAATAACCACTGGGATGCATTTCTTGCTCAATTTTATCCTACTTTTCCTACAGCAAGTTACAGTGGATCAGTATATTTGATTTGGGAGAAATGAAGTAACAGCCACCCAAACTCAGCTTGAGCACTCCTGAATTTTGAGGTATTCAAATCTGGAAGGCAGGTGCTAGATTCCCTTTCTGAATATTGACTTTTCCTCTCCAGATATAGCTAATTTCTGCTTCCATGGCTCAGAAGTGTAAATCCTCCTACATGCCTGGTACTGTATCTAAAGCTGCCCAGTCTAGTAGAGCCTCCCCTCCCTTACTTTTCATTTTAAATTCTAGTGGGATCCACGTACCTGCCTTGCTAGGCTTCAGATAGAGAGGTGCACTGTCCATTTAGTCCACCCAATTCTTTCTGTGGGGGAGAGCCCAGGGCTGGAGGTGAGGGTGGGGGCCAGAGCTGGGGTGGCAGGGGGTACGGGTGGGGGGAGAGCCCAGGGCTGGGGCAGCAGGGGGGTGCAGGTGGGGGCCAGGGCTGAGGCAGCAGGGGAGGTGGGCGGGGGAGAGTCCAGGGCTGGGGCAACACAGGGGTGCACGGGGAGCCCAGGGCTGGGGCAGCAGGAGGTGCAGGTGGGGGCCAGAGCTGGGGCGGCAGGGGGTGCAGGTGCAGGGTGGGGGGAGAAGAGCCCAGGGCTGGGGTAGCAGGGGGTGCGGGTGGGGGCCAGGGCTGGGGTGGCAGGAGATGCGGGTGGGGGGAGAGCCCAGGGCTGGGGCAGCAAGAGGTGCAGGGGGAGCCCAGGGCTGGGGTGGGGGGCAGCAAAAAACCTAGAGCTGGCTCTGTCCCTACCATTCACAGCAAGCTGCAGCATGAGGTTTCAGTTCCACACTCCTTCCCCCTCCCTTTCCTGTTAATTGCGGCCAAGGGAATGCTGGGAAATGTAGTTCTTTCCCTGCTCCAGGGCTGGCTCTATAGGCAGGGAGCTAACCAAGGAACTACAGCTCCCAGGGCTCCCTGTTGGTTCTCAGCTCCCATGCTGGATTCTTGCGCCCCTGCAAATTTGCCGCCCCAAGCACCTGCTTGCTTTGCTGGTGCCTAGAGCTGGCCCTGATTTTATCAAGAAGATTGCTTATATCTGTCTCTTTGAACACTCATTTAGGAATTTTGGCAAAGACCACATAGAGTAATATGTATAATTTATTATAGTAACAATGTTTGATGAAACAACAAATATAAACAATCCTGCAGTGCTCAAAGAAAACAGAGGAACTCATGTACTGCTGTAGAGTAGGTCTGATCTCAGTAGTGTACAGGTAATATATTTTGAAATAGAAATATGCATTGCAAAACTGTTCTCATAAGACCCTTTTATGGACTATTTCTCTCCCTCTCTTCCTTTACATTCTTTTATTCCTTCATCATCTTTATTGTTTAAGTGAAACAAGAGAAAACATATTTTTACACTAGGAAAAAAGCACAAATTCTTCTTGGCTGCTGTTAAAAAACGCTGGAACTCAACTGCCCTAGGTTTTTATTCACTTTCTGGAATACAAATAATGCAGCTTACAAAACAATGTGAACAGCAATAATGTCATATGTAAATGTAAATTTATTCCAGGCTCTCTTTTTGCAGCAGGAAACCCCGGGCTTATCAAGTAGGGGCTTTGTTGCCAAAAGATAATTAAAATAGCATAAAGTGGTCATGTAGTTAATCTAGTAAGAGAAATGCATTTGTATTGTTGATTTTACTTAATAATTTATTTGTCGTGCTGTTGATTTGACTTGTGCAAAAATGGAAATAAATATAACTGAAGGGCTTGATCGTGGTTTTGATGAGTACAGTATAGTACCTATATGGAATAGAAAAGTAAAGGGCGGACCATTGTTGTGCTACCTCAGAAGCAGACCGGGATATTGTGATTCAAGGAGTCACAGGCTTTGTCTACACTACACACCTTACAGCGGCACAGCTGTACGGCTGCAGTTGTGCCGCTCTAAGGTTTCCCGTGTAGCTGCTCTATGCTGGCGGGGGAGAGCTCTCCCGCTGGCATAATTAAACCACCCCTAACAAGAGCTATGTTGGCAGGAGAGCATCTTCCGCTGACGTTGCACTGTTCACACCGGCGCTTTTGTCGGTGAAATTTTGTCGGATGTGTTTTCACACCCCTGATTGACAAAAGTTTTACCGACAAAAGTACTAGTGTTGACAAAGTCAAAATTTCCTTCATGGTTCCCCTGCTGCTCCGAGAGGGAGTATATTTCTGAGCCCTGTACCCAGTGCAGTGCATGTTTCTCTGATGTGTCTTGCGCCTCCTTATGCCCCTGTGCCACCACAGTTACTAGGCCAGAGTTGAGCCCTAAAGCATTATAAATTTTAGAGAAGTGTATTCTCAAATTTCAACATTTCTAGTTAGCAACACTTCCCAATTCTCATTGTAGCAGATTTTTTAAAGCACCTACAAAATGTAGGAGTATAAATCCCAATGACTTTCAATGAGATCTTTGCTCCTCAATCAAGTAAAAAAATCTACTCTATGATTATTTTTTAATGACCATCATTGTGTTCAGTCCTGGACTGGTGAGGGGTAGACATTGAGGCCCAATGGGTTTTTCTCTATGTTTAAAATTCATAACATGAAGTGTTGTGTCAACTGTTAGAATCAATTTCTGTGAATTAACTTCGTCTGCAGTGTATGATACTGTACTTCATTAAAATGCACTTTTCTTGTCAATTTGCATTTAATTTACTATTTGAATCTAGGAGAATTTAGTCCTGGTTTTTGTTAACTAGATTAACTTTAAACACAGAGCTTAAATCATGTTGTTTTGGATCTTTCAGCAAGTCAAAGTGGCTGCCAATTCCCTAGAAATAAGCAAACTGACTGTTTCTTATAAAACATATTGTTTGTTTGAAATTTGCAGTGGGGCATTTCCACATGTTTGTACATAGGCTTCACTTACGGCTCTGCTTTCTGTTCAGAAATTATAACATTGCTTCATTACTCCCTATGCATTGATCTCCAGCTTGATTTTAGTGTTTTAGCTAATTGGTTTCCCAGGAAGAAACAAAATTGTTTAATATCTCCCTGCCATGTTCACTTAGCTCCTTGGAAACACCATTTAGGGTTTTCTGACTTTTAAGATAACTGGCAAAGTTAAAAAAAATGGGCTTGTGCTCCCTTTCCCTCTTGATGATCAAAGTTTTTAAAATTGATAGATTTAAAATATAAACATTTTTTCTGCTTGCTTTTTATTCTTTAGCAATTCAGATTCTACCTAGGCTGGAAGACTCTATGATGACTGGAGAACTTCTGAAATGGTGAAGTCACAAGCGAGCTGTAAAGAGGGTACAGAATTAGAGTAAGGCTGCTTAAAACGGTTGTTGTTTTTGTTCTGGACACCTATGATTAATTAACATTTTGAAGAAAAGAAGCCTTTAGTAAACTTTCTCACCTATTCAGCAATGTCACAATAAACAATACCTCTCACCTGCCCTCCAACAAAGGCAGGGGGAACCAGATTTTATGTTCTTGATATTTCTAAGGCCTTGGCTACACTTGAGAATTCATCGTTGCGCCGCAGGGGAATAGCTTGCAGCGCTGCGAGTAAGGGTGCAGCGCTGCAGGCGCTGATTACACTGGCGCTTTACAGCGCTGGTCTCGGGGGGGGGGGGCGTTTTCGCACCCCTGAGCACAGCAAGTTGCAGCGCTGTACAGCGCCAGTGTAGCCAAGGCCTCAGGTTTAAAAAAAGGTAGAAAACAGCAGCTTTAAAATAATAATGATTCATAGTAAAAACACATTCAGGCCCTCCTTATACATCATAAAGAATCAAAAGAGGACAGAAGTTCAATTAAAAGAAAATCCTTTACAGGTCACCTTTAGATGTTTATGCAAAATGCCTTGGCACATAGAAATACAAGTGATGGAGGCCAGATACTAGAGGGGACTTGCCCTATTTGAGAAATCTCTCATAGGAATACAACACTGCTCTATTTGTAATTAACTGTCTGAGCAATTATAGATTTTCCCTATTAGTAAAGTTTCCACATCTGGTTAAACTCACTATGTATGTACCCTGCCTGTTCTATCCTCAAATCAAATCTGGAGCCTACTGCTGTATAAGCACTGAAGTGCTGCCAGATAAGCCAACTAGGAGCCTTCCAACAGCGAAGACCTCAGATCAGAAAAGCATCCCTCTTCATCAATGGTATGTCTTCACCACAGAGCAAGCCCAGGTTATAGCCCGGGTGTTGCCTCTTATCCTCTTCCGTCCACATAGAAAAACCTCTTACATGGGCTTGAGGGTGCTTTAAGCTAGCAGGTGCAGCTGAAGGTACAGGCTTGAGTTCAGGCTGGTGACCTGCCTATTTTGCAGTGAAAGTGCAGGATAATCAAGTCCAGGTGCTGTTAATCCTTCAATCCTATCCCAGAATTTCACCTGGGATGTACTTTCTTTCCAGTCCCTCCCCTCTGCTTTTTAACCCATATTTGCCTGCTCCATTTCTGCTGCACTTCTACGGCATTTGAACAGAGAGGTTGGCCAAGAAATCCTTCTCCATACTGCCGGTTAGCCAGAAGCTGACACCAGCCGTCTGGTACAGCTGTGGTGTGATATCAGCAAGACCCATTAGAGCACTTCTGCATAGGTGCCCAGGGTAGCACCACTGTGGACACAACCACCTGAGTCTGGCACAGGTGGGAATTTACAATGGTGATGCATCACCCATGGTAGGCTTGCCTGGACTAACTCTGCAGTGAAGGCATACACTAAAGGACTGAAGCACATGCATAAAACCCACTGAAATCAAGTTAAGCATATTTTGCGTAATAAAAACAGTGCTAAGTTGCTTTCAGATGGAGGATGGATTTTGTGTATCTTGAACATTATATGCGTTTTATGATTTTCTGCATAAAGTAAAATACTGTAAGAAATTCAGAGTAAACAGTTTCTCCATCAAAATTTAAGACTTTTTCCTGCACACAGAAATAGGTGTAACAGATTGTGCTTTCCCCAGTGTATTATAGTGCTTCCCCTGTAACAATGCAACCCTGACACAATCTATCCCTTGATCTTTTTACAAAGTTGGAATAAATGGATAAAAAATATACTGTATTTAAAATAGCTTTGATCAACAAAGGGTACCTTTATATTTTATTTATTTATTTTTGTCTGAGGCAAAGATCCAAGAAGTCATAATTAATGAACTGTTCATTCAGAGAATTATAGGACTGGAAGGGACCTCGAGAGGTCATCTAGTCTAGTCCCCTGAACTCATGACAGTACTAAGTATTATCTAGACCATCCCTGACAGGTGTTTGTCTAACCTGCTTTTAAACATCTCCAATGAGGGAGTTTCTACAACTTCCCTAGACAATTTATTCCAGTGCTTAACCACCCTGACAGGAAGTTTTTCCTAACAGCCAACCCTAAAGCACCCTTGCTGCAATTTAAGCCCATTGCTTCTTGTCCTATCCTCAGAGGTTAAGAAGAACATTTTTGCTCCCTACTCCTTGTAACAATCTTTTATGTACTTGAAAATTGTTCTCATGTCCCCTCTCAGTCTTCTCTTCTCCAGACTAAACAAACCCAATTTTTTCAATCATCCCTCATAGGTCATGTTTTCTAGGCCTTTAATCCTTTTTATTGCTCTTCTCTGGACTTTCTCCAGTTTGTCCACATCTTTCCTGAAATGTGGCACCCAGAACTGGTTACAATGCTCCAGTTGAGGCCTAATCAGCAAGGAATAGTTCAGAAGAATTACTTCTTGTGTCTTGCTTACCATAACTCCCAGAATGATGTTTGCTTTTTTCACAACAGTGTTATACTGTTCATTCATATTTAGCTTGTGATCCATTATGACCCCCAGATCCCTTTCCGCTGTACTCCTTCCTCGGCAGTCATTTCCCATGTATGCGTGCAACTGATTGTTCCTTCCTAAGTGGAGTACTTTGCATTTGCCCTTATTGAATTTCATCCTATTTATTTCTCCAATTTGTCCAGATCATTTTGAATTTTAATCCTATCCTCCAAAGCACTTGCAACCTCTGCCAGCTTGGTATTGTCCACAAACTCAACGCCATTATCTAAATAATTGATGAAGATATTGAAAGAAGCGGTGTGGGCCGAGGAATGTGCTGGACGCCCTTCCTGCAGCCCCCGTTGGCCTGGAGCAGCGAACCGCAGCCAGTGGGAGCCGCGATCGGCCGAACCTGCAGACGCGACAGGTAAACAAACCGGCCCAGCCTGCCAGGGGCTTTCCCTGAACAAGCGGCGGCCCTAGTTTGAGACCACTGATCTAGGTTGTATTTCCCTAGAAGGTCATGCGGGACAGTATCAAAAGCCTTACTAAAGTCAAGATTCTAAAGTGTTTGATCTCTCTTTTTATTTTTAATTGCAAAGTCTTTAGGAGGCACTGGAACATTTCAATTACAAAATATGTTTGCTTTTCAGCAGGTAAAGCAAGTATTCCAAATGGCAATTCAGCTGTGGTAACTATTCAGCCATAGAGCAATTCCAAATGATTAGCAGTTGTGTTTTCACAAGAAAAAGGATAGCATTGCAGCAATGATGAGTAAAGTAGCATATGTTGCATGGTTGATATTTTAATTAATGAACGGGGGTTTTTTATTTGTAGGGGGACTGAGTCAAAGCCGAAGTGACCTTGCCAGATCTCTCTGAAATGTACACAGTAGCTTCTAATTGGCTCCTAGAGTGATTATCAAGCCAAAATGATTGTTTTTGCCAAACATCCTTCTCATTCATATGTCATTTCTGGAACAGGTGCTAGGTAGCTCAGGATGATTCCTTTTAAATAGATCATTAAAAACTGTTTTCTCAAGCAGACTGTTGAAATAAGTCAGATAATTTGTAGTTTCTCTGTCAGCACAACTTAATTTAAAAGCCTCCTGTGTAATAACCATAACTTGAAATTGTTTATCAGGATGGTTTCAATAAGCACCATGTAACATAGACCAGTGCCCAGCATAACCAGTTGGTTCAGTGCCAGAATGGTATCATCTTTCATTGGTGTTAGAGAAATAGCACAAACAATGATGTCTGAGTTATGTCACAGCACTGTGATCAAAAGGAACATATTCCTTAAATATTATAATAAGCCCAGTGATTTCTTTTGAAACAGAATGATTTTAATTCACAAACATCTGCTTGAAAGTCCAAGGAGATTAGAAATGTCCAGTTATGAAAACATACTAATTAAAGACTCTAAATACTTAGAATAGTTCTCGGGCTATGTAAGTTGGTCCAACTGATAACACAACTTGACATGTTTCATATTATTTCAACTTCTTTTATTTGAACAAGGGAATAGATAAACAAAAGGAAAAGATCCCGCTGTTTTTTAAATTTTATGAAAATATAACCCGAACAGAGGTCAGACTTCAAATGTACAGTCCATATGGCTTGGCTGACACAAAGTAGCTATAAGGATAATATCATTTTGTATGCACAATGGATTTTAGCTCCATCCCAACACAGTGTAAAAAGAAAATGTAAACCAAACTGCCTCCTTATCCACTGTTTCTGATGTCTTTAGAGCTGTGTCATTTGGAGAAGCTTAAACTATTGCACAGAAAACACAGCTTCCTTGTATTTTGGTGTTACATCTGAAGGACTGTTAATTAACATTTAAAAAAAAATTATCTTCTAACTCATCTAAAAGGTTGGGACTGACTAGATTATATTTAGCCTGTCTGTTATTGGATGGCACTATTATAGATAGCCTCACAAGTTCTGTTTAATTGGCTGCATGTACCTCAGAGAATGCCTGATGATAGTTGTGGCGCAATTATTTTGGGGAAACAATCATTTAACAAGTAAACCCTGTTTGCTGCTGTACTCCTGAATGAATCATTTCTTAGGCCTGGTCTACACTAGGAGGTTATGTCGAATTTAGCAGCGTTAATTTGATTTAACCCTGCACCAGTCCAAACAACGAAGCTATTTATTTTGACATAGAGGTCTCTTTAAATCGATTTCTGTAATCCTCCCCAAGAAGGGGAGTAGCGCTAAATTCGACATCGCCATGTCAAATTAGGGTTAGTGTGGACGGAATTCAACACTAATAGCTCCAAGAGCTATCCCACAGTGCACCACTCTGTTGACGCTCTGGACAGCAGTCCGAGCTCTGATGCTGTGACTAGCCACACAGGAAAAGCCCCGGGAAAATTTGAATTTCTTTTCCTGTCGGGCCAGTTTGAATCTCATTTCCTGTTTGGACATTGTGGCGAGCTCAGCAGCACTGGCAACGATGCAGAGCTCTCCAGCAGAGGTGACCATGCAATCTCAGAATAGAAAAAGGGCCCAGCATGGACTGATCGGGAAGTCTTGGATCTGATCGCTGTATGGGGCGATGAGTCCGTGCTTTCGGAGCTGTGATTGAAAAGACGGAATGTGAACATGTACTAGAAGATCTCAAAAGCCATGATGGAGAGAAGATACAGCCAGGATGCAATGCAGTGCCGCGTGAAAATCAAGGAGCTGAGACAAGCGTACCAGAAGACCAAAGAGTCAAATGGACGCTCTGGATCCCAGCCCCAGACATGCCGTTTCTATGAGGCACTGCATTCCATTCTAGGTGTGGCTGCACCATTGTCCGTAGACTCTGATGATGGGGTATTGTCGACGGCCGCTTCCTCGCAGCTGTTCGCGGATGGGGAAGATGAGGAAGGAGATGAGGACGACGAGGCAGTCGACAGCGCTTTCAACGCTGATTTCCCCGACAGCCAGGATCTCTTCATCACCCTCACGGAGATCCCCTACTAACCCTCCCAAGGAGGTAACCCAGACCGTGAATCAGGGGAAACATCAGTAGGTAATTGTTTTAAACATTTATTTTGAATAGAATAGGCATGGTATGTTAGCAATGGGTTTTTAACGATTAGTTTGCCCTAGGCGCTTAACTTTTTAGTCCTTGCCAGTGCAGCTACTGGAAAAGTCTGTTAACACGTCTGGGGATAGAGTAGAAATCCTCCAGGGACATCTCCACAAAGCTCTCCTGGAGGTAATGTGAAAGCCTTTGCATCAGGTTCCTGGGGAGAGCGGCCTTATTGCCTCCTCCATGGTAGGAAACTTTTCCATGCCAGGCTAGCAGCAGGTACTCCGGTATCATTGCCTGGCAAAGCATGGCGGCATACGGCCCTGGTGTTTGCTGGCATTCACGCAGCATGCAGTCTTTCTCTGCCTCTGTAATTCTCATCAGAGTGATATCACTCATGGTGACCTGCTTTGAATTAGGGGAATTTTAGTATGGGGACTGATTGCCTGTTCCTTTAAACTGTAACCGGCGGTTTACAGCCACGCAGTGGGGGCGGGGAGGCGAACCGTTCATGCTGAGCGGTTCGCCGGCAGTGTGCAGGGATCTTTCCCGGGGACAGCCACGACGGGGGTGGGACAAGAGCAGAGTTCATGCTGGCTGGATCACCGGCAGCAGGAACTGGCCAATGCTAGGAGCATTGCTTGGAACGTGAAAGAGGGCACTGCTGTAAATTAAGCTTTAAGCAGCCAAAAGTCTACGGCTTACCATGGCCGCCTGCTAGCAGAATTCCATTGTCCGGCCCCGCTTGTGTGATCTGTACAGCAAGACCCCAGGCACTCAATGGGAAGACAGAAAATTCGACCTTGTACTGAGTGCACATGTGATAGGTACTGTGCATGGTCTTGTTCACAGAGAAAGACTATATTTATTGTTTGCAAAAATGTATCTTGTTGAGGAATTCACTCCCTTTTTCCCATCTCACAGCTGCGAGTGTCTTCCGAGCTACCCCGGCATACCCCTCCCCGAGGCTGGCGCAGATCAGGCGGTGAAAGAAAAGGACATGGGACGAGATGTTCTCAGAACTTATGGTCTGTTCCCGAGCCGAGGCGGCACAGCAGACCCAGTGGAGGGAGAACATGTTGCAATACCAGTGATCACACAGCGAACGGGAGGACAGGTGGTGGCAGGAAGACCAGCAGGCGACTCAAACGCAGCTTGGACTAATGAGGGAGCAAACGGACACGCTCCGGCGCCTTGTAGATGTTCTGCAGGACCGGAGGCAGGAGGACAGAGCCCCCGCTGCATTCTATCTCTAACCGCCCTCCCCCGCCACAAAGTCCCAACCCCCACCACCCAAAGTCCCAAGAAGGAGGGGTGGCAGGCTCCGTTGAAACAACCAGTCCACCACTGCGGACCGCTCTAGGAGCAGGAGCCTGTCATTCCTCAAGTTTAGAAGCGTCCTTTCCATCACTACACCCACTCCCCACCACAGTCTGCGTCCCAGTTTCAACCCTTTACTGTGAAATCCTTAATAAAGAAAACGCTGTTAATGAACAAAGTTTCATTTATTTTATTTTTAAAGGTGTGTTGGAAGGGGGTAAGGGGGTTGGTAACTGGAGAGGATAGTCAACATTAAGTGGGTAAAGAAACGGGGGCAGGTTCAGGTAACGTAATAGTCACAGGTTACCCTGGTCACTCTGGAACCTAGCTTTCAAAGCTTCCCAGATGCACAGCGTGTCCCGCTGGGCTCTTCCAATCACCCGGTTGTCTGGCTGGGCATAATCAGCAGCCAGGTGATTTGCCTCAACCTCCCACCCCGCCATAAACGTCTCCCCCTTGCTCTCACGGAGATTGTGGAGCACACAGCAAGCTGCAATAACAATGGGGATATTGGTTTCGCTGAGATCAGAGCGAGTCAGTAAGCTTCTCCATCTCCCCTTCAGACGTCCAAAAGCACACTCCACCACCATTCTGCACTTGCTCAGCTGGTAGTTGAAGAGTTCTTTTTCACTGTCCAGGGCACCTGTATAGGGCTTCATGAGCCAGGGCATTAGCGGGTAGGCTGGGTCCCTGAGGATCACTATAGGCATCTCCACATCCCCAACAGTTATTTTGTGGTCCGGGAAGTAAATACCTTCCTGCAGCCGTCTAAACAGACCAGAGTTCCTGAAAACGCGAGCATCATGAACCTTGCCCAGCCATCCGACGTTGATGTTGGTAAAACGTCCCCTTTGGTCCACCAGTGCTTGCAGCACCATTGAAAAGTAACCCTTTCGGTTAAGGTACTGGCTGGCCTGGTGGTCCGGTCCCAGGATAGGGATGTGAGTTCCATCTATAGCTCCACCGCAGGTTGGGAATCCCATCGCAGCAAAGCCATCTATGATCACCTGCATGTTTCCCAGCATCACTACCTTTGAGAGCAGTAGCTCAACGATTGCATTGGCTACTTGCATCACAGCAACCCCCACGGTAGATTTGCCCACTCCAAATTGGTTCGTGACTGACCGGTAGTTGCCTGGCGTTGCAAGCTTCCAGAGGGCTATGGCCACTCGCTTCTGGACAGTCAGGGCTGCTCACATCCGGGTGTCCTTTCTCTTCAGGGCAGGGGACAGCAACTCACAAAGTTCCAGGCAAGTTCCCTTATGCATCCGAAAGTTTCGCAGCCACTGTGATTCATCCCAGACCTGCAGCACTATGCGGTCCCACCAGTCTGTGCTTGTTTCCCGGGCCCAGAATTGCCGTTCCACAGCATCAACATGACCCATTGCCACCATGATGTCCACGGCACGGGGTCCCATGCTTTGTGAGAGGTCTGTGCCCCTCTCAGACTTAATGTTCCCACCGGGCTGCCGTAGCCTCCTCACCCGATTTCTCAGCATCTGCCTCTGAAAAAGGTGGATGATAAGGTGCGAGGTGTTGACAACAGCCATAACTGCAGCAATGATCGCAGCAGGCTCCATTCTCGTGGTGCTGTGGCGTCCTCGCTGTCAATCACCAGAAAAGTGCGCGAACTGATTGCCCGCTGGCGCTTTCACGGAGGGACGGCGGGAGTGAGGGTTGAATGACAACAGTTACTCAAAACCACCCTCACATTTTTTGCCCCAGCAGGCATTGGGGGCTTGACCCAGAATTCCAGGGGGCAGTAGGGACTGCGGGAACTGTGGGATAGCTACCCACAGTGCACTGCTTCCAATGTCGACGCTTGCCCTGTTAGTGTGGACTCGCAAAGTCGAATTACTGTCTTTAGTGTGGATACACACATTCGACTTTGTAATATCGGTTCCACAAATTCGCTTTAAGTAAAATCGAACTACTCTCGTAGTGTAGACATACCCTTAGATGCTGCTTTTGCCTACACAATAAATTGATACAAACAAAAAAATCACCTAGTGCCAAAACATTTCATAACTTATTATGTCTACTACATAACTGCAGTTTCAGTTAGACACCTTCTTCTTCTTTACGTCCTTTCCTAAACTGTGGTATGCAGTTGCCGTGCACTATTTAATTGTTGCTTCCTTCCAGATGCTCCTTTTCAGTAATGGGTGAAGTGAATTCTGTATATACTGGGCCACATTCTGCAGTCATATACTTAGGTGCAATTCCCCAATTCCCTTTGACTTCAGTGGAGAATCAAGAGGAGCTGTGTTTGTGTACCTGGTACCAGGATGTAACCTGTCATTTATAAATCACTTTGGGAAGAAAGGCACTATGTAAATGTAAAGATGTTAATATTAATACTGAATTAAATTAAAGCTAATGATCACTTGCACTATATGCTGTAAAGTAATTAGAGGAGAGTTCAAACTGCAAAGTTTGCCTGCATTTCCGTAAAAATTCAAGACCAGTGGGGTTTGATTCAGCCCATTGTAGTGCTACCAGGCCAGTGGCAATGTTTAGATCCTGGTGCAAACCTCTCCAAAGCTCAGGGGTGTTTGGCCAGGATGTTTGGTTCAAGCCCATCTCCAAAAAAAAAAAAAAAAAAAAAAGTGATATAAGTTATAGTCAATGTATGTCTGGAACAGACAATGGATTTCAGCTCCATCTCAGCACAGTGCAATAGTGGAATGGAAAGAGTCATAACCAAACTGTCTCCTTATCCACTGTTACTGATGTCTCAAATGGAGCTGAGTCATTTGGAGAAACATAAACGGCTGCCCAAACTCACTGTAAAGGATGGTGCCGAAGCTAAGAACTAAATTGTCAAAAGCCTTTCCTGCGCTGAGCCAGTAGGAACTGTGAGGAGTAATTCTCTGATATCAGTTACTCTTTCAAAGATAACAAGTGACTCGTGATTATACCGCACAGATGGTATGGGGCTAAGGGTTAGAGGTCGTGTATAAATAAAATTAATAATAGAGCACAGGGCTGGAAGACAGGAGATCTGGGTTTTATTCCTTACTTTCCTATTGATTTGCTTAGACACAACTTCCCCATATCTCAATTTACACCATCTGTAACATGGGGATAATGCTGCTTATCTAACAACCAGTAAATGTGTGGGGCTTAATTAACTGAGAAATGTTTATAGAGCATTTTGAAATTCTCTAATGAAGGACACTGTGTTGGTTCTAATTAAGGTCTTATTACGGTGGAGTGGGCAAACTACGGCCCACAGGCCGGATCCGCCCCACTAGCCATTTTAATCCAGCTCTTGAGTGCCCGCTGGGGAGCAGGGTCTGGGGCTTGCCCTGCTCTGGCATGCCAACTGGGGAGCAGGGTCGGGGGCCGCTCCAGGCGGCTCCCAGAAGCAGTGGCATGTCCCCCCTCTGGCGCCTACACATATGGGCAGCCAGGGGACTCTGCTCCCACCCCAAGTGCAGGAACTGCAGCCAGCGGGAGCTGCGGATGTGGCGCCTGTGGATGGGGCAGCGTGCAGAGCTGCCTGGCTGCACCTCTGCATAGGAGCCGGAGAAGGGACAAGCTGCTGTTTTCAGGAGTCGCTTGAGGTAAGCGCTGCCCGGAGCTTGCACCCCTAGCCTCCCCCCATGCCCACCCCCCTGCCCCAGCCCTGATCCCCCTCCTGCTCTCCGAACCTCTCGATCCCAGCCTGGAGCACCCTCCTTCACCCCAAACCCCTATTCCCCACCCCTACCCCAGAGCCCAACCCCCCAGCTGGAGAATACACCCCTTCCCACACCCCAACCCCATGCCCTGATCCCCCTCCCACCCTCCGAATCCCTTGGTCCTACCCCAGAGCACCCTCCTACACCCCAAACTCCTCATCCCCAGCCCAGAGCCTTCACCCACCTCCGCACTCCACTCCCCCGCCCCAGTCCAGAGCCCTCTTCCATACCCTGAACTCCTAATTTCTGGCCCCACCCCAGAGCCCACACCCCCAACCAAAGCCCTCCCACACCCCAACCCCAATTTTGTGAGCATTCATGGCCTGCCATACAATTTCTATTCCCAGATGTGGCCCTTGGGCCACCAAGTTTGCTCACCCCTCTATTATTGTCTTCCTTGCAAAAGAAAAGATAGAGACCAATGAACGTTACCTGAAGCAAAGGATGCCAGTTAATAAGATAAAGAGAATACCTGATTTCATGACTGAACCTAAATGGGTATATCTCACCCATTGAATAGGGTAGTTGGATGAGGCCTTCATCCAGAATAGACATAATAAGGTTATGATGATAAAGACTGTGGAGCAATTCAGAGTGAGAGCTAACTCTGCAGCCTTAACTCTCACACCAGGGGTTCCACATTTTATTTAATTTACGGAAGAGGCTGCAATCTCTAAGCACTTGATGTGGTTAAATAAACAAACCTAAAATACAAATCATCTTCTGCCCTCCCACTCCCAGAAGAAGATTGCTATTCCCTGCTGTAGTGTCAGATCAAAGCTATATTTCATAGACAAAGCCAACTACATGTAGGTTATCTTCCAAAATAACTGGCTACAGGGGCTTGATTGTCATGGTTCAACTCTCAGGACACGAGGTCTAATAATGTTAAAGTGTCACCGTTTGGCTTGTGATAGAGAGGAAAGATGGGTGTGTGTTGTGGTTAGGGCATAAGCCTATGACATGGGAGACTTTGGTTGAAATCCCTTCTCTGCCACAGACTTCATCTTTGACCTTGAGCATAGCTTCTCTGTGGCTCAGTTTCCCATCTGTAAAGTGAGGGTAATAGCACTTCCTTATCTCACAGGAGTGTTCTGAGAACAAATACATTAAAGATTGTAACATGCTGCTGTAATGGGGCCATATTAGGACCTTTGCTAGATATAAAAATGAGCAATACCATCACATCACAATATTATATGGCAGCTATGTAGAGCTATTCCAAACCTGATGCACCCAAAAGTGGAGGTGACTCTTATTTATTCAAGAAATGCTGAATATTTCTAGGAACACTAAGGTGACTGAAATTTGTTCTGGACAACAGAAAAGCAAAATCTGCGTATGTGACTATATTAATTTTGATCAGTCACCAAAGAGCAAGGCTGCAGGGTCAGATAAAATCCTCATTTTACTTGGTTTTATAGTTTGGCAGATGAAGAGTTTGCAGCCATCTTCGGTCAAATATCAATCCTTCCTCACTGATCAGGCCATCAGTAGGCACTAATTGATCCTACACAGGAAAGCCAAAGCTCTCCTTTCCCCTGTGGACAGGGCTCAGAAGACCTGGTTGACTTCCTCTCCTTCAAGACATGAGCAACCCACAGCAACTCCATTATTCAAAAATGGTGGAATTGACTCCCCTAAGATGAAGCTCCTTCGCATAGGAGGCAGTCTTTCTTAGGGGTTGGCCTGTGCCTGTGGAATTCACTCCTTTGGGAACTAAGAATGATCACAAAGCTCACCACTTTCCAGTCCAAATGCAAAACTCATTTCTTCTTCTTTGCTTTCCTGAATCGTCTTGCACAGCACATCAGTTTTGTTAATACTGAATTAAAAACAACATGCATGTCCCCTCTTGTGATGGAGAAATGGGGAGAAAACATTACTTGACTGATAATAGCCACCTTGCTTATTTTTAGCTTGGATGACACTCACATACCATTGCAATGGGTAAATTATAAGAACGTCAATAGACTATAATAATAATACCCAACTGTTATGTGTCAATCTCAAAGTGCTCTATAAAGTATCATAATTACCCCCATTTCCTATAGCAAGGGAAACCCAATGCTCCAAAAGACTGGTCCAAGCTCACACTGCAGACCAGTGGCAGACGTTCCAGAGTCCCAGTCCTGTGCATTCGGCACTGAGCCACAGTGCCTCTCTTAGCATAGTTAGCATGAGCCAGGCTCTAATTAATTTTAAAACAGATTACAATATTACAACAAAAAAACTTCAAAAACAGACTCCAATGAGAGACTGCTGAATTGGAATTAATTTGCAAATTGGACACCATTAAATGAGGCTTGAACAAAGACTGGGAGTGGATGGGCCATTACACAAAGTAAAACTATTTCCCCATGCTTATTCCCCTCCTCCCTCCCCCCACCACACACAGTTCCTCATATCTCCTTGTCAATTGCTGGAAATGGGCCATTTTCATTACCACTACAAACAGGTTTTTTTCTCTCCTGCTGATAAAAGCTCAACTTAACTGATCACTCTCCTTATAGTGTGTATGGTAACACCCATTGTTTCATGTTCTCTGTGTATATATCTTCCTACTGTATTTTCCACTACATGCATCTGATGAAGTGAGCTGTAGCCCACGAAAGCTTATGCTCAAATAAATTTGTTAGTCTCTAAGGTGCCACAAGTACTCCTGTTCTTTTTGTGGATACGGACTAGCACGTCTGCTACTCTGAAATCAGTCTCTACAGTTTCTTTTCTGGTATCAATGGAGCCTCCCACACTCATATATTATTTTCAATTGCATCATTAGCTGAAAGGGGCCTGAACTTTATTTTTAAAGTCGTCCTCTTTCCTTGAAGTGGTTTCAGGTTTACCCAGCAGGCAGTTGAAAACTGGCCATCTCCCTGACCCCAGTCTGCCCTTTCTGTTGGCTGGCATGATTGGCAAAAAGCCCTCTGACAACTGAACAGGGGCATCTGAGCAGTTCCCTGCTCAAGACTCATCTTGAAAGGACCAGGTCTCAGTACATGTTAGACAACAAAAAGTCCTGGAAGTGAAGTCAAGGAGCAAAATGAAGAATCAGATAGAAAAGTTCCCTGTCAGCAAAACTATCTGTGAGCATGTCTCTGTAAGCATTGCACTGGGTAGACTGACACAACCAGCCAGTTTCTTTGGTGCAACCCCATTAAATCGCACAGATATAAGTCAGAAAAGAATTTGACCCAGTACCTGTGACTTAATGTATAGTTTAGTGGTTAGGGCAAGAAACTAGGAATTAGAACTACTGAGTTTTATTCCTAATACTGTTGTCTGACTGCTCTATGCCTTAATTTACCCATACATAAAACAGGGAGAGTCATACCTACTTCCCAGGGATGGTCTCAAGATTAAATAATGTATGTAAAGCCCCTGGGCGATCTTTGGATGAAAGGTGTTAAGTTAGAGCAAAGTATTATAATTAGTTATAGTGATTGAAGTAGTTACTCTCCAACATGTATCATATGTATGTGATAATGTTTTGGTAAATATTCATAGATTCCAAACTACCATCATCTAGTCTGATCAACTATATCAGGCACCATCACAAAATGGAAGCTTGTAATCTAGAATCTTCCTAAGAAATATACTGTGTAAGTAACTTTTCTGCTTATTTCATTAAATCCTCAGAGACCAACGCTAAAAGGGACAAGATTTCAAAGAACACGGTTGTTATGATGACAGTAACCTTTCACTTCTGGAGACCTGTGCTCATATTTGTCTTAATTTATTTGTGAAAATACATGTACAGATCTCAGTTCCAAGACAATATTATTTGTCCACGGCATAAAACCAATATAGAGTATGGTACAATTCAGCACAAATGGGCACTTTTTGCTCAGCTGTACTGCATGACAGAAACAGCATGACTGATTCACATTCGCAGAATTGTATGGGGAAGCTTGCACTGAGGATGCCTGTACTAAGTCCAGCACTAAGATTCACCCAACAATTCTGGTTAGAGACAGAGATCACTGGGCCTAATCATCTGCCAGTGCAAGAGGCTGCAACTCCATTGAAGTCCATGGAATGGTGCCAGTTTATGCTGGAGAGAAATGTAGCCCATTATCTTGCAAATAGAAATCTCTCTTGGTAAAACACCTACCACAGAATGGAAAATCATAAACGAATACATGTCCCAGAGGAACTTTTGTTAATATTACATAGTGTCCTGTGAACAATTGGGTTCTTGCTGTAGAACTGTTAAGTGAAATGGAACTGTTCTATCCCTACTGCATCACAAATGAAACACCCTATAATATGTGTAGAAGCACCTGCAAGGTATAAATAATATTATAACCAAGCTCTGAAATAATAATATAAAGTTCATTTTATTAAAATTTAAAATGTCTTCACCTCCCTTCTTCTGCCTGTGAAAGAGGAAAATTTTACATATGCTGCGACAAAAATAAAGTAGAAAATGTTTAGAGACCCAAGCAATCTGATTGGCCAGACATCACAAATTGCTAATAATAATAAGCTCCAAATATTATATGCCAAACAGCTGCAGAGCCTCTTAAACGTAATTCCTGCCTTCTTGGAGGACACGGTAAGGGTGGAATTGAAACGTTTGCCAAACCTCACCACAAAATGTAGGCAGACATTTTTCTTCAAATCCATCATTGTCACTCTTGATAAAGCCTTCCACAAATATTGTGGCATGGAGGAATGCTGTGAATTAGTGCAAGCAATGAAGCCAGCAGCAATGAATACAGTAGATACAAAAGATAAACACAGACCAGATACTCTAGTAAACAAAGCCATTCATAACCAGGAGGGGATGCGTGCAGAATGTACTGTACATAATAAGATATTACTTGTGTCCCTCTGACAAGGTTGTGCTCAGCTTGCTCCATTGCAGTACACCACCTGTTATAACTATGTGTTAAATTTTAAGAACAGTAATTTGGAAAATTTCACATGAATGTTAAAAAATATATATATTGAAGTTGTTTGCTCCTATAAGACTTTTCCTAGCTCTTATACTTTACAGGGCAGATATTAAAATTTCAAATTAATATATTTAAGACTGATGGAAAGTTTTAGTTCTTAATATGGAATATTCAGTCTCCAAGTGGTGCCAATGTCCCAACTTTGCAGATAGTGCAAACGTGTTTCACCCACAGCACTAGGTATCCCATAATAAGCCAGCTACATTCCCAGGACATGGTTATCCTTTCTTCTAAGAATCTCAAAACGCTACACAAAGCAGAGTGATTATTATTTGTTTTACACTAACTATCTGTTCAACACTGGTTTTACAGAAAAGTAAAAGCATTCCCTGCCTTCCGAAACCCACAAAGGAGCCTGTACATCTTGTAACTTGTGAGGTGCACCCACTGCGATGAATCACTATATCCTGGAACAGTTCTCCCTCCACTCTGATCACCCTTTTGGAATTCTTTGATCCCTTCTCTCTCCATCTGATATCCGAGAATGACCAAGAAAAGCTGGCGGCCCATCATCCTGGTAGCAGCTGTGAGTAATACATAACATGCAATCTGGCAATGCTCCTGGAAATGATAGCTTCTTGATAAATTTCTACCAATACCTTTCTGAAACAGTTGCCTCCCTTTACTGCACATTTAATATGTCTCGAGGAAGAGATGGTTTATCTTCCACAATGTAAACCACCCTATCTTATTACTGCTAAAGTCCAGACTTGTATGCCAGATACCAACCAATATTCTTGATCAACGCTGACTAATATACTGGCAAAAATATGTACAGAGACTGGGGAGAGCTCTCCCTGGGGAGGAAGGTTGGTCTTGTGGTTAAGGCATGAAACTGGGATGTGGCTCTGCCACAAAACTCCTGTCTGGTGTTGGGCAAGTCACTTGATCTGCCTGTGCCTCAGTTCCCCATTTGTATACTAGAGATAATGATACTGCCCTATCTTTGCTGGTATTATGAGGATGATTTTACTAAGGCTTATGTGGCACTCAGATACTACAGTGAAGGTGGACATAGAAGCATGTGGATGGATTGGTGTGTACAGTCAGGTTGGATTCCTTAAACACAGATATAGAATGTGCCAATCTGTGATAATAAATCTAGGATGAAATCTTGGCCCCAGTGAAGTCAGTGGGAGTTTTGCCAGGATAGGGTCATGATTTCATCTCTAATATCCATCTCTCGAGACTTCCAGGACTTATAGCAGCCAACATTTCCTCAAGTAATGAGGAAGACTTTGATAGCATGGGCCAAGAATACCTGTTTTCAAACACATGGTTTTGAATGATTTTCCTGAGTCAGTTACCTTTATAGAGAGGTGCTAGCCACTACCCACGTGAATGACCTAACCTCTAGACAGTTCACTCTCATCCAGGGCACAAAGTAAGAGTTCCCTTTTCTGCACTTGTTTGATGCTGCTCTTGAAACATGAGCAATCAGCATTTGTCAACATACATGGGATTAAGAAGATAGACAATGATCATAAATGACTGATGTAGGCTGCTGATGCTTTCCTATTGATTTTCCAGCCACAATCCTTGATCCCTCATCTTTGGAACACTGTGAATTACAAACGTAAGCAACAATGCTTTGTTGTGTTTAACTACAGTTGGGAGTCATGGCATATTTCCTGAGCCAGAGTGTACATAAACTATCTATTGCTGGGCACAATATAAAATAATCTGAAAAAGGAAAGCCCGAACCCTGCAGTTAAAAGGCTGGGTGAATATTAAGATGAATGACCTGCCCTGATTACTGTCCACCCCCAATTCCCTCCCAGTCTATACACTCCAAGTTTACTTTGTTATAATCACTGATTTTTGGTGGAGATGCTAAATTGTCCAGCTCCAAGTCATACTTGCTGACAGCTAAGGGTAAATGGAATATAAGTATTTTACATTCTAGCAGGACCTTCACTGGAACCAGGAGTTGGTCAAAGACATCAGGCTGGGTATTTATAGAACAGGAATTGATTAAACCTGTCCCATTGTGGTCTGCATATTGCAGTCACGCCCCTGTCAGCTCTATTGCTATCTATGCCACCAGAAAGATCTAGGCAAGCTCATAAAGTCCCATCCACACTGCATGCAGACACATCTCTATTTGGTAGCCAGATCTCATAGGTGGAATGCCTATGACGTGATAGAAGTGGATGTACAGGGGCATTCTCACACTTAGAATATCAGGGTTGGAAGGGACCTCGGGAGGTTATCCAGTCCAACCCCCTGCTCAAAGCAGAACCTAATCCCCAACTAACCCACTTAACCAGCCTTATACCAATTACATTGTTAGGTCATTTTGAGATCTTGTTATTTTATGCTAGTAGAACCATAATTCTGGCAATACCATAATAATACTTACTACGGGCATCTACTTACTAATATGTAACATTCCCACAAAGAGCCTGCTTTGTTAGCCTTCCTTATGGGATTGATATCAATATAGAGACATGCCTTTTCCATCTTCACTTTCATTAGGAATGTAGGCACCTTCAAAGCCCATATGAATTGGAGACTTCCAGTTTACAATCTCAAGTGGATTATGGCCTTGGATTGATTTTAACACAAGATACTCCCAGGACCTTTGGAAGGGACTCATCCATCAGAAAATACTGTTGCTACTCCATCAGTCCCATTACAGTGGGAGCAATTAAAATATTGCCCTGTTACCATGGCTAATGGAGTCTATTCATCTACTAACACTAAAATATTCTTTGAGCTAAGTGAAAGAAATGCTGCTCACTCGCTCTCTGTCATTCTCTCAAATCCCTGCTATTCCACTTTTGTGCACCAGGTGGCAGCACTCTTGCAATTCAGGCATAGTCTCCATCGACCTTCAGATGTGTCCCCATATTAGCACATCCCATACACTTGAACTTTCATATCACTCAGTATTGGATTGTTTTCTATAATGCCCAGAGTATTGATCTGCTGTATTCCTTGTGGGGGCTCTTGTTGGGGACAGAGCTAATGTGTATATAAAGCTTACATGTGGGGAAAGTTAGTTACTGTTTTTCCTTAGACACAATTTATCCAGTCAATCCCTCCACTCCAGCATCCTGACACATTCACAATTGCTCATTATAGTTGCTCATTAATATTACTAAGCATATTAATTATACACGCAGAGCACTTTATTGCCAAAGGTCCCTCAGGTTTTTCCTGCTAATGAACCACTGGGAGCTGAATTCTGAATGGAAAACCTGAGTCCCAGCCCAACCATCTCATGTGGTCAGTCAGCAGCAAGGTACTGGGACACTGAAGAATCATAATCTAAAACTAGATGCTATTTTCCAAATTTCAAGTTTTTAGTTAACATTTTAATCTAAAAAATCATTTTTTGATAACTGTTAAAAATGTTGAACATTTTGTTGCCATTTTGGAGAAGTTTCTACTGGCTACAGAAATGGTTGTATCTTTTAAATAATCAAAACATTTCCTCAAAATGTTCATTTAAAAAAAAAAAAAAGGTATAGAGTTTCTGAAAATCCCATGAAAATGTTACTCTTTCCCCAAAGCTCCACTCCTCTGTATGTTTGGTTAACAGGAGTTTTGTAAGTAAAAGACTGTTGGTTCCTACCTCTCTATGGCTTTTTGTTGTTGTTTTCTTTAAGAAAACCCCGGTTCAAACTCCCAGTATATTACACTGGGGTGGGCAAATGTTCTACACAGAGCACTCTGTGTGCCTTAAAGTGGCGGGATGCTGTATTTTGTTTGTTTCCTTAGCTCCCCACCTTTTTCTGTTATATTCCATTATAGCCTGGGTTATATTCATATAATTAATTATTTGTATTGTGGTAGCATCTTGCAGCCCCAGTCATGTTTTCTCATTTATACAGGGTAAGGTTTCACCTCACAATGATTTTCAATATAAATTGACCTACAACTGACTCCATTCATGGATTAGAGGACAAAAGATGATAAAATTCAGTTTCCTATTCAAGGGATCTATAATAGGGCAGCCTGTTGCTTTAATGGCCAGGGGGCCTTGGATCAACCCGCCTTGTTCAATCAGCTCCATCTGTGCCATAATTAACTGCCTTCCCGCCTGTGGGGCTAGACTAATGTTAGCATGGTGAACACCTGGGCTTCAGAAAAGGGGTTGAGAGAGCCCAGTGAAGAGGAAGCTGTGACAGAAATTAGAGGGAGCAGGTTAGGCTTCTGTGGGAGGCCCTGAGGAAGGGTCAACAGGAAGCAGCAAGGTTGCTGGGCGGGAAAGCAGGCAGGGAACCTGCTAGGAAGACCTGGACTCCAGGGAAAGCAGTCTGGGAGGCAATGCTCAGTGCAAGGAGACCAGAACTCTGCAGGCCCAGGAGTAGGGGGTGAAGAGCAAGGGAATTCAGCGTAGTCCAAGAGGAGCAGTGAACCTGAATGGTGATCTGGCCAGCATTGGCGTAGCAAGGCCCCACAGAACCGTGGTGCAAGAATAGTTGAGAGACCACCTTCCTGATTCCAAAATCTAAAATTGTGCTAATCTTTACCATCTGGGAAAATCAAAACATACCTATTTTATCCATAGATACCTGAGATGGGGTTGCCCCTCCCTTGCCCTGCAACTTGTCCCTGGCCTCTACAACCCACCGGATTAGGGGACCTACTTCTCATCCTTTGTACCTATTATTGTAGAGAGCATAGCATCGTATAGCATTTCTCCCATCAGCTTCAGCTGTAGCTGTAAGAATTCAGCACTTCTGCAAATCAGACCTGTTGTTTTAATTTTGACAGAATAAGTGGGCCCAGAGAGTCAAAGGTATTAAAGTGATCCTGTCAGTGTACAACGCTAAACAGTTAAGCATGGTTCAGAGTTTGGAGTACACAGACCACACCCAAAAATGCATGCCGAAGTTTGGAGATTTATTGATTGGGATACACATGAGAAAAAGAATAAAAAACAAAGCATTTTGAAATTGAGTGGTGGAGCAAAACAAAATTAATATGTAACCCTTCTGCCTGGTGCTGTCGGCAGCAACAAGGGCCGAGTTCCATACTCAGGGGTTCCTCTTAATATTACAAAACAAAACCAGCTCAAACCCCCACTGGCATGCACTGAGTCTGTGTATAACAAAAAAAAAAAACAACCCTTTTATTAAGGAGAGGGGGAACTCAGCATTAATTTGAAAAAACAACAATGAGGCAATAGCATGCAAACAATAAGTAACCCCTCTCCCAAGTAGTCCTTTGCCTCAGTTTTCCACTCAGTGGTGTAAAAGTCCAATGGATAAATGTCTCCTTAACATGCTACTCCCCCTTTTCCTTCCACTTCACCCAACACATGGTTGATTATCTAAGATCAGCGAAGTCCCGAGCAGATGGGTTCACCTTGTGGCCCTGGAAGATCATAGTCAAGTAATGTCTCTCCCATTGTTTTCTCACCCAAACCAATGCCGTTAGCTATGATGCCATGTTCTGATTGTCCTCCACGTAGCCCACTCTTTAATGATCTCAACTCTGAGTGATTTCACAGGGTAGTGGGGAACCACACTGATCCTGTCTCCTCAGCATTGCCTTTCACCAAAACACTGTCCCCACACCACATCTAAGTCTCAGCCTCCTAGACTCACTGATCAGTGATGTCAGCTGTAGTGATTGCTGAGAAGAAACAGGGACTCTCAATTGTGTCCCAAGATTTCTGTCTTTAAACACTGGAGGGGGGGATTCAAATGGCATCTAGGACACTTTAAACACAATCCTCACTCATAGGTGCCAACTTTTCCCGGTGCTTGCCCCCTACCCCGCCCCCACTCCACCCCTACACCGCCCCCATTCCAACCCCTTCCCCAAAGTCCTTGCCCCAACCCTGCCCCCTCCCTGCCCCTATTGGACTCCTTGCCCAAATCCCTACCCTGGCCATCCTTTTCCCAGAGCGCGCTGCGTTCTCCCTCCTCCCTCCCAGCGCTTGCTGCAGCGAAACAGCTGCAGAGCCTAGACTGCCAGTGCACAGAAGGATAAGAAAATGGGAGGGAAATTTTAAAGCAATGTCAGACCAAGCACTGAAGCCAATTCCATTTTTTAATCCTGCCCAAATTCTCCTGGAACTCAGCCCACACGTGTAAACTTGATCTGAGGGAGAATAGAAACTAATGGAATTGCTCAGAGGTTTTAGGTGATTATAAACATACAGTTGGGAGTGGAAGAGAGCTATGCAGACTGGGAGAAAATATAATCAGTAAATGAAAGGTTAATATGGAAAAAGTAACTTTAGAGCCTCATACATGCCTATTATGAGATAGCTCTGGCATGAAAGGATTCCTACAGAATGCTAAAGTGCACAGCTAATAGCTTAATGATTGCAACTAAAATACTTTTAAGGCATTGGAAAGAAAATTGGCTATAAAAGAAATCACATATTTATGGCCTCTTATAAAGAATGATGATCTTGTGGTTAAGGTACTGGACTGTCACTGAAACTCAGATCTGGGTTTATTCCCCAGCTCTGCCATATATTTCCTGGATGACCTTGGGCCAGTCACTTTGGATAAAATGTTTAGAAGCTCCTAAGGAACATAGGTGCCGAAGTATCATTGAAAGTCAATGGTTCTGGTGTGCTTAATTCAGTTTTGAAAATGGGTCTTCATTTCATAAATCACTTAGCCTCTTTTGAAAAATGTACTAGTTCTTCTGTTCCGTGTCCCAAAGTAGGGATAATATTTCTCGTTACTCACCCTTTGTCCATCTTATGTTTAGATTGTAAGCTCATATTGTGCTTACAGTCACACATGAAAAAATGTAAATATGGTAATGGACTAAAGCTCTAGTGCAGGTAGGGAAGCCATGGATGGATATTCACTCTAGCTTTTTAATACGCTGTAGTGATTCCTTAATTTGCAGTGTGGTCATAATAGAGAATCTACTTTGGACAGGATTCACATTTACCTTTATGACTATGTAAGTAACAATTTCTTTTTGTAACTATGTAAGTAACAATCTTTTCTTAGTTTATGGCTAATAGTAATACTGACTCCAGTCTCATGGGAATGTCCACTTGATGTGGTTTATTTCAAGTGATCAGGACCCTAAGGTGTCTGGTAGACCAAGAAGAGGAGGCATCCAGCTTGTTGGATTCTTGAGATGCAGGAATAGCTCATCTGCACAGTCCGCTCACAAAATCATCCTTATTGTTAATGCCTTCTGTGTGCAGAAAGCATCTCCAGGACAAAGCTACAGCTTGTGCTTGTCATTGTAAATGGAACGTGTTTGAGATCATTGGTGGTTACTGACACAAGTGGGATGTCACGTTCTGGGGTGCTCTCCAGACCAGCGAGTGCTCATGTGACCACCTGCCCTGTAGCACTGGGTACCTTCAATGATCTGCTGCCATGGCTCACTGACAGCCAGCAGACAAGCATGGCCCTGAATATCTGCTCTGATTCTAGCAGCCTGCCTGTTACACCCCAGCCACACTCTGGTGTCCACCAACCTTGGGTACTACCAGTCAAATGACTCCAGCACATTTCCCAAGCACTCTGCAATGTCCAGCCTTCTCCTGGACCATTCAGAGGAGTAATATGGTTTGTTTGCTCTTCTAAAGAGTTGCTACCTAGCAGCTTGCCACATTGTTAACTCCAGGCAATCACTTCCATTCAAATACAGCGCTGGGTTCTTTTGGATTAAAATAAAACAAGTTTATTAACAGCAGGACATAGGTTAAATGATGTCAAGGAAAAGAAATAAAGGTAGAGATGATTACAAGCAAATAAAAGTGAAAAACATACATCTAAAAATCTAAAACATAATCTGGCAAGGTACAGCCTTTGTTTAAAATGGTTTCTCTCACCAATCACTCTCTGTCCAACATAGCTGATTGTCCTTCAGTCAGGGCCTTCCACAGAAGTAGAGGGTGCTGGTATGCCTTGTCTTCCTGGGTGAAAGATAACTAGATTTTAAAAATCAGAAGGGGTCATTATGTCTGACCTCCTGCATAACTTGACACAGTTAAGCTTCTGGTGTGCTCAGATCACAGCCAATTATACAATGGAGAAGTTAATGCTGGGCCCTCACCAGGGACCTCTATGGGAGCCTGGTATATTGTATATGGTAGCTGCTTCTCTGCTCTGATTTCCCCCCCACATACCAATGCTCCCCCTCTGAAATGCAGTGCCCCAGTTCTGGGATAGCTCTGCCGAAGGACATCCTTAGGATCAGAGACCATGCAGCAGAACCATTGCTCCTCTTTGTGTTAAGAGCTCCATGGCAAGAACTCCTCAGCAGAAGCCATTTGCAAGGCACAGCAACTGGAATTTTTACTGGCACTACAAAACTCTCTAACAACATTGCATGTTTTCGAGCACCACCTACTGTCACATTATATATTAACTGTTTGTGTATATATAGACGTCTCTCTTACAGAGCACTCTTGGAACACTCTGCGTTAGAGCTGAGTGAAGCTGTTTGGAGAAACAGAGAGACTGAAAAATGCAGCGTCAGTCAACCTGAAAGTATTCATGAATTTGACACTAATTCACCACAGTTTCAGTTCAAAAAAGGTATTTATTTTGTGGGGATTCAGATGGCAAGTGGGAGCAGCCTCTCTTCTAACTTTTAGCCCAGTGATTAGGGCACTCACCAGGGTTATGCAGGAGACCGGTATTCCGTTCCCCTCTCTGCCTAATGTGCAACAGAGATTTGAACTTGGGTGTCCCTGGTGAGCTAATCACTGGGCTACAGGATATTCTGGTGTGAGGTTCTCTCAATCTCTCCCATTGAAGCTGTTCCATACTGTATAACTAAACAGTCTTTGGAGCCTTACAGAAGTGTATTTATATTACATCAGCTCTATTACCTTTATTGACCAAACTTGTAATCTCATCAAAAAAAGATACTAAGTTAGTCTGAGAGGCTCTATTTTCTATAAACCAATGCTGATTATATTATCCTCCTTGAATTCTTTATTAATTAAGTCCCATATCAGCTGCTCCATTATCTTGCCTGGATGAAAATGTGCAGAGACTAATTTGTAAGTCAGTCTTACCAGCAGACCAATAAGTTATGCAGTTGCTGATGGACCATTTCCTATGATGAGAGGATTACAATGTCATCAACCAACATAACCCTTTTGCCCCCCCCTCCACCCAAAAAAAAAAAAAAATCTTAGGTTGCAAAAGTGTTTTAGATGAATGGGACATACTCTAAATAGCAACAAGCCCCTCCAAGGTGTGCATTAGTCAGCTACTGGTGTGTTTTTGAGAGGCCAAGGCCAAACATGGCAATTTGACACTGAGCTGCTTATCTCAGTGAAGCAGTACTGGACTGGACTGAGGCAGTAGTTTCCCCATCCACTGAGCTGGCGTGACCTGAGCTGATAGAGCCATGAATTTGGAGAGGTGCTTGGGCACTGGAGGTTGCAGATCAGGCACAGGGAAATCAATGAGAGTTAGGCACCTAACTCACTTAGGTCCTTTTGTAGATTCCACTAAACACCGATCATCATCTTGAGGCACGTGAATTCCTTTTTAAGATCTGGCACTATAACACTTATGCATTTCACTGGGGGCCATGCACTGAAGCAGGAGAGTGCTACCTGTGATCACCCTAGACGCGTCTATCTGAATGACGCACACCTCTCAGATGTGGGAACTGATGTTTTCAATCTGCATGTACTGTCTTGGATCCAGAAATAGTTGCAAAATTTGAGGTATCCCAGCTAAGAGCAAGGCCAGAAGTGTGCCTGGTGGCTTGTCCTGGCAGCAGGGTTAGCTTTGCTCAGTGGTTGTAGAATTATATGGGCAGAAGGAGGGACTGTGTCCCCTAATCCCACATAGATTAGGCGAAGGACTGAAGTCCTTGCCTGTGAATTGGGCATTGGCCCATGAATTCCTGATCTCCTGTAGATTTATGTCATGGAATTTCATTGACCCACTGGAGCCTTGGGTTGGATGAGACAGTGAGGCTACGAAGGTCATAAGGAAGTTGCAGTCACCTGAAGAAATCTAATGCTTCTGTCTGTTCTCATCGGTCCCTGCCATATGCAATACAAGTGTTATTTCTGAACATTGCGATACTGAGACTTAATCACCATACTATGGTTAACACCAGCCTATGAGAGAAAGATGTAATACAAACAGAGAGAAATACAAGTATAAAACAAATACAAGTGCTACAACTAATGCCACACAGTACTTATTCTATACTTTAAACCAAAATTCACATGCCTGCAGCATCTCATGTTAATGTTATATTTTGCATATTCAACTCTAAAGGCCAAATTCTGTCCCCGTTTATACTTGTTGGCACCAAAGGAGTTGCTCTCATTCGCTTAATACAGGGCATTTTGAGGCTGCACCTTCAGCCATTGTGTGCAAGTGTCCCATAGAAATAAATGGGAGACTTTCAGGTATAAGAATGGCAGATTTGAGCCCTACAGCAGATGTCATGTTCCATTACAAACAGAGCGGATAAAGAGGTTAAGGAAAAGGGATCCAAATCCCACCCCTCATGCAGTGCTTAGAAAGCTTTCCCTTCGTCCCATTTCCCCCCTTAAATAATATGGCCAAAGTTTGCATTTTGAATATCTACAATGGGTATTCTAACTCTAAAAGTGCCCTGAGCATTTTCCACTGGCATAACATCCAGATTAAAATATACTGTGTATAATGATTACTCTTGTGGGCTTTACATGCCCCCTGGTGGAAAAATCCTACAGTGTAATGTTAAGGATTTCATGCACGGTCATCTGTGTAGGCAGAAGTTTGATTTATTAAATATATTTGAGACTCATTTGAGGCACTGCACTATTATCAGTATATCCCACGAATAAAAGAGCACACGAGATCCTGAGTTACAAATGAGCACCTGGAGTCATTTAAGAGCTGCTAGCATGATGTACGTTACTAGTACAGTATAAATTGCTGGCCTAAAATTTCTTGCAGGCAAACAATGCCAAGCTCTTAATATATATAAAATGAACTCTAGTAACTTAAGCAAAATAATCACAATTTTCCACAGTCTTTCCAGGATTTCAAGCTGGAGTTGCTTCAGGGGATACACAATACCTTGTTACAAACCATAGAACGTTTTAAAGAGTATCCATCTGACAACCTTGGCTAATGTCGTATCTTCTATCTAGATTACTTCAATATGTCATGTTCATATCACACCACTCTGTCCATGGTTCTAATGCCAAGGATTTTTGTCTTGTCCAACCTTTGCATCTGGAAGTAATGAGCTTAATATTTTGGCTCTACCCCCATAAAAGCTATGTCACAAAAAAGTAGCAATCTTATGAACTGCTGTTTACCCTGAAGACAAATTTGAGATCCACAGTTTCTATATTCTATTCAGTTTTATTTAAAGACAAATTTTCCACTGTATCCCCGTATACAGTATGACTCTTAGAGTGATTTGACAACCATTTATGTTTAAATCCAGTTCTATTCAAAGGACTGGTCTTAACAGATAGTGGATTATGTTGTTCCTTTTTGGGGAAAACACTTTGAAAGGACTTGATCTTAAAATGGCTATTCTTCATAGTAGGAGTCCTGATAAAACCTGGGGCAGATTTTTTATCAAAATCAGAAATTCTTTGTATTCAGGTCTATTCACCTCTACACATAGTGTTGGTAACATCATGGGGAGTTTAGTGCATGTATGGAGAGAACACATAGGAAAGGCATCTTGTCTAAAACTCTGTAGTTTTGACTACACTAGTGATTTTTCAAAAAAATCTCCCATTGTTGCCTACCAAAAATGCAGCTTGACCAGTGCAATCAATGATGGAAGCACTAGTGGCACAGACATTTCTACTGCTGTGTAATCTCGATCAGCTCTGAGCAGAATTAGATGACCTGGTGGTATAAACACCTGTCTTAAGTTTTCACTAGTGTTTCTATTACTACTACTGGTCGAATAGCACTGATAGGAGAGCTCCCAGGAGATGTCCTGAAAAAATACCAGTGAATATAGAGCCTGTGTGTTATTTTACCTCTATTCATAGCACTCTATTCAGAGTCTGACAAAATGAATCCTGAATCCAAACATCCCATGATTTTGGAGGGAATCACCACTTCATTTAAATCACAAAGACTTAAAATGCACTCACTTGAATGTCGTAGGTTTGGAGACAGCTTGGATGGTGCACATTTGGAATTTTTGAAACCTGTTTCTGAAACGATCTCTCTGTGCACTGAAGTTAACCTCTCTCTGGCACATTAGCTCGTGACCTGAGAGCAGTTAAACAACAGTAAGCACATCAAGGAAAAGGTTATACTGTGTTTTGTCTATTTTCTAATACCAGTCCTGGATGTGTTTGGAAACTTGGCATATACTCTGCTTTGCTACTCTTGGTTAATCCTGCCTTATTTTTTTTTTTCTTTGAGCTACCTTTAGGTCCATATAGAACTAAGTATGTTCTTAGGCCCTACTCCTGCAATCAGGTGCAGGCAGACCACCAATGAAATCTGTAGAACTTCATGTACGCAGAAGGGCATCTTATTACAGAATCAAGGCCATGATATTGCACGCAGAACACTAAGGTTTATGATTTCAAGCTTATTTTCAAATGTATTTATTTACCCAGTTTCTTCCTTGAAGTGCAGTTTAAAGGAAAAGGTTGCTTATTTAAAAGTTGTTGGAGGGAAAGAGGAGAGGCAGGGAAGAGGGGTCAGAGAAGTTCTATCTCATAGCCTTATAGAAACCCTTCCAGCACTGCAAATTCTGAAGCATCTAGACCTAGCTATTATTTGACCTTGTAGCAGCATGAGACTCACCAGCGCAGCACCTCCTGCTGGTCATCCTGGGAATTAGCTCAACTCCAGCTGTGAAGCACTTCTGCTGGCCAGTGTCTCGCCTGCCTCAGGCCCCCGTGTCCCTCCTGCACCCCAGCGCCCCTTACCCTGGGGTTCTGCCCACTGCAGTACCCCCACACTCTGGGTCTCCCCTCCCAGGAACCCCCAACCCTCTACACACACCTTGCCTCAGTGGCTACTGCCAGTTGTCATCTAGCCCCCTCTCACTGGGGGAAACTGTGGTCTGTAAATGCCATTCATCATTGGCAAGGGGGTTGGACCAGCTGCCTCTACCTAACCCCGGGCAGCACTTCTGCAACCCCAGTACCTGCTTTGGCCTTTCCCAAGGCCTGCAGCCTGGGGAGTTGCCAGCCTGGAGCTCCCCAGCTCCTCTTGCCTTTCCCCAGCACTGCTCTGCTCCCGGTACCTGAGCTCCCAGGCAGCCAGGTCTTTCTCTCTCCACAGCTAGAGACAGATTCCTTGCCTTCTGGCCCTGCAGACCTTTTATAGAGCCCAGCCTGGCCCTGATTGGCTGCCTCTCATCCTTTTCTATTGGCTCTCAGCTCCAGCCTTGGCCAAGGGCTGGCTTTTAACCCTTGCTGAGCCAGAGTGGGGTGACTGCCCCGCTACAGACCTGTATTTTGATGCTATTGATCTAATTTTCAGATTCTTGTGGCAACTTTGATGTGCAGATGTTGGCAGTCCTATTCTTATTGACATTCTTACCATAGAGTTTCAATTGCTGCAAATTTAAAAAAAAATGCAAACTATTTGTATGTCAATGCCTGAGACAAACATGACTAGAAATATTAGCTTACAGGTCACTAGTGACACATGCAGGCACATATAACTTCATCATTAATTCTTAGGATCATTAGAGCTGGTCAGAAAAACTTCAACAGAACTACTTTTTATTGGAGAATCCAGTTCCATTGAAACAGAAACGCTTCACAAAATTGTGTTGATTTCACAGAAACTTCATTTTGGAGAAAAGGGAGCGGGGGAGTTCCAACAGTGTTGAAACTTTCCATTTTATTTTTCAGAATGAAACATTGATTGTTTTTTCATTTCAAAGTGACTTTTTTTCTTGAATTTTTGTATTACATTAAAATATAAAATAAAGTCAAAATCAAAATGTAACTTTTCAATTTTGTAAACATTTCAATTAAGAAAAAATAAGAAATTTCTTCAACAGAAGATTTTGAAACGTTTGGGTTTCATTTCTGAGCAGAACAAAAAGAAATGAAATCCTTTGTTACACACATTCCATTTAGTGTGCAGCTCTACTAATCATAGATAGAACACCAAAAGTATGCCAGGAATGTCCTGTTAGCAAGTTTCTAAATAAACCTTCTCTCAGGAGCAATAAGACTTTTACTTTTACTGGGCCAAAACTTGAAGTCCGTTTCCCCATCTGTAAAATGGGAATATTAATACTTACTATACCTTCCTCCCAGAGATGTTGAGGATTAATTGTTTATGTCTTTTGTGCAGTACCTTGTAAAATGTAAAGGGATACAGAGAATGGAATGGGATGTTACTGCCTCCAATTGTTAGTTACCGTATTGTTGGTTTTCATCATTAAAATTTCTGAGCATTTAAATACCATGGAGGTCCTTGGATGCCATGTGATGGGCATGGTATTAGAAACTGCATGGAAGACTACATAAGTAGCATGTATAGAGCTATGCATTCTGAGGTATCAGGGCAGATGCGTTTAATAGTTAATAGTGTGGTGCAATTGTGCATGAAAATATAAATGAGATTCAAGGGGCCAGATTCTTTAGTCCACTGAGCAAACTTCACACTGCTTCACAGCTAATTGTTGATTAAACAATGCAAAATGAACATGAGAATCCACCCAGGGGTGAAAGTAACTTAAAGGACTTACCGGTACTCCGGAGTCCTTATGAGGGGACGGGGCCTCTACCGGTAAAGACATGACCTCTACCAGAAGAGGCAGGGCCTTTAAATCCCCAGGCACTTTAAATCAGGATTTAAAGGGCCCGGGGATGGGGCTGTGGTAGCAGCAGCTGGGAGCCCCGAGCCCTTTAAATAGCCACCCGAGCCCCGCTGCCAGAGCTCAAGGGTAGCAGCGGCAGCCGGGGGCTTGGGTGGTGATTTAAAGGGCTCGGGCCTCCCTCTGTTACTACCCTCCGGGGCCCCTTAAATCGCCACCACTCCAGGCCCTTTAAATCGTCCCCAGAGCCCTGCTGCCGGAGCCCTGGGGTAGCGACGGCGGTGCTCCAGCAGCAAGTTAAAGGGCCTGGGGTGGTAGCGGCGGCTGAGCCCCTAGCCCTTTAAATTGCCGCCTGAGCCCCGCCGCTGCTACCCCAGGGCTCTGGCAGGCTCCGGGGACGATTTAAAGGGCCTGGGGTGGTAGTGGCTACCGGAGCCCTGGACCCTTTAAATCATCCCCAGAGCCCTGCTGCCAGAGCCCTGAGGAGGTGGCAGTGGGGCTCCAGCTGCTATTTTAAGGGCTGGGGCAGTAGCGGCCACCGCAGCCCCAGATCCTTTAAATAGCTTCCGGAGCTCTGCCACCACTACCCCAGGGCTCTGGCAGCAGGGCTCTGGAGGCAATTTAAAGGGCCCGGGGCTCCAGCCACTGCTGGGAATCCCAGGCCCTTTAAATTTCCGCCCGGGGAAGCTGATCTGCCCTGGTATGGTGCACTGGCTCTTGCCGGTACGCCATACTGGGGCATACTGGCTTACTTTCCCCTCTGAATCCACCTGGAATATTCCCTCTATGTAGGGGAAATCTCTGGCTGGTATCGAGTTAGCAGAGTTGGCTTTGCTGTATCCACGACCTGTAGGTGCACTGCCTGGCATAGGGCAGGGATGTCTCCATGTAGAGAAAGGCATGGGGTGTGGCAGAATAAGGCTCCACTATGCCTGAGCCTTACCAGTGTAAGAGTTTATATCAGTGGCATAAAATAAAGGTTTTCCCTGCAGGTTTTGCTTGCACCAGAACAGGGCAGCTGAGATTCAGGGAGCTGGGAAGCCCTCTTCTCCACTGGGCACAGCTTTAACTTAGACACAGTGAAGAACTGAGCTCCGTGTGCCTAGATATGACCTACTTCTTACTGATCCCAACTTCGGATCTTAGGTCGTGTTCTTGTGTTTGGATCCATGTAGGTTGGACTCCTGGACCCATGGTGAAGGCCATTGACTTTGATAAGACTCTACTGTTGTCTCTCTGTGCAGACCTGAATATAGAATCAGGGCCTTCGCAGAGCAAGTTACAATCCCTTTGCTACAGTAGCTCTAATGTGTGGGACTCCCTGACCCTTGAGAGCTGTCTTGGTCATCCCTTCCTAGAAACTCCTTAAAATTACCTTTTTCAAGGTTGTTTTTTTATCAGATAATTTTCAACTTTTATTATTATTATTAAATATACCAAGGAGTCATAATCATGGACCAGGACCCCACTGTGCGAGGTGCTGTACAAACACAGAACAAAGAGTTACAATCTAAGTATAAGACAAGAGACAGCACATGGATACAGGCAAACGAGGGAAGGGTGTGGAAGAAGGTAACAAGGAAACAGTAAGACATTATTGGTCAGAATGATAGGCTGCCATCTCGGTACTAGATCCTTCAACAGAACCTTTCCCTGTTTTCTTCCTCCCTTTAATACTCCCTGCATTTCTTTCTTCTGTAGACTTCAGTTTAGTGATTATTTGTTGTTTTCTAATAATTGTAATACTAAGTGTTTAATGGCACCTTTGAGAGTCATGGGTGTGTGTGTGCACATACAGGATTAAAACTATTGTTGATTCTAATTATTTATTAAAAAGAACGAGGAGTCCTTGTGGCACCTTAGAGACTAACAAATTTATTTGAGCATAAGCTTTCATGGGCTAAAACTGATTACTCCCATTATAGTTAGTATGGCAACACCTATTTTTTTCATGTCCTCTGTGTATATATATCTTCCTACTGTATTTTTCACTGCATACATCCGAATAAGTGGGCTGTAGCCCACGAAAGCTTCTGCTCAAATAAATGCGTTAGTCTCTAAGGTGCCACAAGGACTCCTCGTTCTTTTTGCTAATACAGACTAACACAGCTATCACTCTGAAACCTAATTATTTATTACTAGTCCCAAAATGGCATGAAAGGGTTAAAAAGACTGGCACTTCAAGTTTCTTGAAGAGGACGAAGTTACATTTTGAGTGTTCTAATGTCATCCTATTATTGTGTGTAGAAAATACAAATCCACATGGAACAGTAACCAGATTATATTTTACATACTACTTTGAAATTATAATACAGCTACTCTTCATGTATCATTTAATTTTTCAAGACTGTCTTTCAGAGGAAATGTAACTTAATATGATTTAACGGTTGGGGATTTAAATTTAGTCAATTTATGTTCATTATAAACAAATCCAAATTCCTAGCTAGTATGGTATGACTAACATATGTCACATACTACAGCATGTCTGATGTACCCTTTTAACATTTTAACAATCCATCAGACATTAATGTGACTTAAACATCAAAAACAGGTTCATTTTGCCATTAATATCCTGAAACAAGAACATCTAATATACACATCCTGAGATTTAATCTGTAAACATAACCAAAAATGTCTGGATGAAGGGGTTTTGTTTATATTTCAGTAGTGCTACTTCCATGAAGCATGCATGTGCTATCTTTAGTGTTAAACTCTAAGGCTCTGTCAATAGTAGGATGCTAATGTCGTTGATACTGTTCGGACCGGCTATAAGTCTTCTACTGACATGCTGATCCCTTTGTATGTCCGCAAAAGTTAAAGCTACTGGTAAACATAACTTTTCTTATAAAGGGGGAAAGAATGTTAGAACAACTTCAAACATACTCAGCATTTCTCTGTTCATTATTCCATAGTTGGAAACAGGATTTGAAATGAGTAGGATTAGGAATTAAAAGGATACACATCTCTTTATTTAAATAGCAATTAGACTGATTAGTTTAATATATAAAAAGAGAAAAAGGAAATACTAAGAGTGGGTTAATAGTGGGGAAAATGGATTCATGGAGAAACTCCTTGAAATGCAAAAATTGTCTTTCAGTCTGACTAAATTCCTATCCTCTTTTATTAACTTTTACACAAACCCTCATGTTGATTTTTGCTTTCATGAATATCTAGGGTTAAGTTCGTATGACATATTTGCATCTGAACAAGCATATTTGTACCAGAAGTGCTCTCTGCCCCCTATCTATATATAAAATTAGGTTAGTGTGTTTGGGAGTGAATATGGCTGTCCGAAGCAAGATGATAATGAGAGGAAAGAGAATAGAATAGTTTGCAATCGGCTATCACCAACATTGCATGATCAAGGTATTCTTGAAATGAAACCACCATTGAATTAGTATGGAGTGAGTTCTGGTAGCAGCTGTGGCCTTGGAAAACCAGCCAGATACACACAGGAATTTAAGGTATAGTTGACTAGTTAAGTAACTGAGGGTTTGTCTAAACACAATTTTTGTACCAATGAGAGTGGGTCAGGAATTATTTAATGGAACATTTTTTCATCAGAAAAGGCCCTATTCATCCAAACGAAAACTTTTTGTGGAAATATATTTGTTTCTCAGGAGCCAGTGGTTTGGGCATTTACCTGGCTTGTGGGAGATCCAGATTCAAGTCCCTGCTCAGAATCAAGTAGAGATCCTCAATAAACTGATCCAGAAACAGTTCCTGACCATGCTGGGGAAGGCAATCAGTATGTGGAGAGCAACAGCCACAATCCAGCACAGATGTGCAATTGTTGGCAGAGAAATCTTTGGAAATCCACCAAGCAACACCACCACTTATGAATTTTTCAGTTCCTCTTCAGACTTTGGGACTGAATAAGGGAACTAAGACTATGGGCTAGCGGTGGACCAAAGAAAAAGTGGGTGAAACATTTATGGGTGAACTGAAAATGACCAAATCAGTATAGAAGGGAAAAGATGCTCTTACTGTAGTCAGGTGGGACACAAAGCCCCAGGTCGTCCCACTAAGAAATTGAAGAATGCTTAACCTATGTTTGTGAGGGGGCACACCTTCACCTTATTAAGGAGGAAGCAAGTGGTCTTCTGGGCTCAGCCAGCACTAACCAGACACACCTTGAGGGCTTGCGTTGGCTGGCAGAAGGAAGCTTAGAAAGGGAAAGCCTGCCACAGAAAGGGTGGCGACTAGGGATAAGACTGCTGTGGCTCAGAGACAGCTGGTTGTAGGGTTAGATGGGTCTAAGGACAGACTTTAACCTTGATCAAGATAGTCAAAAACCTACAGACAAGCCAGGCCCCAAAGGGGTGACCTAGGTACTGCCCAAGAGACTGAGCACCTACATGTCCTTTCTTTAGTTTGATCTTCCCTGTCCTCAGGGAGCCAGGAAAGAACCTTTTTTTGTTTGGAGACACTCTGTTATATCCTGAGCAGAGGAAGGATGCTGTGAGTGCCAGAGAATGAAAGCAACCCAAACCGTGGTCTGGTGGGGACTGAAGGGAAGGGGCCCCCACCCACCACTATGTTATACACCCTGGGAGGAGGGCTCTCCTCAGAGGGAGGGTAAGCAAATGTGTTTCATTACCTTGATGGCAACTTAGTAAAAGCATTATTGGATACCAGAAGCTCTTAGACACTAGTCCATAATCAACGAATTCCAGTGAAGGACTTGGATCAAGAGAGAACTAGTCCATCAAAACTCAAGGTAGGTCCAGCAAAAGCAGAAGATACAATACAATTGAAAAGCAAAAACAAGGGATTTGCAGCAGGACAAAAAGTGTTACTCCCATTACCATCTCAGGAAAGCAAATCAGTGGCCAAATGGCCAGGCCTTCATGAAATCCTGAGGATAGCTGGACCAGTGACATATGTGACAGCTATGCCAGGAAAAAAAAACCTGAAAGAGGATATCTGATGTTCAGATATGTTACAAGAATGGAAAAAGCCTCAAATGAAATATCAAAAGAGTCTAATGATCCAGGAAATACCATAGGATGCAGTTGTTGCGGAAATGGATTGGCCTAAAACATGGAGGAAGGAGCAGCCTGATTCTCTGAATACATTGGAAGAGGAAGAAATAGTGCACTCTTATTTACTGTGAAACCAGGAAAGACTATTTTGGTTCAGTCTCCCCTCTTCCTGAATCAAGTAGAGTAGGGACTTGAATCTGAGCTTTCTACATCTCAGATGAATGCCCTGACCACCAGGACATAGAAGCTACTGGCTAACTTGCCAATGTTTCTATCTCATTTTGTTTTTCACAAAAAAATTTAGGCCTCATTATTCTGCATCAGAATGAAAACAATTTCAGAAATCTCAGGTTTTTTCATGAAAAACAAGTCTTGTTTTCCAGCTAGCCCTAATACCAGTAATTTTATTTAGAAACTGATATATTTTAAATTGGTGCAACTCCTAGTGTGGGTGCAGCTATACAGATATAAACGTGTTTATACCTTAACTCTTTCACATTGGTTTAATTGCATCCACATTAGGAGCTTATGCTGATTTAACTATTGGTTTCATTACATCTCTTGCTTTTTGCACAACAAAGGTTATATGAAGGAACCACGCAGACACAGTTGGGTCCAAATAATTGTGTTTAGTGAATCTATACTGAATGCAAGGCCTAGCGACAGATAAACTGCTACTTTCAGTGAGGTTCTGGCAGCCTCTGGAAAATTGTAGGATATAGAACACTGTGAATGTCACTATAGGACTAAAAGTATTTAAACCTTATTCTGATACATTACAGGTTTTTAAACCAATTATAATTAAAACAGTACTCTGACTGTGTAGATCATCCCCTAAAATTTTTCAAAATCTATTCACTAGTGAAGTGTTGCTATTTCAAAGTTAAATGTCTCAGGGGAATTAGTAAAACTTGGCTTCTCATTGCCCTGACCACTTTGGTTTATCCTGCTCCCTTTCTCAGTTTGTTTTTCAAACTGTAAGCTCTTCAGGGCAAGGACAGTCTCTGGGGTCATGTAATTTATACCATGCCTAGTGCAGTGGGACCTGATTGTGTTGTGGCTGCACTCCAAGATCCCAGTGAGGAAGAAATAATAAAAAACAGGGCTACAACTTACAACATAAGAGCATCTTTTCCCCCATCTGAGACACCAGTCCTCATTCATTTGGTGCAGAACCAGTGAAGATGGTCTTGGACTTCACCACTATGAAACCAAACCTTTTTCCCTCCATTTGGCCCCCAAGTCATGTGATTGGCTTAAAATATATATGACTTTTTTAAAAAAAACTAATTCTGGGTGCTTTTTATTTGCTTTCAGGAGTCACATTTTTCATTTTCTTTAAAAAAGCAGGAGGGTTAGATACCTTTTTTTTTTAAGTGTAACTGGAGTTGTTAGAACTAGACCTGGTCCAAAGTTGGAATTTTTGTTTTGCAAGAAAATAAAACAAAAAGGGTGCAATTTCTGAACAGGTCAGACTAGAGGATCGCTATGGTCCCCTCTGGCCTTGGAATGTACTAACTCAAAGGAGAAATTTTGGAATATGTGGTGGAAAGGAAAATAAAAAATAATAATTTTGAAAGTTTCTAAATGATATTGAGCCTGGGGCCCACACTTCAAGACTCCTGGCACAGTTCCTATAAAGCCCTAGTGGACTGATGGAGTTGGGAGCTTAGAAGTCCTGGGAACCACAGTTGATCCAGGAACTTGAAGCTTGAAAGCCAGGGCTTCCGGGCTCCTGGGTCTGTGACAGGGTGCTTGAGAGCCCCAGCTCCAAATAAGTTTGCATGGTAGGCTGAAGAGCGTGGTGTTGAAGCTGAGATGGAAGTACCACAATGCCAGGTTTTGCTGAGAAAGGCTACTGCCAGACAGTGAGTCTTGTACAAAGACCTTATCTCATTTAGGAAGGGCTGAACACATCATAGGTGCCTTGATACTTCTTCTAACTTTACCATTGATAACCTGGATTAATCTTCAGGTCCTCTGGTTCATCTGAAGAAACTGCACAGAATGGAAGGTTACCATCTACTCTAAATAATACTGCAGTGTTGGATTGCATCATTGTAATTTCTAGGCTCACAGGCATTTTGGAAGTGCCTAGGTTCTAGGGCTGTCGTTGTGGTATAAGAACAGAATAATTTGGGGAGGGAGTGAATATGTAAATAAAGGATTCATAGAGTTTAACACCTGAAAGGACCACCAGATCAGTGGAGAGAGCTTATTCAAGAAGCACATACCATTTTGAGCACTGAACAATCCAACCAAAACCAGGACTTAAAAATCTTTCAACAAATGTTCCTAAATTAACTAACACAACACCTTTCTGCTGTGCGGCTCCAGCAGCTGAGCCTAGCTTAGGATGCAACCTTAGACAGTGAAAATTTTTCCTCATGATTTTTTGTAGAGTTGGTGTTTAATATTCCTCTTTAACAGCTATTATTATACATCCTCCTTTATGTATCACTTAAAAAAAATAAACACTGAGGTAAAATGTAGAGAGGTAGGTCTGAATAATCAGTTTGACCTTAGCCTGAAGAACATAGAGCTACTCCAGGAGAATTTGTCCCATCGGGTGAAATTTGCCACCTCTTCAGTGTTTAAGTAGGATATAAGTGGCATATAGCCTTTGTGCTGGCCCTTTTCACAGAGGTGAATTTTCCCCATAGAAAGCGAAGGATCCTTGGCTCATGTACGTTGTCATAGTTCCTTTTGAACTCTTGGGGTTGGCAAGTAAGCTTGTAAAGGAACCCACTTGTATGAAGGAGACACAGCTGCATGAATTTAAGAGCATAAACAGCTTTCTTACTGCTGATTCTAACCCATAAGCAAGGACATATACTAAATGAGCCCAGTTGGCATAAAACTGAGAAGGAGCCCAAAGCTATCGGTGTTTGCCAAATGGAAACAAATAAAATCAGTGGAGAGAGCATTTTGTTTCCAACTATAGAAAATATTGCAAAAAATGGAAAGATTATATTTTTCAAGAAAAACCCTTTGAAATGCAGTTTATGGTATTGTTTTACAACACTTGAAATTAACCTAAGCTAGTTTTAATTTACATATTTTTCTATGTGTGCTTAACTGCAGGTGGGGTAGTGACCTTTTGAGAATGTGTCTTTTGGGTTCATGCGAGGCAGAAGAGTTGTAGAAATCCTCGGGGAGATTTAAACAAAAGTGAACCTAAAAAAGATGTTCCTTATTTTGTTGCACTGCTCTGCCCATGATTAATAGAAGCCTCTCATGGAGACTCTAATTCAATATATTCTTGGCACTGTCATTGTGTTTCTTTTTCTTCTCAGCTGGGTCAAGTCCCAGGAACTATAAAACCTGAAAACATGACTTTTCTTGACAGTTCCTTAATTTAATATAGGGTCTGCTGCTGTGCAGGGCAGTGTTTTGTACCTCAATGTAGGTGTTTATGAGGATGTGATGGAGATTAGAGCAGGACAAATAGTTGCCCATTATAGATGGATTTTAAATAAAGGTTGAATGAAACTCGGACCCGGGCTTTGGTGAAATCAGTGCAGGAACTTGTACTGCAAACCTTGAAGATTCTCTTTGGTGATTCCACAAGATGTGTGGCATCTACTAGTGATGGTTCTGAAGTTTCATATATACATTTTATTCTGACACGCATTGTATCTTTGATAAGGGACTTGCTGTATAGGCAGGTGGCCATCAATGGCTACCATGGGGATTAATAAATCTATTCTCAGGCCCCAGATGCCTGTCTGAAAAATACTAAAGTATGGGGAAAAAAAGATATAAAAAAATCAAATGGTTTTTATCAAGTCAAGGTTTAATGGTTATTTGTATAGTTTATGGAACCTCTGTGACCTAAATTATGAAATCAATGGTTTTATTCTGGCTCTGCAGTAGTGTAAGTGAGAGCAGAGTATGTCCATTGCTCACTTGAAAGACTATTATACAACCTAGTCAATTTCAATCTTGGACTGTTTTCTCTGACATTTTGCCTAAATATTATTGTCTTAATTTCATCCCTTCACTCTAGTTATACCCTTGGGATCACTCTAATTTATTCCCTGTCTTTGGTGCTTATCCCCAGGTCTGTATTTCAGTTTCACCTGAGGCAGCCAAAGCTAGAGGTTGCCTAACCTAGTGTCAGGGTGAAGTGGGGTCATAGGCAAAGGCTAGCTGTCTGTCGCTTGATCTGGATAAGACAGAGGTGCTGGTGGTGGTCCAGGACAAACAAGCAAAAGATGTCAAGGATTCAGTGGTGCAAGTGGAATCCATTTCTTACCAGTACAGGAGGCCCCATGGGGGACACATGACCTCCTCATGGGACCCTCTACGTGACTCCTCCCCAACCTTGGGCTCTCATGCTCTTCCTGTCCCCTCCCCATGATCCACCCCCCTTACCTGGGGAGCGGCGGGCTCTGTCCTCCTCCCGCTGCGCTGGAAACTTTGAAACCACAGCGGCAAAAGGAGCAGAACGTGGGGCTGCTGGGGCACCACATTCTGCTCCTTTCCCCGCTACGGTTCCCGGGAGAGCCCTGAACCTCAGGGCTCCACCGGGCGGCCCCATGCCCACAGCTCCTTTGGAGTGGCTGTACCTCCCCCAGCCCTGTCCTCTGGCAGGGCTGCTGTACAGATGGAGGAGACCCTGCATGGGCTGGGGGCAGTACAGCTGTGCCAGAGAGGCCCCAGGTTTTGCTCCTCCTCTGTCTTTCCGGTATGCTATACCAGCTATAAATATCTTGCTGGTATGACATACTGGACCGTACCACCCTACTTGCATTGTTGCAAGGACTATTACTGAAGATACATGTTCTTTCCTCACTTGAGCTCACAATCTAGTGGGTCTGGTTAGATTCTCAGCTGCTGCTGACAGAGAACTGGGTAATGGCACCCGCAAGGATGTTTTTTCCTGGCTAGCTTGCTGCAACCCTTTATTTCAGATACACATGTCATTGTCATCAACCAGGCCTTTGTCACCTTAGATCATTGCAGTGCATAAGAGCTAGGTATTACACATGTTAGGTGCTTAAGGCTGATGGCTTTTTGACTGCTGTGTTGGGTATCAAAATTGCTCTGTCCTCAATCAAAAAAGGGGATGCAGCTATTTATTTCTTTTACATTTTTAATGATTATTTTAAACAATTTTCTCAGACAAACCAATGGACAAGATATCAGTTCATTTTAAATGGATCATGATAAACAAATTGCTGTTTTGAAATTTAGACAGCCTTGGGGTAGATGTGAGAATAAGCTGTGAATTAATCATCCCTTGACAGATGGAAATTTGTAAAGTGAGAAAAACCAGACTGACCTCTAGTATGGTGCTGACAAGTGAAGGATTACATTGTCTTGAATATTGGGAGCCACATGTTATGAGTCCCTCATCAGAGGGGCATATGTACACAGGAAACCTGCAACTCTCTGTCATTTATTCACAGTAATGCATACTGCACTCAAAATATTTAATGCTTTGAAGGATTAAGTGGCCATTCCCATTGATACTTGACACAGGAACTTACTAACTCATAAGGCAGCACCAGATATAGACTTCATCGCTTCTCACAAATTGTAGTTGTCCAATTTTGACTAGATTGTGACTTGGACAATGCATCTGCATAGGGGAGTCAGAAGTCATAATCCTCTGCCACCTTCCTTGAGCTATCAAGTCCTTGAGTCTGGTTGCACAGGACTAAGATTACTTGACTGCTCATTCTCTCCTGGGAGAAGCTGGGTGAGGAATGTGTGGACCAGGGCTCAATTTCCCTCTGCTTCCTGGTGAAAGTGGCTGGGCCAGTGCAGTGAAGTGGTGGGGTAGTACGTACTGCTGGGATTTCCTAGCAGTACATTCCTACCCTTCAGAAGCAACGAGGAAGCAGGGGAAGAATAGTCTTTCTGAGTCGCAACACCTCCTGGGCAGTTCTTGAAGTGACGTAGCTAATGCATAACCTCTTGATCAGGATTGACACTGCACCATCTATCCCTCTGGACTTTTGAAAACATGTATGTGAAATATCACGCAAATATAACCTTCTGTTTGGTGTGTTATGCTCCCCTCCAGTCATGTGTCCAATACACAGAAGATATGAGTCTGCTGCAACTTCCAGCTAAAAGAAACTAATCTTTTAGCTCAAGCTACCACAGATTTTTTTTTAGGTTGTGGATGTTTAACTTGACCAAGATGGGTGGTTATAAAAACTTGGTGAGTTACACAGGCTTAAACGTTTGTGCAAAAACAACACTGGGTGAGTCTAATTCTGATTAAATTTCAAGTCAACTGCATTTCTCAGTCTGGAAAATAACTGATTAATAGCTCTGCTGCTTTTCAAAAACAACCCCTTAGTTTTTATACATAATTAGAGGCCAGTCCTGCTCCCAGTGAAGTCAGTAGCAACATTCCCTTGAACTTCAGTGGTAGCAGGAAAAGGCGGTTTGAGATGTCACTATTAAATAATAATACATAATATTAATAAAGTTAAGGTTTTTTTCCCTCACCTCTCCTTCACTTACCCTGATCAGATAATCATACAATTATGCTGAATATCCTTTCACACTTCCAGACTAGTCTTACATACTTACACGTTTCACATATCTTTTCATCTATGTGCGTTTGAGAGCTGCACTTCTAGGAGGCTGACAAGTTAGATTAGTAGGGGTGTTTTACTGCCATGGCTACAATAAATTCCATTCTCATTTTAGAACTGTCCTTCTGAGCCAAGCGTTTTTGCAATGATAGCTATGGGTGCGGTGTTAAAACATGTTTATGGTGCTGTGACGTTATGGGGCCCCTTTCTATTTTGCAAGGAGAAATTGGAAACAGAGGGGCCAGGCATAATGCTTATTTCAGCATGCTTGCTTGATTTATCCAATACTAGCACAATAACATTCTTCCTTCCATTCCAGATACCCCATAGAAAAGGCTCAACTTACTTTGGGAAAGAAAAACAATCACAGGCCAACAATCCATGCTAAATTCTGCTCTGACTTTCACCTCATGCACCTTACTGTAGTCAATATATTTAGAGGCTTTTCTGTGGCCCACATCAGCTGCCATAGTACTTGGGCACCTCAAATGACACTAATGAATTTATCCTGCCATCAACGTCAGTGATGCTACATAAGTGAAGTTGAAAGAAGGCTTTGGCCCAACTGTGTGTTCTTTCAAGTGGTGATGTTCTTTGTTCCCAGAACAAAGATGTGTCAACTGCAGCAGGCTGCTTGCCAGCTAATTGCTGAGACATTAATGGTAATGACAAACAACATCCATGAAGTCCCAGGAGAGGAGGAAAGGAGAGGAGATTGTCACAGAACTAAAGCAATAAAAGATGTATAAGACCTATTTAGTATTGTGTCCATTCTCATGCCAACCTTGGATTCTTCTTTGCAGTTAAAATGCTTTTAGGGATGACCTAGAAAACAAGGATAAATGAGCACAACACTTGCATTCCCTTAGGCTTGGTCTACACTAAACCCCCAAATCGAACTAAGATACGCAACTTCAGCTACGTGAATAACGTAGCTGGAGTTCGAAGTACCTTAGTTCGAACTTACCTCGGTCCACACGCGGCAGGCAGGCTCCCCCGTCGACTCCGCGGTACTCCTCTCGTCTAGCTGGAGTACCGCAGTCGACGGCGAGCACTTCCTGGTTCGACTTATCGCGTCCAGACAAGACGCGATAAGTCGAACCCAGAACTTCGATTGCCAGCTGCCGAATTAGCGGCTGGGTGTAGACATACCCTTAGTGTCTGGAGCAATCCAGCCAAAGATATTGGGGCCCAAATTCTCTGCTTCATTGAGCTTCTGCTCAGCACAACTGCAGGGCTGGGGGCTATCGGAGAACCAACCAAAGTCCCTGGGTTTTGGGGTGGATCTGCCCCAATGTGGATTAAAGCTGTTTGTGGGCATCTGATTTCCCTCAGCTAGTTATGATCCCTTATGGACCACATGTCAGCTGAGCATCTGTGGCACATGCCCTACACCAGGTCTAAATGGGATGATGGTGCTGCAGGAGCCATATATGCCATATATGCTGCCTTTGTGCCCATTGAGAGCTCCCACACTGGGAGGATTTGTTAAGTGGACAGATCTGACTGATTTTCAGCTTCTTTGTGCTGTTACAACAGCACCCAACAGATGGAACACCATGGAGAATCTAGCCTTAGCAATCTAGGATTTGTGATTTAACAAACGGAATTAATCTCTCTAGTGGATTCCCTTAATCTAAACCATTATTTTCAACAGAAATATAATTTTAATTAACACATATTTTCCTAGCTAAACAGAAGTCAGTCCCATGCAAACAATAAAGTTATGTTTACAAATTATCCCATCCCATCTCCTAGAACGGACCTTGAAAGGTCATCAAGTCCAGCCCCCTGCCTTCACTATCAGGACCAAGTACTGATTTTGCCCCAGATCCCCAAGTAGTCCCCTCAAGGATTGAACTCACAACCTTGGGTTTAGCAGGCCAATACTCAAACCACTGAGCTATCCCTGCACAGAGCTGATAGCCCCTGTTTACATAAAGGTCTGTGTAGCTTTCCAATAACCTTCAAACTGAAATGACCTCTGTGAAACAGCTCTACAGCCTCTCCATGGTTTATGGGGACGGGGAGGATTCCTACCGGTCTACTGATCCAGGTACTCAGGGCAGGATTTGAGCCTAACTGAGAACAGCAACGCCAGTTTAGCTTGTGAGATCAGAAAATAATCAGTCTGAGGTGGTATGGCTGCATGTTGTAGGCCTGACTGCTGTGAAAACAAGTTCTCATCAATCATATTTACCAACCTGAAAAAATAGCTCAGTTCAGCCAATATTCCCCCCAACTCAAACTAAGTACCATGGGCTGTGATGTAATATAGACTTGTGCAGTACAGACATAAAATATACAGGGCCCAGTTAAGCCAAAATGCGGGTCCTGATAGCAGAACTAATATCTACCATTTAAAAGGAATGGGAGTTCCATACAGCATTTATGTACATAATATGATTCTATAACTACATCCTGTCTTGTATTCTGATTGCTAAGTATTCAGTATTCTCCTCAGGAAATTAATAACTTTATGAAGCAGCTGTTCCCTCCACAACCTTTAAAAAATATTGCTGTTGTAAACCATGGATTACTGTTTTTGATAGGGGTAATTCCCTCAAAATTGGCCATTGCATGGGCTAATGAATGGGTATGTCATTCAGTGGGAGCTGCCCTGAGAACCATGAATAATTTTGGAAGAAGCAAAAATAAATACTGAACTGATATATGCAGTTAGTTATACTTAGCTCAAACTTTCTAGGCTGGAGGTTTGAGACTAAGAGGCAATCTCTCTTCTGTGATGCCCTCCTCTCAAACAGTTAGTTGTGTAAGGAACGGTACATTAACAGCCACAGGAAAAAGCCTCAACTTATCTTCTTTTAAGAATTAATATGACTAATATGCAGCAAGTGGTTACTTATGGGGAGATTTTTCAAAACTATCACTGGCAGTTAGGTGCCTACCTGTCATTGAAAGTCAATGAGAGTTAAATGCCTGTCACTTGTGCCTTTGAAATTGCTCTGCCCTTCCCGCTCCAATATCTCATTCCTTTTACAAGAAACTGGTTACATGCACTATTGGCCTTTCTGCTGCCTGGAACATTAGATTTTCTCAGGCGTACCGTGTGCTCTAATAATACTGCTACTACAGGAGATTCTTCACTAGTGCAATTTTATTATTTGCTTAAGGGCCAACCAAGAGCAGGTCCCCATTGTGCTAGGCACTGTACAAATGCAATAGTAGGCTGTCCTTACCCTGAAAGGCTTACAATCTAAATAGACAAGGCAGACACAGTGAAAGGTGGCCATGGTAGGCTGCATGGTGATATCTGGTGCTGCCTCGGGCATTCACTTTTAATTTACAGTATGATACATATAAGATGGCTACTTTCAGCAGATTTCAGTATAACCATTCTCTTTCTATTTCAGTAAATCCTTTACTTTATGAATTTTCAATTTATAAAGTGACAAAGCAGGTAATACTAGCTGGTTGAAATATTTCAAATGGAAAATGTTTCCTTATCCCCCCCTCCCCCCAAAAAAGAAGAAAAAAAAACCTCTGTTTAAATGTAAATTATATACAAAACATTTCCATTTAGAAAACTTTTTTGTCAAACTTGTATCAAAACTTTTCACATTTTCATTTATCATTTCTCTATTAAATAGCAAATTTTCAAATATGCCTCTTCTGCCTTATGATAAATTCCTGATTCTCCTTAATTCCCAGAACTTACTTTCAGGGCACTATGCTGGATGGAAAAATAACACTTTATGGTTCTCTTATGTCCCTGAAGTCCCTGTGTGTTCTGCTGAGGGCCATGATAAATGAGACAAAAAGCCTGGCTGTGGCGTTTGGGTATTTTTTGTGGAAGTGTTGTTTGAGTCAATCATCTGATTTCATAGAAGTTATGATGGGGAGAGCATAGCATACCCCATGATTAAAATCTATGAATGTTAGAGGTTTTATATGAGTACTCTATCATTTATTGTGAGCATAATTTTGATTCCCCCCCCCCCTCGCTCCCAAAGTGTTCAGCAGTGGCCCAACTTTGCTCCCACAGAAGGCAATAGAAGTTTTCCCATTGACTTCAGTGAGAACAGACTTAGACCAATTCTGGGTGCATTTTGAAAGCTTAATTTTTGAGAACTCCTCCAGGGGGCCAATCACTGAAGTCAATGAGAATTCTTCAGGAGTAAAGACGGCAGAGCAGGGCCTTAAGAGAACAGGCTTACAAGTATGAACGTGAGTATGGAATGAGTTAATGATGGAGTTTTAGAATTTTTTCCAGTCGGTTTCTGGTTATTTTAGAAACCCACCAGATGTTTTGCTCTCCAGCTGAAGTTAGATATGGCACATAAAATGCAGTTAAAAATGCAGAGATATTTAAGCAATCATGATTGAAGAACAGGTTATTTCCTGAAGATTAATGACTGCCTGGGAGTAGTTGGGGCCGAGGATTCAGCCGAGAGCCATTAGCTCAACTAGCCATTAATCCCTCCCAAAATGCTCTGTGCCAGGGTCATTATTGCTATTATAAGCTTAAAAAGTATGGGCATAGTATACTTTTTGTTGATGATGATGAAGATTTGACAGGACACTTCTGGAGAATTAATTCCCCCTGCATTTGGCCAGTATGATGTCTTGAAGTTTCTCTCAGTGGTATTCTAATCATTTTACGTTTAAAATCTAGATTACACGTTGCACCCAGTAGGATCAGCTGTCAGAACCACCAGCCCTAATCATGCAAATATTACATGTGTGACACTTCCCTTTAGCCCAATGGCCAGTTCGCCATTATCTGATAATTTGGGGCTAGATACCACTATTCATGTTGGCCAGATTTTGATCCTTTTACTTACGTACTCATTGACTTCAATGGGACCATTCAAGGAGTAAAGTAATATTCAAATTGAATAATGGGATCAGAATCTGGCCATTAACAAACTACATGTTGGAATTCAATAAATGTTTAAAGTGGGATATTGGAGTTAGTGTTTGTGGTTAAGTTGTTTGTGGTTAAGGGGCTGTTCCTGCTCGTACTGAAGTGAACGGCCAAGGTCCCATCGACCTTAATGGGAGCAATATTGGGCGCCTGGTCCTTTTCATTTAATGTAGTCCAATAGTATTTTTTTTATTTATGTTCTTTAAATATGTAATCAGTGGCACAGCTTTAACTAGCCAGTTTTCACTTATCACTGTCAGTTTCTTTATCATAGATTCATAGTATAAGGTCAGAAGAGACCATTAGATCATCTAGTCTGATCTCCTGTATAACACAGGCCATTAGATTTCACTCAGTTACCCAGCATTGAGCTCAATAACTTGTGTTTGGCTAATGCCTTTCTGGAAAGTATGCCTCTAGTCTTGATCCTAAGAAATCAAGAGATGGGGAATCCACCACTTCTCTTGGTAGTGGTGGATTCCAAATTATTCTAAAGGCTCATTACTAACAATGTGAGCCTTATTTCTAATTAGAATCTGTTTGGCTTCAGCTTCCAGCCATTGGCTCCTTTTGTTCCAGTCTCTGCTAGATGAAAGCATGTGTTTTCTTGTGTTTTCTCCCCATTACGGTACTTAGACCGTGGAAGCAAGTCACCTCTCAATCTAGGCAAACCAGATTGAACTCTTCTCTCACTCTAAGGGCAGGTCTACATTAGCACTAAAGTCAATCTAACTTACATCACTCTGAGGTGTGAAAAGGACACCCCCTGAGCAACGCAACCTAAGTGCTGTCCATACCAGCACTATGTCAGCAGGAGACACTCTCCCGCTGACACTCTCCCGCTGACATAGCTTCTGCCTTTTGCGGAGGGAGAATAATTATGCCAATGGGAGAGCGCTCTCCCATCATCATAGAGCGTCTTCACCAGACATGCTGCATCGGTGCAGTTGTGCTAATGTAGCGCTTCTAGTGTAGACCTGACTTAAGGCACTTTCTCCAGCCCTCAATTTATTTTGTGTTGTTGTTTTTTTCTGCACCCTCCAATTTTCCAGCATCCTTTGTGAAAGTGTGGTTAGACCTTGGTGCCCAGAACTGGACACTGCATTCCAGTATCTGTCTTACAATGCCATATGCAAAGGTAAAATCACCTCCCTACCTCCTTTTTTGCTATTCCCCCATTTATACAGCCAAGGATCATATTAGCCCTTTTTGTCACAGCATTGTATTGAGAACTTGTGATGGGGGACACTCACTTCTCATGAGTGCCTCCTGTCAGTTGGGTGCGACCTGCACTCTTTCTCTCTTTGCTCCTGGTGCCCCCTCACGGCTGCCCCCTCATCAGGTTGGGCTCTGATTGGCTGCTTCCCTGCAGAATTTCTAGGCAGGCCTGTAGGAACCACCTTCACTCCTCCTTTTCTGGGATGGGGTGTGGTAGGACCATGAGGCCTCCAGCAGCGGGCCTCAAAGGCCCTGGTACACCAATCACAGAGCTCATGTTTAGTTTCTTGTCCATTATGAGCTCTAAATCCTTTACAAAGTGACTGCTTTCCAGGAAACAGTCCTCCAGAACATAAGTATCATGTTCTTTGATGTATAACTTTGCATTTGGCTGTATTAAAATGCATATGTTATTAGGCCCAGTTTACCAAGTGATCCAAACCATTCTGTATGACTACCCTGTCCCCATCATTATTTACCACTTCACCAACCTTTGTGTCATCTGTAACTTTCATCAGCAGTGAATTTCCATTTACTTTGGCCTAGACCCACATAGGTACTTAGGTGCCTATGCCCAGACATAGGAACCTATGTCTAGGGTTTAGGTGCCTAACTCCCAATTTTAGGCCCCACTGCAATCTACAAAACTCTTGATGACGACTGTAAGTGCCTAAACTTGCTCAGCGACTACATTTTTTGGGTAAAAAGTCCCTAGAAGACTATGTTTCTGTCTCTGGGCTGGTGCACTACTGCCTCACTCTAGGCATCTGGACACCTGTCTCCTGCCTAACCCCAGAGCAATCCATGACCTGGGGGGAATAACCACCTATCTCATGTATTGCATGTAAGCAAGCCTACTGAATCAGGTCCCATTCAGAATCGGTCGAGAGCAGGAAAAGATGGTGGTAGTGCCAATGTCCACCTTATAAGTTTAGCCCAATGGTTAGAGCACTCACATGAGATGTGGAGACCCAGGTTCAATTTCCCCATCTGCCTGAGAGAGAGGATTTGAACAGCAGTCTCCTACATCTCAAGAGAGTGCTCTAATGACACAATATGGGATAATATGCTGATGTGGTGCTTGCACAGTCTCTCTTGTTGATCCTGTTCCATTGTGTAGAAATAATTAAAGAGCATTTGGAGTAGGGGGACTGGACTGTGGATCTCCCACCTCCCCAGGGGTGCCCTATCCACCAAGCTATAGATAATTCTTTCTTGCTTTCTCTAGCTTAATCACTCCTTAAGGATTTATCCAAAGTGGAACATCTTCAACAGGAGAGATTGAAAAAGATGCACATCAGACTATCCCATAGCTGAGTGGTTAGAGCACGCTCCTGAGAGGTGGAAGAGCCCTGTTCAGATCCTTTCTCCCCATCACACAGAAGGGGAATTGAACCTGACTCTCCCACATCCTAGATGAGTGCTCTAGCCATTGGGCTAAACATCAAATGGTGGGCACCACTCCCACCTTCTTCAGTTGTTTTCTGTAAAGGGAGGCAGGCACCTAACATTCTTGGAAAAAAATGGCCTGGGTGCCCAAGTCCCCCTCCTGGAGTTAGGTGCTTCCTAGTTATGCATCACAAGCAGAAACAGGTGCTTCCCTGTAGCCTGGACTTAGACATCTGGCTCCATGAGGGGTCAAGGCTTTGCATACACCCATCTCATTGGCATCTCCCATGGGCTAACCTGTGCGGCTCCCTGCCTAGTGTTCTGGCTCTTCCTTGGGAGTCTTGGTGCCTAACTCAGGCCTTGTAAATCATAGTGTTGTTCCTGTGGCTGTCAAGGCACGGAAAGTTAGGTGTTGCAACACACAATGTCCCTTGGGGGATCCAGTCCTTCCAGATCATTGATTAAAATGACAAATAGCATCAGGCCTGACACCAAGCCCCACATAACCCCACTAGGAACACCCCATTCAGTGATTATTCCACTTTTAAAAGATCTCACTTCTATCTGAACATTCTCTACTCACCATGGTTACAAGAGACACCTGAGAATACTATTGCTGAGAGAAGTTAGCAATTAACTTTTTCTTTTTTTAAATGTGTTTACTTTGTGCACTATTTTGGGCCTGATCCAAAGCCCATTAAAGTCAAAGGCAATCTTTGCATTGACTTCTATTGCCTTTGGAACACGCAGTCTGTGGGAAAATGGAGAGGGTCATTTTAATCTTCCCCTATATCAGGGATCGGCAACCTTTGGCACACAGCCCACCAGGGTAAGCCCCCTGGTGGGCCGGGCCAGTTTGTTTACTTGCCACATCCGCAGATTCGGCCGATCACAGCTCCCACTGGCCACGGTTCACTGCTCCAGGTCAATGGGGGTGGCAGGAAGCGGCAGCCAGCACATCCCTTGGCCCGCGCCTCTTCCCGCAGCCCCCATTGGCCTGGGATGGTGAACCGCGGCCAGTGGGAGCCGTGATCGGCCGAACCTGCGGACACGGCAGATAAACAAACTGGCCTGGTCCACCAGGGGGCCGTGTGCCAAAGGTTGCCAATCCCTGCCCTATATAATCAGCCAGTTTCTCCATGACTGAAAAGACTTGAGAACATCAACAGGGGATCAAAACCCCAAAAACTTTATTTTTAAAGAAAATTTGAATAATATTACAGGATCTTATCAACCTCTTTATTTAATCCTTAAGAAGAAATCTACCCTCTTTCTCCCACTAGTCAAAGAAAGGATGAGGAGAGGGACTTAAATGAAATAGAGGAGCTGAGGAAGAACTTGCCAGACCTTTCTTGCTCTGCTCTACATCTTATCTCAAGAACCATTACATTCACTATGAGCATGGGAGAAGGAGAGAACATTTAACAGGTTGACTCCTTTATCAAAGGGATTACTATGAGTAAAACACTTGTGTTGGGTTGAAGGGGGAGTGAATATAATTATTCTTAATCCGGGTAACCCTTTAATCTCAGCTGTTTTGTCATGTCACCTTACTGGCATTGGTGTGATGCATGATGGAAATCCCAGCATCAGGAGATTAAGTGAATTTTGTACTCTGGTTTATTAGAAGCTAGTATGTTCATATAAGTCTTCTCAGGCAGTTTATTTTCTCATAGCAAAGTTACTAAAGTCACTGAAATTTTGAAACTTTTTTTTTTTGGCTATTTATATAAGACTGTGGGCAAATTACAGACTGTTCAGCTTACGTTTATTAGCCAGTGCAACACCTGTTAGATAACTGGTATGTTCCTTTTGGGATTTCCATAAAAATGTATGAATCTTGTATCAAAGGAAGTGTGTGTGTGTGTGTGTGCATGTGCGCGTGTATATGTGAAAGAGAGAGAGAGAGAGAGAAAAGGCAGATTCTTTAGTCAAAACTATAACTATAATTTCTTCGAAATGATAAATTTCAAAAGAAGTCTCTCAAACATAAAGAGAGACTTTATGCTTTAAATTTGAATCCAGTCAGTCATAATTATTGTTGGGAGAGGGGGCAGAGATATTCCCTTTCTCTAATATAAAGAGAGAGAGAAAAAAAATGTGCACAATTTTGGTGAACATCAAAACTGCTAATCACAATTGATGCCATATTTTATTAACATGCTTTAGATAATGGAATATCCTCCCCTCATTGTATGCAGTAACAACTGATTTGTACTTTGTAAGTTTCCTCATACAATAGTAAGTGTAAATCTAGATAGCTATGGTAGCTCTGCTTTCTTGCTGCAGTCATTTTCCAGTTTGACAAGCTATAAGGGAGCATATAAAGCAGCAAAGGAAATGCAAGACATCTGTAACAAAACCAGTGAACATGCTATTGATTTGTTTCCCTTGCTGGTGTGGTCCTGGCATTGGTCTCTTTCTCTAGAGAAATGAGTTAAAGAAACAAGCCCAGTAGAGAACATGGAATTTTACTTCCATTCATCTTTCTTATTTTGCAAGCACCACATTCTGCAAATCCCATGCCAGCAAAGCTCTTGGATCAGTCCTTGAATTCTTCTGGATCCTTAAGGGAGGAGATGTCAGAGCTGGCCAAGAATCTAAGTGGAAACTGATGACAGAAGCTGACATTAATCAGTTCCACAGTATGTTCTGCCCAGCAGGTTTCTTCCAATAAATCAAAGGGCTTCAAATCTAAAGGGCATTTAACCATTAGAGAGCAACTGTTCACTGTGGTCTGTAGCTGCTAAACATGATGAATTTAATATTTAATTGATTCAAACGTATAACCTCCATGTGTATACAGTGCGCATGATATTACATGCTAGCACACTGGACCAGATCCTCAGATGGTGTAAGTCAACGTAGCCCTACCGACATTGCTAGTTTACCCCTCCATCTGAGGAGCTAGCCCACTATGTATACACGAGGTGAATTAAATGATTTTTCCTGACAGTGATATGAAGCAGAAACACCCTCAAAATTTGCAAGATTTCTGTCTTTCTTGTGATAATATCTTTCTCAACAGTGAGCCCAGAAGGACCAAATGACGATGAACAGAGTGAAATCTGACAGGCCAGATTGCTCATCCGTGGGAGTAAGGAGTTCACAGTTATTCACATGAGTGATTCTGTCGACTTCAATGGGACTACTCATACGAGTAACTACTTACCAGTAGGAATAAGGGGTCAACATTCTGGACAAGAACTAGGATATTTCAGCGTGGCTTTTTTGTGCAGGTCGAGGAAGGGGGATGGAAAGAGGGACTGACCTCTGGAAGAACATTTTAACTCTCACCCACATTTGTGGTGTAATGTTGTACCACACAAGCATAACTTGTGAACTAATGGTCCACCAACTGTGCTGTTTCAGGACATCGAGGCACATGTACACAATTCAGCTTTTTTTTTTTTTGGTTTAGTTTAGCATGAAAAATATTTTTTCTGTATCAAAAAGGTATGTGGGGTACAAATGTACCCCAAACATGTTGCACTGTTATCCCTATATTTTAGTAGTTCTATGTATGTTTGCTTCTTGGAGGAGTATCTTGTATTGTAATAGTTAGCATATATAACTGATAATGCATTGCAGTGACCGTGGTTGCTGCATAGGGTCACCCTAAAGTAGAAGGTATTCCATGGAAGCTGGTCTCTTCAAATCCAGGCTTGTTAAGTGTCCTCAACACAGAGTTGACTGATGCTGGCTCCCTTTGCCTAACACCCTTGAGGGGATTGTCTTTCTAGGCATTGTGCTCCAAACACTGCAAATTCAGGAGAGTTATGGGGATTTTTTTGCATTATGCAATTCAAGATGGCAAACAAACAGGCATGATATTCTGCTTTTGACCTTATCAAAATAATTTTGAAACTCTGAAAGCAAGTTGTCATGTGATCACAACATTTTTGTGCCAGATTGTGTCAAGAGTTGCTCTGAGAAGGAAGACCATGTTTCTGTTGACTGTTCGTCAAGTTTATCTTCGGACAGTGAGGAGCTCGTCTTCAGCCCTGATATAAGACTGGAAGAAATGTAGTTGGGGATAACTTCTTCACCAGTATTCAGCTGACTCAAGATCTACTTAAAATTTGACCTATGTTCATTCAATCCAATGAAACAAGCCTGATATATCCAGTGAGATGCATCCACATCACAGCACAGAGAAATTGTCATCAGTGTTCAGGTTTGACGATGCATCATGGTAAGGTTGTAGAAGGAAATGAAAAGAAATGCCACACAATTCTCCACTACAATTACACTAAAAGTGATATTGATAGCATGGACCATCTTGCACGAATGTACTCCTGCAGGTGTGAGATAAATAGGTGGCCAATGGTTCTTTTTCAACATACTTGTTGCTGCTATTGCAAGTTTCATCATTTGGGTCAGCAACAACCCTTCTTGGCACCACACTCGACCAAGATAAAGAAGGTGCTTGTTCCTTGTCAATCTAGGAGAACAACGTATAGATGTAAATATAAAGAGAAGAATCCTTGATAGCCATCATCTCACCATGCCCACCAAAGCAGCATATTCGTCCCTTGGCTGCCATCAAAAACCAGCCACCACAGAAACACCTAGCAAACTTAGCAGTGGTTACTAACACATTTGCCCCAGTTCAGCTGACCAGAAGAGCTGCCAGCAATGTAGAGAATGCAGTGAATTTGTATGCGCTGACCACTCGATATCAATGCTGTTGTGTGAAAATTGCATATAGGCTCACATTGAATAAGACTCCTGCTAGGTCTTTTGATTTGCTAGTTACATATTTTTTTTTCTAAAACATTGAAGAATTGTTCTTAGTTGTTCTTAGTCCCCCAAAACACAGTTCATATGACTTTTTTATGACACTGAATTTTAAACAATTTTTTGTCCTGAAACATTAAAGAATTGTTCTTGGTTTCTGAATGCATTTGGGGTACAGACTTTACTTCTGTGGGAATTCTGTGCCAAAAAGTTAAAAATTCTGCACACAATATTTTAAAATTCTGCTAAATTCTTCATGTTTTATTTGTCAAAAAACCCACAGTATAATCACACCAGTTTCATTTATTTTGGTAATTTTATTTCAAAATACCTGTCAGCAAGTATTTCTGTCACAATACAGATAACAAAAGAGATTCAGGAAATGTTTTTTGACAAATAGATTCCTTAATAGGAATATTAATACAGAACTTTTAGTAATAATTCATTGAAACTACAATACAGGTACATGTTTTCTGCATTCCTCAGAAGCAGTGCAAAAGCTTGGAGAAGTCAGGGGTAATGGAAGAGCTGAGGGAGAGGAAAGTATTTGATGGGAAGAAGCCTGGGAGTGAATCTAGAGGGTTGATAGGTGTGAGTGGGAGAAGTATGGGGTTTTTTTGGGGGGCGGGATTGTTAGGGAATTGGGGAGTCTCCCCCCATGCAAACGCTGGCTGACCCCTAGCTTCTCCCATTCAGTCAGGCACATCTGCCCATCCCCATGTGTCCTTGCACAACCACTCAGTCACCCCTCCCCTATCCCCATGTGTCTCTGCACCCCCCACTACCATTCAGCCCCCACCCCAGTCACCCCCATTAGCTCTTCTGAACCCCAGTCTATGTGACCCCCAGCAGCCTATGTGCCCTGATCTGTCCATTCTTCCCCCCACTTCACCCCATATCTCCTCACCTGTGGGCAGTACACTGTGAAGAATGCAGTCTCTCTGCAGCTGGCTGAGCTGGTGGCCCTCTGTTCTGGTGCCACAGCAGCCCCTGGTGGGTGAAAGGCATAATTGCAGCACCGCCCCAGCAGAATGTATTTTCTGCGAAGAAAAAAAATATCTGCAGGGGACATGAATTCCGCACATGTGCAGTGGCACAGAATCCCCCCAAGAGTAAAATTTCCCCCCATGATACAGTTAATGTAACTTTTTTCTCAACACTAGGTGAAGGTTGAGATGTGATCCAACAAATGAAAAGTCTCATAACCTATGAAAAGGAACAAATGTGTTTGGTTGCCTGGAGAGGAACTTGCTTTGGCTGTGGATGGTAAATAAATAGTTTGAATGGGTTACAGTTCCTGGTCTTCACAAAATAGCTGTCTTTGGGCTCATAATGCTGAAGTGGAGTGATCCGGCTAGGTTGAGTAGCTCTCATTCAAGTATTGTAGTGAAGTATGCACACAGAATAGAATTTTTATAAAAGCACCTAGGAGCCTAATGCTCATTGACTTTAAATAAGACCAAGGGTATGCTTACACTGCAATAAAACACCCGTAACTGGCCCAAGTCAGCTGACTCAGGTTCATGGGGCTTGGGCTGCAGGGCTATAAAATTGCAGTGTAGATGTTAAGGCTTGGGTTGTAGCCTGAGCTCTGGGACCCTGCAAAGGAGGAGGGTCCCAAAGCCTGGGTTCTGGCGTGAGCTCAAATGTCTACACTGCTATTTGACAGTCCCGCAGTCAGAGTCCTGCAAGCCTGAGTCAGCTGAGCCCGGCCATCCATCCATGTTTTTTCTGTAGTATAGATATACCCTGGGGTACCTCAAAGTGTTCAAGCCACTTTTAAAAATTGAACTTAAATGCTTCTGAAAACTTTACCCACACAGGCTTGATTTGTCATTACTTTGCTTCTGATGTCCCAATTTATGAGATTGCCACTATCATGGCTAATCCAAGGTTTGAACTGGGGAACCTCCAGAGCTAAAGCCATGAGTTTCTGCAGCTTGAGGGAAAAAAAGTTAGGCTCTGTAGCTGGGAGCTGTAATATACTCACATCCTCTGTGGAGTGGGCCAATAGGGGACTGACACAAACACATGGGTTGCAGGTCTAAAGTGTTACCTAATCAGAATGGTAACATTTTACAGCCACTTTACACAGGCATAAATGATGGCACAAGATGCAATGGAGAATCAGGCCTCTCCCTGCTGTTGACCAAATGATAGACATGTCCAGAAGTGCACAGGAAAAAAATGTGCTCTCTTCTCCCGCCCTTTCTCTCCACACACTTCTGAAGTTCCTTTGTGTTTGGAAAAAGGGAAGGAACAGTTAAAATAAATAAAATTAAAACATGAAGAATAAAGAAGTAAAAAGCCAGAGACATTTGAAAATGGAGATTATACAATGTCTGGTGTAAATACTGAATAAACTTCCCAAAGAAAGCAGCATACCTGAGCCCATGAATGGTTTTTGCTGCAGTCAGTAATGAGATTTTTGAGGTGATGAAATATACTGTAGGTCAATTTATATTTACTAGATTTATAAAGTCAGGCTTTGCTGGAACATATGATCCTTCATCTTATGCTCTGCATTTGGTGATATTCCATATGCTTCTTGTTCACGTATTCTGTGTTGGCCAAAAACACAGGCTAACTGGAGCATTGTAGAACCCTCAAACATGCTAACACACATTTTAACCAAATTAGTCCTGTAGCTTCATTCAGCTGCAAGTGTCATATTGTTGGCTTTAAAAGAGTCAATAACTTAGCACAGGTAGCGTGAGGCATGTTATGCTTATGTAGAGGTGGAAGCAGAGCAGTAGCAGCTTCCCTAAATTAGCCTACTTTAGTTCCCTGTCTGTAAAATGAGGATGACCATACTTCCTTTGTATAGACTCTAAATTATTCAGGGCAGGAGCTGTCTCTCTCTTTGTGTTTGTACTAGGGCTGCTCAAAAACTTCCCATGAACTTCTTATCAATGGAAAATTGGGTTTCCAACTAAATGGAAATTTGTGTGGAAAGTGTCTGCTTTCCTCAAAATATCTGCCTTAGTGTTTTCCTAGGGTGAGGAACTGGGGGAAACCCAAACATTTGGCCTTAAACTATTTTTTTCTTCTTCTTGACAACATATTGAAATGTTCCATGGCAGGAGGGGCAGCTGCATTTTCTGACCAGGTCTGATTTGAGCAATGGGGCTCCAACATTGTCTGAGGCACTTAGATGTTGCTGCAATACAAACAATTAATAATCCTGCCTATGCCAGGCAAGATTGCTTAGGGGAAGTAGGAAACAAGTGTTTCTTGACTCTGCTCCAAAAAAACAGTAGTGTATGCTCATCCCAGTATCTGCTGTCAATGATAACATGCAAGCAGACAGACTGGGGGCTTGGCCACACCCATATCGCCAAGCCCACTAAACACACCACCTTAGGATCCCAGGGCAATACATGCTTCATTAACCAGGTCCCCAGCTATCCTCAAAAAAACCATGCTGGGTCTGTATTTTGGATAATCCATATGAGGGAGAAAAGTTTTGCTGTTCTTCTTCCCCACCCCACTACCCTAGCATATGAGTGCACAGCAGGTTGGGATTTTTCCCTTTACATTTCAAAAGAAGAAATGGAAATGCATGCACTGGAACAGCATCTGCAGGTAGTTATACTAGTTAGGATACAAATGAGAAGAGCTAGCATTCCTCATTCTGCAGGGAAACTACTGATTAGCTGCTGGGATCAGGAGATAAATCTGAAAGGAAATTGTTTCTATATTTGGGTGCAGTCAAGGAGGCTCCCCCCCCCACTTCCTTCTTCTATAAACACCAGCCCCTAGCCAAGCTCAGAAAAGAAGGGCAGATTGGCTGGATGGTGGGTAAGTTCTTGGTTGGCAGGTCTAGTGGGGAGGCACTGTACTTTGCAATATCTGAACTGTGTATTGAGTAGAGCTGGTTGGAATCTTTCAAGTTTTAAATGACATTTTAAATTCCAACTTGAAGGTTGACTTTTGATTAAACTTCCCCCTCCACCTTTCAAGTTTATTTAACCAGCTCTAATGGGGGAATGAAGCCTATTCCAAACTGACTAGAATACAGGAAGTCTGTACTTGTACCTGCATTATTGTGTGTTATATTACTTTCTGTAGAAACTGTTGCCCTCAAAGGGAATTATAGGATTGCTATTTTTATTCTGCCCTGGCCCCATTACAAAACGTGATGTAAGGGGATTTCCTAGGTGATACAGAGAGCTGGCAGAATGACCCAACCCTGCCCAGCCTTATAGTCTTTGGTACGAGGAGTGCCTCCATAGAACACAGGAATGGTGGATTAGATAATCAGCCCATAGCACATGAAACACTGTATACCTAGAAAAGATAGCTTAGCCTTTCTTAACTTGAATTGCTGATACTGTGTATACTGTAGCAGCTGTTGTCTGTTGACCCACCTGACCTGTTCTTGGAGGATTTATAGTTTTGGGTAAATGACTTTGCTAAGCATGCTTATAGAAATAATAATGGAAGCAATCAAGGCTATACTAGGAAGTAGGAGAACATAAATGACTGGGCTAGCAGGCTTTGTTATAGTTAGAACTCTGACTTATTGGTGTGGAGCCTAGTGTGAGGGGTGTGGTGATAGTCATGCTAGGCTGGGGTTCTGAGTTAAATTATGACCTGAGGTTATGTCCTCAAGCCTTTATCACTTTATGCCTTCTCATTCTCTCTGGGCAAACAAACTGGTAACCACAAAGGGTACAGTACACAGAATTTTGCAAGGGAGTATGTGGTCATAGGGCTTTAGCGATCAGGTTGCTGTGCAGCATCTAGGCACTTAAATTGTGTTTATGTGTAGGAATCAAGACATGACTGATGTTAATCATGAATATTAATGCTTTATGCTTAATTATGGGTAGCTCAAAGACCACATGTGGATTGGGGGGCAGGTATTGACCTTTATTATAATCAGGATAAAATATAGGTATCTATCCACACCTAACCATAAAGAATGGTATAAAATACCCACACCCAGTTCTCATTTTGTGGGTTTGTCTGGTTCTCAAGATGGTGTAAACTGAATCTGGAACTTCCTTCTGATGGGCTCCACTTACTTTCCTTTCTATCTTTGTTCCCAATGGTCTCCATTAAAGAAGTATACACAGTATAAGATTGTAAGTATGAGCAATGTTGGAAACCACTTTATTGTATTTATATTTCTGTATATTGACTCTCTTCTATTTCAATTATAGTCTGTTATAATAACTTGTGTGTGTTTCTCTATATTTCATCTTCTCAATTAACTCTCAGTAGCTGTCTGAAAAAATAACCTTAATCTGTGATAATGTTGCCCCATTCTCCCCCAAATAAACCTTATAAATGTAATAATTCAAAGGCTCTGCATCTCAGCTTAAGTACCTACCTTCTGATATATATTTCCTGAAGAGATGCAACAATGTAGTAGCTTTTTCTGTACTTCACAGCACAACTGTGTGTGTGTGTGTGTGTGTTAGTTACTGGGTTATGTTTTACTATTTGCTTCCTATATAGTTTACTATCCTATATTGCATGACTGTGTGTGTACCTAGGGTGCACAAGAAACTACTTTGCCACTTAGGAATCAGATGGAAAACATTATATTGAACAAAGGCTGGCACAAAAATTTTCGCTGTGCTGTTCTGGAGCCCATTGTGCTAGAGGCTTCTGAAAGCAAAAGACGTGTGCAGTTGCCACCTTCAATCCAAATACATTGCAGCCACTTAAGCATTTCAACAGTTAACTCTTAGGTGCCTTGCCGACCCATGAAACAACAAACCATGGGTTAGGTGTCTAGGATGCCTCTCCAATGCAGGGAGAGAGAGAGAGGGGTGCCCAAGAGTGGAATCCACAACAATCAGCATGTTAGAATCATAGAATATCAGGGTGGGAAGGGACCTCCGGAGGTCATCTAGTCCAACCCCCTGCTCAAAGCAGGACCAAGTCCCAACTAAATCATCCCAGCCAGGGCTTTGTCAAGCCTGACCTTAAAAACCTCTAAGGAAGGAGATTCCATCACCTCCATAGGTAACCCATTCCAGTGCTTAACCACCCTCCTAGTGAAAATGTTTTTCCTAATATCCAACCTAAACCTCCCCAACTGCAACTTGAGACCATTACTCCTTGTTCTGTCATCAGGTACCACTGAGAACAGTCTAGATCCATCCTCTTTGGAACCCCCTCTCAGGTAGTTGAAAGCAGCTATCAAATCCTCCCTCATTCTTCTCTTCTGCAGACTAAACAATCCCAGTTCCCTCAGCCTCTCCTCATAAGTCATGTGCTCCAGACCCCTAATCATTTTTGTTGCCCTCCGCTGGACTCTTTCCAATTTTTCCACATCCTTCTTGTAGTGTGGGGCCCAAAACTGGACACAGTACTCCAGATGAGGCCTCACCAATGTCAAGTAGAGGGGAATGATCACGTCCCTTGATCTGCTGGCAATGCCTCTACTTATACAGCCCAAAATGCCATTAGTCTTCTTGTCAGCAAGGGCACACTGACTCATATCCAGCTTCTCATCCACTGTAACCCCTAGGTCCTTTTCTGCAGAACTGCTTCCTAGCCATTTGCTCCCTAGTCTGTAACAGTGCATGGGATTCTTCTGTCCTAAGTGCAGGACTCTGCACTTGTCCTTGTTGAACCTCATCAGGTTTCTTTTGGCCCAGTCGTCTAATTTGTCTAGGTCCCTCTGTATCCTATCCCTATCCTCCAGCGTATCTACCACGCCTCCCAGTTTAGTGTCATCCACAAACTTGCTGAGAGTGCAGTCCATGCCATCCTCCAGATCATTAATGAAGATACTGAACAAAACCGGCCCCAGGACCGACCCCTGGGGCACTCCACTTGAAACCGGCTGCCAACTAGACATGGAGCCATTGATCGGTACCCGTTGAGCCCGACGATCTAGCCAGCTTTCTATCCACCTTCTAGTCCATTCATCTAGCCCATACTTCTTTAACTTGGTGGCAAGGATACTGTGGGAGACTGTATCAAAAGCTTTGCTAAAGTCAAGGAATAACACATCCCCTCATCCACAGAGTCAGTTATCTCCTCATAGAAGGCAGCTGGGTTAGTCAGGCATGACTTGCCCTTGGTGAATCTATGCTGACTGTTCCTGATCGCCTTCCTCTCTAAGTGCTTCAGAATTGATTCTGTTAGGCAGGAAACAGCCTAAGCTTGCCAATAGCAGTTGCTGATGAGTGGTGTATCCTAAGCCGAACCCCTTTCTGGGAGTTTGGCACATAGCTCCAGGCTGGAAGGAGGCACCTCCCTCTTCGGATCCATAGTTGGGAGCCCTCTCCTGGCTGATTCCACTGTGTCTAAACTGTTTCTTGCAAAAACAGCATCTATGCATGCCTCCATCTACACAAAACAATGGAGGAGGGGTGGCAGCTTCCTTTATAACCTTTAGTCCAGTGGTTAGGATATGGGAAACCCCAGTTCAGTTCCCCTCTCTACCTGATGATGATGATGATGAGGAATTTGAACAGGGGATTTCCACTTCTCAGGTAAGTGCCCTGAAACCTCTGTTCAAACTCCTTCGAATCAGGTGGTGGTGGGGAATCGACCTGGGGTCTCTCACATCCTGGGTGAGTACTCTAATCACTGGGCTAAAGATGAGTCAGTCTCTGGCTATTTTGTGTGATGCTCAGTCAGAACATGCCCACTGGATCAGGCTCAACAAGCAAAAATCTAGGGACTTGCAGGGTTAGTTGGCAGCTGAGCAGAGTTGTTATGAGGATAACTACATTAGAGACTGCGAGAAGCTCAGATACCCCAACAATGGGTTCATATAAGTAACCTAATTCTAAGCACATGAGTACCTTCAATTGCTTAAAACATGAGGTTAAGTGCTCTGTTGGACGGAGGCCCTCGGCTCGCCATCTTCAAAGCTCTTAAAAACTCTACCCTTTTCTCCTTGTCACTGTTGCATGTGACTCTCCATAATTGTGAGTCACTCTTGCACTAGTGTTATCCCATCAACCTAAAGTTCTTCCAGCCACTGATACATTTCATCACTTCAAGTCTCACCTGGTAAACTTTCTCTGTAGCCTATGAGTGACAAGAAATAGGTCATCTGGGTTCTAAACTTTGTTACAAACTTTGTGTGAATTTTGGAAAGTCACTTATTGTCTATTTTTTTTTCCCCCCCAGAAGTGCTCCTAGTGGCTTCACTCATGGTAGCTCCCAATCTATGTGTAAAACTGCCTTTGTAAAGGCTTGGATTATACTTGGTGTAAAACATTTATATAAAAAATTAGGTTGTTACATCCTTCACACTAAGTCCGACTCCTTGATAACCGAAGAAAGTCTCAAATAGTGTTTCATAGTAGCCAGCAAATGAGCATGCAGCAAAATGTAGTCAGATATCATGAAACTTTAACCACAGTATTCAGAGTAACTAGTAAAATAGCATTAGAGACAGTCAAAAAGGGGATATCACAAATTTTGATTCGTTAAATTCAGCCAGCTGCAGGCTAGAGTTGTTAGGAAGTAAGATATCAAGAACATCACACTATTCACAATAAGTACTTCTAAGATAATACCAATTCACCAATTATTGTATGTTACCAACCAAGACTAATCCATAGCATTCAAAATCATTTAATTACAATATCTGGGAGATAGAGGTGGCAGGAGCAAAAGAACATTTTAGAAGCCTGAGAATTCACAGTAAGGTGCTTACACTTAGGAATGATGAGGATCAGAATTTGGCTCAAATATTTTTAAAATGTTTTGACCACACAAAGTGTCATACAAATGCACTGTTTCATGACCATCTAGGACAGGGATTGGCAACGTTTGGCTTGCCAGGGTAAGCACCCTGGCAGGCCAGGCCAGTTTATTTACCTGCTGACATGGCAGGTTCGTCTGGTCGCGGCCCCCACTGGCCACGGTTCACTGTCCTGGGCCAATGGGGGTGGCTAGAAGCCGTGGCCAGCACATCCCTCACCCACGCCGCTTCTTGCCGCCCCCATTGGCCCAGGACGGCGAACCGCGGCCAGTGGGGGCCACGATCGGCCAAACCTGCCACATCAGCAGGTAAATAAACTGGCCCGGCCCGCCAGGGTGCTTACCCTGGTGAGCTGCGTGCCAAATGTTGCCGACCCCTGATCTAGGAGATGGTTGAGTTTCTCCTGCTGTCGAGCTCAGCTCAGATTTGGGTTAGAAAATGCCTGCAACAACATTTCTTTTGGTTCCTTAGATGATATTGGTGCTTCCCTTAGATCAGGGGTTCTCAAACCAGGGGTCAGGACCCCTCAGGGGGCTGTGAGGTTATTACATGGGGGGTTGCAAGCTGTCAACCTCCACCCCAAACCCTGCTTTGCCGCCAGCATTTATAATGTTGTTAAATATATAAAAAGTGTTTTAATTTACAAGGGCGGTTGCACTCAGAGACTTGCTATGTGAAAGGGGTCACCAGTAAAAAAGTTTGAGAGCCACTGCTTTAGATGGTATTGGTGCTGCACTTGTTCCAGCAATGCAACTGTAAATGTAGGTACTGTAATTGTGACTAAAGCATGTGGGATCAAGCTTCTCAGTCAAACCAGAAACCTATCACAGATCAAAATGTTTCTACTTCCTTGGAGTAGAATGAAAGCTTGGTAAGACATTGGAATTTCTATGTGGAAATGTTGAGTCCCAGGAATAGGTTGAAGAGCACATCTAGGAGATTAGGAAAGGGACCCAGGAACTAAAAGGTTTTATACCAGAAAATGAAATGAGAAGGGGGATATTATAGTACTTGCAGCAGTCCTAATAAAAAAAAACACACTGCCATGAATTTCTGAATATTTCATACTTTGACTTACTGAATTTATGCGAGTTCCATGACGACTGCCATTTTTAAGAGCTCATTTTTTGCCTCCACATACTGAACCAAACCCTGAAGTTCTTGCTGTGTTTTTACTCCGTTCTGACCAGCCCGTCTGTTACTGAAGTCAAAGGGAGTTTTGGATGAACACGGACTGAGTAAAAACTGAATCAGGGCTTTAGGCCTTGGTCCCTTGATTTTAATTTAGTTTTAGGCTTGGGAGCCTGACAGACTTGGAGGATTCTCTCTCCATACATGCATACACTATACTCCTGTATGGAGGATAGCATGGGGGGTGCAGATTTTATTTGGATAACTGGGAGTTCAGATAATCAAAAGGGCAGGAGCCGTTCAGCAACAGGGTGGCCTCTTTTGTGGCTGGGGGCCTGTCATTCTCCTTCTACTTCTCGCAGTTCTGGTCGGGTGACTCTATTCTGACCCACTCACTTGCGTAACAGCAGAGCTGCAGAGGGTTTGCCCTGCTGCTGGAGTGCCAGTGACCCTATTCCTGCAGGCCCAGGGTGTGGAGCAGAGCAGACAGCCATGGCTGGACCTTCCTTGCACCTGCAGGGATGACATGTCACTGGCCCTGTAGCAGTGCAGGGAACCCCCTGCAGCTCTGCTGTCATGGCCCCACTCACTCGCTCCCATGACAGCAGGGCTGCAGAGGGCTCCTGGCACTGCTGCAGGAGCCATTCAGCAGTAGGGTGGGCTCCCCTGCTGCCAGGGGCTTGTCATTCTCTTCTTCCTCCTAGTCCTGGCTGGGTGTCTCTGCTCTGTTATCTGAACCTCCACATCCCAGGTGAGTGCCCTAACCACTGGGCTATTGGCTCTTCTGGCGTGGCTGCATCTCTGTCTTTCTTTGTTTTTAAACCAAAACAATTAAACAAATGTTGACCTCACATTTTCACAAAACTGATTTTTTTTTTTTTTTTTTTCTGGCCAGTCCTAACCCTGATGAAGTCCAATGAGAGCAAATGATATTTGGTTTGGAAGGCATGGCTGAATTTCTTGTGAAGGGAGAACACTGTGCAGTATAACAAATGTTACTACTGACAGCCACCTAAAACCTGCTATTCCTGCATTCCATATGATTCAAGTTGTCTAACAGAGACATTTTGAATCATATGGAATGCAGGAATAACAGGTTTTAGGTGGCTGTCAGTCGTAACAAGTAGGTAGACCAACATAGAAGCCCTATACTGTCCTCTGTATAATAACTATTCCCTTTTTCTGTGTGATCTGGCTTCAAAGTTATTAATGATAACATTTCTGAAATGTCATCAACATTTTAAGTTAGCATTGTACAACTGGTAGGAGAATACGGAAAAGTGTGAGATAAAGCAACGATCAGCATTCTAACATGTCAGAAAGTCTTCTCCCTAGCTACGTAAAGACTGGCTTATTCGTTTGAAGTGTATTGTGGCATCCGACGGGATTGTAGTGATTGACACTGTTGTTCAAGTTGCTTAACCATGTTGCAAGATATTTCTGTGATCTCTGTTTGGCTATGGAAGATTAAAAGCTACTGATGGCTAGTGTACAGAGAGTGCTTTGCTGACATCTTGTGGAGGTACATCGCCACCAGACGGTGTTTTAAATCTGCTTTGTAATGTTTTTATAATTTAACATTTATTAATTCACTGCATGTTACGATATTTAATGAACTATGCAAGGATATTTCAGTCAACATGGTACCTTGGCAATAGGTATACATCTACTGGCTAAAATAAAAGTAATAGATTTTTCATCGAACATTTCTACTGTTAAATTTATAAGGTATGTGAACCGCTTTACAAAGGGTCATGCAATGACACAAACACTAAACTGTGTGTAGAAACCTTCCTTGAAGTGCACTGGTATAAAATCCTCATGCTGATAATCCCCCCCCCCCCCCCCCCGAAAGCAGGCACTTCCTGCAACCAGGAACTCCTTTCACTTAGGTAGTTTTCCAACAAACTAGATTTTGATGGAAAATTTTGACCGTCTCTAGTGCAGATACAGAATCACCTGGAAAGGCAGGAGTGCTGAGGTCTACATCACCAGAGAACTGCACTGAGAATTCTGCATTGTTACAATAGTTGGGTTGTAAAACTCTTACTGAACATCCCACTTACTTAACAATGCCCTGTGTCTGTATGTTCAGTCCCAGAAGTATGACCTATGGAAATACTATTTAAAATGTAGTTTTGCTGTAAGGAATTGTAACTTCTCAAACCACCTTTTGCGTACAATTGTATATCCCTCAGCAAAGAGCATGGTGTTACTACTGTGTGTGTGTGTGTGTGTAGTGGCATGTAATGTGAGCTGCTGCTCTGCCAGACTCATGAGGCACTCATGGCTGTGCTGGAGTTACAGGAGTTGCAGAAGATTTTTAGAACCTGTTTGGGGGGGGGGGGGGGGGGTGGTTTTGTTTTGTTTTGTTTTTTTAAACACAAAGCAACACTGAAAGACAAGAGTGTCCTGAAGTGGGACTCCTGATGTTTCACAATGATGGTAGTGATAAATGTTACAAGAGAGTCTCACTCACAGTAGGACAGGACATTGACAAAGATCAAAACTAGCATCTGCTGCCAGGAAGAAGGAAGCAGGAGGAAGAAGCTTCCATGTACAACAATCCCAGAAGGTCCAGGACTTGACTGAGTCCTGGAGAAGCATTTATCACCAATAGAAGGCTATAATGAAAAAAGCTGTTACTTTTTTTTTTTTTTTTTTTTTTTAGTTGAATGAAAAAGCACAGAATGAGTGAATGCTAGATTATGAAAAATCATAATGGAATAAATTCAGCCCTGGTATAACCCTCTTAAAGCCAGTGAAATTTCACTAGGGATGGATTTGGCCCAACATCTTTTAGGCGGAAAGGTCAAGTTTATCCTACTCTGTAAGATTTCATTCTCCTCTTGCTAGGCTATCACCAATTCTAATCCTAAAATAGTTGAAATACTAGGACACTTGATGTTCATACATCATGACACACGTTGTCTTTTGAGGAAACGCTTTGGCCTTTTAGACAAGCTTTGTCCGCCATATTCATTAATGTTATGTGCAACCATTGATGTCACTTTAGACATTCAGCTTCTTATGTCATCCATGCCTTGTCCCTTCCTAAAAATAGTATATTACAGGAAGCCCAGATATTCTGAGATTATTGGGCACAGCTTCAATGGACTGGTGCTCATTTACACCCTCGGAGTATCTGGTCCATAACTTGCACGTGCAGAAACGGTTGTTTAGAGGCTAGATGTTCAGGCATTCCTTGTCCATTAACATTAGTCAAAAATTCACCTGACATATTATGTAAATGTGTAACGCAATGCTCAGTTGTCTCACCTGGCAGGTGGCCTCTTGTGAAAGGCACCTTTTCTTTACAAATGATATTGGTGCATTACATCACAATTATTGAAATTCCTGAATGACTTTGTCTAGGCGTTAGCCAGTGTGCACATGAAAGGGACTGCAATTATCTCTTGGCCACAAAATGTAGAAGATGCCATCCTTTCCTCCTCCTCCTCCTCTGCAATGCCATGGGCTGTCTCAAAATATAAGCCCTGCAACTACTCCCCCAGTTCTGTTTCCTTCCAGACAGAGTTATTCAGAAGGTGCTCTATGCTCCATTCAGTTTACTTTAGATGCCATATAATAAAAGTTTCAAAGTAACAGCCATGTTAGTCTGTATCTGCAAAAAGAACAGCAGTACTTGTGGCACCTTACAGACTAACAAATTTATTTCAGCATAAGCTTTTATGGGCTACAGCTCACTTCTTCAGATGCATAGAGTGAAACACACAGACAGAAGAAATCCATCAACCTCATGAAAAAACTCGTACAGATACAGACAGACATCATCATCTTCCTTTCCAAATGCAAACAGATGGACGTCATACCAAAAGGACTAAAGGTAAAAAAATCCATTACAATCTACATATCACACAGACTATGCTGAGAGATTGTGCCACACACTCTCAAAGAAACTGCGAGACCACCTGATCAACATCCTATACAGCAAACAGGGAAAGATCAAGACTGAACTCTCAAAACTGGATACTCTCATGAAAAACCAACCTTCCACACAAACTTCCTCATGGATAGACTTTACAAAAACTAGACAAGCCATTTACAACACAAACTTTGCTTCTCTAAAAAGAAAAAGAACACTAAACTGTCTAAACTGCTACATGTCACAAGGAGCCACAACAGTAGCTCCCTTACCCCACCCAACAATATTGTTAATCTTTCCAGCTATTCTCTTAAGACAGATTCTTCTGCTGGGCTATCTCAGGGCCTTTCCTTTTGTCCTTCCAGACCCACGAACATGATACAGTTCTGCGGTGACCTAGAATCCTACTTTTGCCGTCTCTGACTCAAAGAATACTTCCAACACACCTCTGAACAACATACTAACCCACAAAATCCTTCCTACCAACACTACAAAAAGAAGGATTCTGCATGGACTCTTCCTGAAGGTCGAAACAACAGACTGGACTTCTACATAGATTGCTTCCGTCAATGTGCACGGGCTGAAATTGTGGAAAAGCAACATCACTTGCCCCATAAGCTAAGCCGTGCTGAACACAACACCATCTACAGCCTCAGAAACAACTCTGGCATCATAATCAAAAAGGCTGACAAAGGAGGTGCTGTTGTCATCATGAATAAGTTGGAATATGAACAAGAGGCTGCTAGACAGCTCTCTAACTCCACATTCTACAGGCCATTATCCTCTGATCCCACAGATGATTACCAAAAGAAACACCATCTGCTCAAGAAACTTGCAGAGAAAGCACAGGAACAGATCTGTACAGACACATGCCTAGAACCCCAACCAGGTTTATTCTACTTGCTACCCAAGATCCATAAACCTGGAAATCCTGGATGCCCCATCATCTCAAGCATTGGCACCTTAACAGCAGGATTGTCTGGCTATGTGGACTCTCTCCTCAGGCCCTATGCTACCAGCACTCCCAGCTATCTTCGAGACACCACTGACTTCCTGAGGAAACTACAATCCATCGGTGATCTTCTAGAAAACACCATCCTGGCCACTATGGATGTAAAAGCCCTCTACACCAACATTCCACACAAAGATGGACTACAAGCCATCAGGAATAGCATCCCCGATACCATCACAGCAAACCTGGTGACTGAACTTTGTGACTTTGTCCTCACCCACAACTATTTCACATTTGGGGACAATATATACCTTCAAGTCAGTGGCACTGCTATGGGTACCCGCATGGCCCCACAGTATGCCAACATCTTTATGGCTGACTTAGGGGACGAGAGCTAAGGAAGCGTTGTTCTAACGCCCCTACTCTACTTGCGCTACATTGATGATATCGTCATCATCTGAACCCATGGAAAAGAAGCCCTCGATGAATTCCACCATGATTTTAACAATTTCCATCCCACCATCAACCTCAGCCTAGACCAATCCACACAAGCGGTCCATTTCCTGGACACTACTGTGCTAATAAATGGTGGTCACATAAACACCACCCTATACCGGAAACCCACTGACCGCTATACTTACCTACATGCCTCCAGCTTCCATCCAGGATACACCACACAATCCATTGTCTATAGCCAAGCTCTAAGATACAACCGCGTTTGCTCCAATCCCTCAGATAGAGACAAGCACCTACAAGATCTCTATCAAGCATTCTTAAAACTACAATACCCACCTGATGAAGTGAAAAAACAGATTGACAGAGCCAGAAGCCACCTATTACAGGACAGACCCAACAAAGAAAATAACAGAACGCCACTAGCCGCCACCTTCAGCCCACAACTGAAACCTCTCCAGTGCATCATCAAAGATCTACAACCTATCCTGAAAGATGATCCTTCACTCTCACAGATCTTGGGAGACAGACCAGTCCTCGCTTACAGACAGCCTCCCAACCTTAAGCAAATACTCACCAGCAACCGCACACCATACAACAAAAACACTAACCCAGGAACCTATCCTTGCAACAAAGCCCGATGCCAGCTCTATCCACATATCCATTCAAGTGACACCATCATAGGACCTAACCACATCAGCCACACCATCAGGGGCTCGTTCACCTGCACATCTACCAACGTGATATGTGACAGCAATGCTCCTCTGCCATGTACATTGGCCAAACTGGGCAGTCTCTACGCAAAAGAATAAATGGACACAAATCGGACATCAGGAATCCTAACATTCAAAAACCAGTGGGAGAACACTTCAACCTCTCTAATCACTAAGTGACCGACTTGAAGGTGTCAGTTTTGCAACAAAAAAAACTTCAAAAACAGACTCCAAAGAGAAACTGCTAAACTCGAATTAATATGCAAATTAGACACAATTAACTTAGGTCTAAACAGAGACTGGAAATGGTTGGGTCATTACACTAATTGAATTTCCCCCCCCCCCCCCACGTTAAGTTCTCCTCACACCTTCTATGGGTCTTCTCGATTATCACTTCAAAGTTTTTTCTTCTGCTGCTACTGATAGCTCATCTCAATTGATTGGCCTCTTACAATTGGTATGCGTACTTCCACCTTTTCATGTTCTCTGTATGCATTTCACTCTATGCATCTGAAGAAGTGAGCTGTAGCCCACGAAAGCTTATGCTGAAATAAATTTGTTAGTCTCTAAGGTGCCACAAGTACTCCTGTTCTTTTTATAATAAAAGTGTGACTCACCCACTAGTGCAAATAAAAACAAACTTTAGCTCAACTTCTTAAAACTCAAATTCTTTAGGAATATCTGCTAGGTAACAAAATTAAATATTTGCAAAAATACAATTCTAAATTATACATCGTTTTATAGATTATTTTATTTATAAACCAAATATAGACAGAACCTACTGATTATGCAATATGTGACTCTAAGGTACATAGACAGGAGTACAATTATTATAGACTGTATGTTCTTATGGAACTGTAGATATCAAGTTGAACTTGTCCTATTAGTATAGTATTAAGTCAGTGCAGTTAATGAGGCAACCAGATAGCATGATACCAACGATATACAGTCTTGAGGTGGAAGTGAAAAGGCTAAGCTTGTTTGTACAGCTCCTTTTAATTTAAAAAGCTCTGTGCTGTGCCAATCATAAAATCCGAGATACTGCAGCAGTAATCATTAAAAAGCTTGTAATTGAGAAACATCAAACGAGATTAGCCAAAGTCAAGCAAAAAATGTCTGACTCTTGTTGCAGTGACAAGTTAAATAACACTCAGATCTGAGACCAATAGAAAACATAAGATTTCCAAGCTGTTTTGGAAGAGAAGGTTCTAAGGACGACAATGAGCAGCATTAGCAAACATTATAGGTGGCATTGTTAAAACAGCTGGGGAAACTCGAGGAAGCAGATGATTGATGGATCAAGGCTATCGGAAGTGAAGATGAGGATTTGATAATGAATGACGTAAAGAAAAGCTAACTCAATCACAGATCAACAATTATCAAGTAAGAGAGAACTAAATGGTTGAGATCTGTGAGAGCAGTCAGTGAAGACTGGAAGGCAGATTAAAAATAAACAAGACAGAAAAAACAGAATTAAAAAAAAAAAAAACACTCGGGAAGCTTTATTAAATATGAACGAAAAAGCAAACTGATTTCAGCCAAAGCAGGAGACTGTTAGAGATAGACCAGCTGTGATGCTATTCCCAGAAGTAATACGTACCATCCCTACTGGGAATGCTATCCAAAAAAGAACCATGTCCTAGAAAAACAAAATGCTTTTAAAATGTTTCAAATTGTATGATGGGAATTTAATGCTTATGTGCTGTGTTGCTTCAGAAGAGACACAAACAATTATACACTTGTCCCATCCCTCTCTTTCTGGTGATTGTCAAGATAGACGTTAATGATTCAGAAGCATATTTTGAAAAAATTAGGGGATAACTTGGTGTTCTGGCCAGCATTCCTTTTATGTTAAAAATGGGTTCTATTGTTTGGTGATGTGTGAGGTACTGTTGAGTGCATGATAGATGTTGTATTTGCTGATAGGTGCTGCATCATTACACTGCAAAGCAATTTCAGATAACTTGAGCACCTTTTGTACTCAAGCTATGGTCTAAAACAAAACTACACCCATCTTGTAGGACATTTTACATGTATGGTAAATAAAGGAAAGAATCCTCATGGCCTTATTTTGAACTTTTTCTCTGTCTTCTCCACTTTAAACCAATCTAGAAGCTGGAATTGTTGCAGAAGGTGACCACCCACTTGGTAAGTGGGATGGCTTTTAGAGATCATAGGATATGTGTGCTTCAGGAGACAGTTCCTCACCTCCCATGATACAGTGCCACAGTTGTGGTCTGCAGTAGTGCTGATGCTAGATCACCTAGATAGAATAGATGAGAATGACAAGGATTTTTCCTTAAGGGGCCCAGGGCCCTCTTTACCAAAATAGCCCAAGTTTGTTGAATTTTTTTTTTTTTCAGCATACCACTTGTTTCACCTGGCCTTTGAAGACAGGGGGACTGAAGTGTAGGCCAATGTGTGTCTTCATAAGGGAGACTTGTTTAGAAACTTGGATTGTCTTTCCACTTTCAATAATCACTCTGTCTTTGAAGGGGAGGAGGGAGCAGGAAGATATGGTGGTCTGACATAAAGCAACAGCTTGGTGTTACCACTGGATTACACGGCACTATTAGTCAAAAGGGTGAGCTGGCTTTATTGTGCATTTGGTTTATTATACTTTTTAAATAACTGGCAGGATGTTTAGAGCCTGTGGATTGGTGCCTGTTATTGTCCTGCATTAAAATAAAATAAAGTAAAATAAAAGAGCTCTACAAACCTGTCCTAAGAGCTTTTGCATGATGGAGCAAAAACAAATGCACTATACCAACATTATTAGTTCTCTAATGCTTCTTTCCAGAATGAGCCACAGCACTTGGTCATTGGTCAGTATTTTTGTGCTTTTCCATTATATATTGTGATTTCAAAGCATTAAAACTGAAGGCCAAATTCTGCTCTCAGTAACACATGTAAATCTGGAGCAATTGCATTGACTTCAGTAGAAAGAAGAACAGGAGTACTTGTGGCACCTTAGAGACTAACAAATTTATTAGAGCATAAGCTTTTGTGGACTACAGCCCACTTCTTCGGATGCATATAGAATGGAACATATATTGAGGAGATATATATACACACATACAGAGAGCATAAACAGGTGGGAGTTGTCTTACCAACTCTGAGAGGCCAATTAATTAAGAGAAAAAAAACTTTTGAAGTGATAATCAAGCTAGCCCAGTACAGACAGTTTGATAAGAAGTGTGAGAATACTTACAAGGGGAGATAGATTCAATGTTTGTAATGGCTCAGCCATTCCCAGTCCTTATTCAAACCGGAGTTGATTGTGTCTAGTTTGCATACTTCAGTAGAGTTACTTGAGATTCACACTTGTGTAACTGATTTGGCCTTAAATATCTCACTTCAAACACACCTGACTGCTGTGAAATTCTAAGTCTGAGATATACTCTAGGGATGTAAATGCAGGATTGGGCTCCAGAAATCACAGAGATGGAGGAAGAGGGTTGGAATAAAGGCTCCATAATGTGATTGAACCTGTGCCTTATTAGTTAGTATCTTCAGTTCACCAATTTTGTTAAAGGGTGTTTTTTTTTTTTTTTTTTTCCCAATGTGTTCTTCAGTGTGAGAATGACTGACTGGGGTTTATAGGCTCTTTGAAAAAGGTGTATTTTAAAGAGGAACTCGGAGGAGAGTGCTGAAGGCAGGGTGAACCAAGTCAGAAAATGGGTTCCAGATATATAGACACAAGGAAGATTATTCGGAAACAAGAGAAGCAGAAGGATGCAAAAGGAACCCTAACAATAGCTTTAGTCCATTACATTAGATGAAAATAGTAGAATTGTCAATAATAATGCAGAAAAGTGTTCAAACATATTTCTGGTCTGTATTTGGGGGAGGGGAGCCAGATGATGTATACTGATAATGAAATAACTTCCATTTCAGCAGTAACAAAGGAGATGTTAATCAGCAGCTACTAAAGTTAGACACCTTTTAAACCAGCAGGTCCAGATGACTTGCATACAAGAATTTTAAAAGAGCTGGCTAAGATGCTGTCTAGAGACATTTCAGAGTACTAGAAGGAAAAAAAGTGCCAATATTTTAAAAGGGTAAATGGGAAGTCCAGTGTAATTACAGGCCTGTCAGCCTGGCATCAATCCTGAGCACAATAATGGAAAAACTAATATGGGACTCTGTTAATTAAGAATTAAACAAGAATAATATAACTAATGCCAATCAATATGGGCTTATTGCAAATAGATTTTATCAAACTAACTTGATATAGTTTGTGAGATTACATGTTTGATAAAGGTAACTGTGTTCATGAAATATACTTATACTTCTATAGGGCATTTGACTTGGTACCACATGACACTTTAGAATCTAGAATGATACAAAGTCAATAATGGCACACATTAAATGGATTTAAAAATTAGCCAACAGGTCTCAAAATGCACGCAGTGTTGTCTCTCTAATATCCAGGGAGCAACAACACAGGTGTGGTAATATATTTTATTGGACTAACTTCTGTTGGTGAGAGACACAAGCATTCAAGCTTACACAGAACTATTCTTCAGGTCTGGGAAACTATCTCAGAGTGTCACTGCTAAATACAAGATGGAACAGATTGTTTAGCATAAGTAGTTAACATATATTTCAGGAACCGTTTGAGGTGAAGTGGTCCATTAACACCCCTACAGTCAATGGGGGAGGGGAGGAAGGTTGTGCTAAACAATCTGTACCACCTGTGACACTCTGAGTGTGTTTCCCAGACTTGAAGAACTCTGTGTAAACTCGAAAGCTTGTCTTTCTGACCAACAAAGTTGATCCAATAAAAGATGTTCCCTCACCTACTTAGGTCTCAAAATGTAATTGTAAACTGAGAATCCTCATTGAGCAAGTGTGGTACTAGAGGGGTCCTGCAAGGATCAGTTTTTGGCCCTACGCTATTTTATTGGTGACCTGAAAGAAAACATAATCATAATTAATTAAATTTGCAGATGACATAAAGATTGGAGGAGTAATAATTAACACTGACAGAGTGATCTGGATCTCTTGGTAAACTCGGGCACAATCTAACATGATGCATCTTCAGTACAGTCAAATGTAAGTTCAAACATCAAGAAATAAAGAATATAGGACAGGCCTTATTTACAGGGTGAGAGGCTCTATCTTGGGAAGCCAATGGTCCCGAAAAGACTTGAGAGTTATGATGGATAAGCAGCTGAATACAAGCTCTCAGAGCAACACTGGGGCCAAAAGGTTAACACAATCCTTGAATACTTAAAGAGGGGAATATTTAGTAGGAGTGGGGAGGTTATATTATCTTTGTATTTGTCACTATTGTGACCATTATTGGAATATTGTCTTCGGTTCTGGTGTCCAGAATTCAAGAAGGATAATGGAAAAATTGGAGGATGTTCAGAGAAGAATAATTAAAGGATTAAAAATTATGTTGTATAGTGAAACAGTCAAGGAGCTCCATCTAATTAGCTTATCAAAGAGAATGTTAAGATATGGCTTGATCAGTCAATAAGTGCAGATAAGGAATACAGAAATCTGATATTAGAGGGCTCTTTGAGCTGTAGTGAACAAAGGTGTGATGAGCAGGGCCGGCTCCAGGCACCAGCTTAACAAGCAGGTGCTTGGGGCGGCCAAAGGAGAGGGGCAGCACCTGCAGCAATTCAGGGGTGGCAGGTCCCTCGCTCCCTCTAGGAGCAAAGGACCTGCCGCTGAACTGCCACCGCCGATCGCGGCTTTTTTTGTTTGTTTGTTTGGGGCGGCAGAAATGCTGGAGCCGGCCCTGGTGATGAGAACCAGTAGCTGCTTCTCTAGACTTTTATGACTAAGATGACAACTCCCTTCCTTTTCTATAACTAACATGCCCATGGAATGAGCTTTTACTGCATTATACTCGGACTACACCATCTGCTCCACACCAGCTATTTAAATTCATAGATTTTAATTGCAGAAGGGACCATTGTGGTCATCTAATCTGACCTCCTGTATAACACAGGTCATAGGACTTTCTTGAACTGATTCTTGCATCAGTTCCAATAGCTGTGGTTGAACTACAGCATATTTTTTTTTAGAGAACTATCGAGTCTTGATTTATGTGACGCTACTGGAAGATTGGCTGGAAAGACCAAATTGTCTTACTGGAAGTCTTTTGATTGAACCTCTGAAGACTCTCTCCTCTCTCTGAAGATGCTCAGAATGGCTGAGACAATCACTGATGAGGCCATAAATGCTTTGAAGGCATTTGTCAAGCTGTCTGGAGTGGCTTGAGTACCAACCTCAGAGCAGACTGTGCAGAAGCAGGGCACAAACCCAAAACTGCTTGTGAATTCTATACTTGGATTTCCCCAACCAAGTATCGAGTACCAAGTATCCTCAAGCACTACACCAGCCTTAGCATGGAGTCACAGAGAGTTCCCTTGGGTATTCCAATCTATCTTACCACCCAAGCAAGATTGCCCTTGTGGTAGATAGTTCCTTACACCAAAAACCATAATATTATTCAGGTTTAGGACCAGTCACTTACCTCAGGTCAATTGTACCTTAGATCTTTATAATGGAGATATCCCATCTCCTAGAACTGGAAGGGACCTTGAAAGGTCATTGAGTCCAGCCCCCTGCCTTCACTAGCAGGGATCTGGGGCAAAATCAGTACTTAGTCCTAAGTGGCCCCCTCAAGGATTGAACTCGCAATCCTAGGTTTAGCAGGCCAAGGTTCAAACCACTGAGCTATCCCTCCCCCCATGCAAAAGACAACACTTGTATCTAAAGACTTATTAACCAAGAAAAAGAAATGAGTTATTTACAGGTTCAAAGCAGGTAAACATACAGGCACAAATGAGCTACAGTCTTAGGTCCCAAAAGGTAATAGAAGATGCTGTAATGTGTAAACAGTATATGTCCTTTAGAGCTAACACAGGCCAAGCACTGGGGAACTCTTGCTTACACTTAGAAATCTTCACCCCTCAGAGTTCAAGCTGCATAGAGATAGTTTCTCTTTGTCAGGAATTTTTATTCCCTTCCCCCAGAATTCAAGCTGATGGGATGAGTCCACCTACACCAACCGACACACCTCCTAGGTGTGGTGCTCTGTCCCATACCCAGGTGGTATGTGGGTTGCACAGATCACATCTTCATGGGTGTTTGTGGGGAGCAATTCACAAATTTTTTTTTTTGTTTGTTCTTTCTTTCATTTGGTTTCAATGGGGGCCTTCTTGGGGGGCATTGTGGCAAGTCAGTATTTCTACATTAATTAATGCTCCTCTCCTGTTTGACTTGCACAGTTAGAGGACTACAATGTAAACACTTAATATAACCTTATAACATGGGATGTAATGTTACAGGTGAGTTAATACATGCAGCATCCTACAAGCATTTCATAAAATCTAAACCACATGCTTATATATCGAATACGCATTTCAACAATACTAACACACAAGCAAGCCAGACTGGTTTTCAGCTATGCATTTGTCAGTGTTCAGAAGCCTAAGGGCCTTGGCATGAGCTAGAACCTGGTGTGCCAGCGTTGTAGCGTTCATATGCTCAGTTTACCATTTGAAGACCCACTAATGCAACTTTGCAAGTGTCATAATACTGATGCTTTCCAAGAAGCAGACAAAGGGAGAAAAATTGCCACTGACAAGGGGTGCATTTAACCCTGCTATCAAGAGGGCAAACTATCAGCCAGTGGAATGGCTCCCACATGATCGAGCACTACTCTCTCCTATTGGGTATGGATGGGTCTTGGAGGATGGACTGATCACACCAGTCGTGCGAAATACCATGCACTCCTGAATTAGTCCTTCAGCTAATCAAATACTTATGTGCAAAAACCAGATGCTCACCTCCCTGTAAACATTTGACCAGCAGCCTGCCTTGTACAGAGATGTATGAGTGTGGAGTGGATGATGATCAGCGTGACATGTCTAGCAGTGATACCTTAAATGGAGATGAGACTGCTGATGACTTTGATGAATAAATGTTTCCATTCCTACACATCAAGACTATCTTCCCCAGAATTACCAAAAATCAGTTTGTTTTGTTGTTGTTTTTTTAATTTCTGTATGAAATGCATCTCTGTGTTAAAGCATTTAATTTTTTTTTTCTCAAATGGATAGCTACATATTTGTTCTAGGTTTGTCATGTTTGGCATTATTGTGTTCATGGGAGAAAGGACTTTTGAATGATACAGTGTCACTGGAAGTGGGCTCAGTTGGGTATTATCAAAATTTCCACCAACCGGATGACCTAAGGCTGGGAGCTGTAGGGGCAGCGAGCCCCCTCCCACCCCCACACACATAAGAGGATGACTCCATTTGAAATTATGATTCTGTAGACTTTTACAAATCAAATGACACCTCCATTAACTTCCCGATGGAATTATAGATGGTCCATGATTAGTGTTTCCTAAATACACAAAGTTGTGGCAATGGTGGTGGTAGCAGCTGAAAAGCAAGTGCATAGTTTTAAATGTTCAGGCTACCCTTTGGTATTTCCAGTATGAATGAGTTATGCAGATTTGATGTTTCAAAAGTTCTGCAATCTTTAGTATTTTATACTTTCACTCCTTCAGGTATTCCAGATTTGTATTAACCACTTAAGCTATTTCTTTCCCCAGATCTTAGTAATGAAATAAATGAACCATAATATAGACTACTCCAGAGATCACAGTATGATGGTATATTAAGTATACAACATTTATCCATTCTAATTTAGAGGCATATCAGGAAGGGGAACAGCACAATTGCAACGTATAATACTTTTTGTTTGTCATTGAAATGACCTAGTCTTGCTAAATCCTGCTTAAAAAAATATTAGATCTTATTTTGCGCTCAGTTACATCATTGCATTATCAGGAATATCTTGACTGAAGGAGTTAAAGCATAGTAAAATTGGTATAAGCAAGATCAGAATAAGTCTCATTAGGGTTATGTCTAATTCTAATGTGATTTGAAATTCCCATGTTGATAATATGGTTAAGTAATTATTTTCATAAAAGAACTATAAGAATTATTGCTCATGTGTGCTCCTGCTTGTCTCAGAAAGGTAATAAAATGTCAGTACAAGGGGTCACTTTTTGTTGTATTGATTACTGTAATTCTCCCTCAACCACTTTCTCTACTCAGTATATCCGGTGTATGAAAGCTATAATATATAGACAATATTCAGATGCCAGACTTCTGATTTCACACCTGCTCATGGGACCAATATAAGCATAACATCCTGTCCAAATTTTTCTAGCAACCTCAAAATTTTGTCCTGCCTGTTGGATGTAGTTTATTTTCCCTTTAACTGTCTCATTCTCTGGGGTCATCAAATCATGATGATTCACTGAATTCCACTCCCCTCTCATACAAAATCACAAAGGAAACTAACTTCACATGTAGCAAAGTTACAAAGAAACTTTGTCTAGGTTCATAGAGCACCAAGTTTGCCACCCATTATTTTCTCATAGCATCCATGTGCAAAGTCCATATAAGCTTCTACAACTTCTATTTTTAAGGAAGAAAAGTTTCACACTCATGGATAAATATGAAGTTATTTGTTATGAATAAATTATCTGACAATTTTTTAAAAAATTTTTTTCAGGCAGTGATCCTGATTGATCCTGTTTCCTGCAAACTTCTTTGTTGTTCACAAGTGTTCATGAAATACTTTACATTAACAAACTTCAGTCCTATGGGTTGTTCAGGAACTGTTCACTTTGACTATTTACCATTCACTTTTCATGGTGTATCCTGGATCGTCTAGACCATATGGCATGTTTTGACTCAGGGGTAGGTAACCTATGGCACGCGTGCCAAAGGCAGCACACGAGCTGATTTTCAGTGGCACTCACACTGCCCGGGTCCTGGCCACCAGTCTGGGGAGCTCTGCATTTTAATTTAATTTTAAATGAAGCTTCTTAACCTTATTTACTTTACATACAACAATAATTTAGTTATATGTTATAGACTTATAGAAAGAGACCTTCTAAAAACATTAAAATGTATTACTGGCACACAAAACCTTAAATTAGAGTGAATAAATAAAGACTCGGCACACCACTTCTGAAAGATTGCCAACCCCTGTTTTGACTCGGGGTGTGATGCAGTATGTCAAATACTGTGTTTCTGCAAAACTGTCAAAGCTCAAATAACCAAACAATCTGAAACGTTGATACACTGATGATGCATAGTAAATTCATCAGCTCTAGTCAATCAGAATATGGGATATTATTGTATCTGCCACTGTGCTTCACCTTGGAGTTTTGAGTTAACAATCAAAGCAAAAATCATCTGGTCAGAGTTTCACCTGGCTTTGATGAAAACGGTAATTTGACCCAAATTCATTTGAGAGTTTTCAAACTTCAGTAAAATTTTCAACTAATCTAAGCTGAGTTTCATTTTTTAAGAAGCATGTGAATTTTTAATTACTTGATTTCTTTGTTTTTAAAAAAAGGAAAAAAAAAAAACATTTTGTACAACTCTGTAGCTGGTTCATATAAGTATAGCCTGTAAGTTTCAAGGGGATAGATTCTAATCACTGTATTCATATTAAGATGTAAATTTCTGCACAAGAAACTCCACTGACTTTAGTGAAACTACTGGTAGAGTAAGGTACCACTCAATGTAACAGCATCAAAATCTGACCCAAAGGCACTTATGTTCACATAGCAAACAAAATAATACAAAATCCCTTATCAAAAGGTGTTTGTTTATCACATTTTCATGTTGTTCAGTATCCTGTAACCATATATCCTCCTGTTAAACTTCTCATGATCGATCCATTTTGTTGATTGTCAAGCACTATGATTGCCTGGCTTCTGTAGGCTGGAAGATACTCTGCCTATTAGCCCTTATAGATACATTAGCCATTTACTTGTGGGAATATAAAATAAGAGAATCTCAAGGTAATGTTTTATAAAATATCTAAAGACTTAAAATGACAGTTTCCTTCCCTTAAATCCTATTACCTGATTAAAATGCTTTTTTCATGAGTACTATTTGCTGCCATACGTCAACTAGCTCTTTACGCCTATTCCCTCTGGTTTTCAGTTTTGTTGGCTGCCTATCCAAAAAGGTGTCTAGCTGAATGAGACAGGGGTCCTGTGGGGAAAAAGTATGTGATCATATAATTAAAGACTATCATAATGCATAAGCACAAGGGGATTGAACAAAGGCTGTACAAGCAACTTTAATTCTGGCATTTCCTAACTTTTGAATGCTTGCCTTTGCAGTCTTAATGTTCTTTTAACCTAGTTTGTGTGTAATATTATAAATTATGTCCCAAATGGAAGTGAAGAATACAGTGAGATCCAAAACGTGAAAAGAAAATCACAGATGACACTGTATTCTCATCATATCATCATCAAGATCAACATTATTACTAGCACCGTGTTTTCACTGGCAAAAGTTTTGGAAAATGGTTTCCTCTTCTTATATTGTCATTACTAGTAACTTTTGGTAGCGACATCATGTCTGACACTGCAGCTGCCAATAGAGTGGTGCTCAGTGACCGTGTGAGAGCCAGTGGTCAAAATGCATCTTCACATGCCAGTCGCTACATCACTTACTGAGCCATGTGAGGTAATTCAAAACAAATACTGTATGCATAGCTATTAATTGAACATCAGCACTTAATACTCTAAATACATTTCTGTTCTCTATAGTTTGAAAGAACTTTATTAGAACTGCATTAGCTTTGCTGATACTTTGTTTACATAGAGTATTGGTTAGGAAGATGGCCTACATAGCAGTTCATTAATACAGCTGGTTTACTATCTTTTTTTTTTTTTTTTTTTTTAAATCTCTTAGGGAGCTCTAAGGGGCATGCCAATCTAGTCAGGAAACTGGCTCAGACCCAGCAAAATGGCATGATCCACTGAGTCCCTTCCTAGGACTACAAAACCAAATTTAGAAGGCAGAGGAATTTGCCTCCTGGAAGTCTTTAGGGCTTAGGGAAAGGTTGGAGGCTGTAATCTGAAGAAAGTGTTGCTGGGTTATTTGAACAGCAGAAGGGAAATAGGAAATTGGAAGCCAGGGAGACTCAGAAGAATTGAAGAAGATGAATACATTCAAACTGTCAAATAATCTTGGATAAGTAACCAAGCTTTTAGGTGCTTCTCTGAACTAAACCAAACACACAACACTCATTAAAGATGTCATCTTGGGCTGCTTGTTGACATTAAAGAAGGGTAAAAAAGCATGGGGGGGGGTGGGGACAAAATTATATGAAACCAAACAACATCCCATTTTTCTTATAATTGAGGAATGAATTTTGGAAACGTCTGAGAAGCATTCTACATAGAGTATGATGATGCCAAATAAGTGTAATAGTACATAGTTTTCTTGGCTATTGCTAAAGGAAAACATTATTTAGAATTTCTCTAGTGTAACAATAAGAAAATCATCTTAACCCAGCATGCCAAGGAAATGCATCTTATTTGAAACTTCAAGAGGCATCACTACAGATGCCTGACCAAAATGGGTCAAACTCATATGAAGTCTATAGTATATGGATTAGGGTCCCTGATTGATGAGGACATCTACAGCATATGTTAAATGTCACTATTCATGCCTGTATCCTCATGTTATCCCTTCTGATGTGTCCCTGACTATTTGAATATGGTATTTTATTTATACAGTCACACATGCGCACACTCAAACACACACTGAATGGGACCAACAACCCCATATTTTTTACATAGGAGAAGGCAGAGAACTCCAAACAACATCAAAAACAAGACTTGCAGCCTACAGGTGCTACGTCCCCCTGTAAAACTGGTAATCAGTGAGCCTGCAGCAGCAGGTGGTTGTAGTTGTAACTAGTACTGAACTGGCCGGGGTGCAGTAGGTAGCACTGGGAGCGATAGGGTCACTTTGGTTGCTCATAAGTCTCCTTGCCACCCTGCTGCAGTTTGTGTTCCTTGCCTATGAGTTCTTCTTCTCTGTCGTGTATTTCTAAAGACATACTTGTGTACTAATGACCTGGGGCCAGATGGAAAACATAGGTGTCTGTTGTTCCTCTGGCATGTTTTAGTTGACATCAGGGCTGATGCCTTTTGCTCTCCAGCATTGGTTCACTGTATCAATTGTATAGGTCTCTTCCAAGCAGGTGTGCTTTGGATCAAAGCTCTCTGCTGCCTGACTCCATGTATGCTTACATTTTATGAAGCCAGTTGGATACAGGTTGTGCCTTGAACCACCTGAGCACTTGTATAGGCTTCCTGATTGTTCATTTGGGCAGATGGCATTTCCTTTCTGGTGGCAACAGAGTCTGTGTCTTCACCATTGTAGCAGAAGAATCCTTTGCCTGGTGCCATACAATCTTCCTTATCTGATATAACAGAACTCATCTCTGTGCATTGCTGCCAACAGTGAAAGTGGCCCTTACTGTATGTCCCAGGTGTAAGTTAACCCTCTCTAATGTCCACGTTCAAGAACATGCAGCATAAATCCATTTGATTAGATCATGCCTCCTTTGTTATTCAGTGCACTTGCTTCGCTAAGGGAGCGTCTTGTATTTGTACAACGAGAACACTTTTTCATTTGAGGTTTTTAAACAGTCTCGGCTCTCCTGCTTCAACCTCTGCCAATTCTTTTCTGTTGCATATGAAATACAGCACCACGTTCTTTCAATGTATTATGAGACACAGATGGCACCCACTCTTCCTTCCTGAATCAGGCAGAGGGCAATATGCTGAGGATGTGTGGATTTGCACAGCAATTTTGCAACCTGCAGATGTAGGGGTGGGCTCATTAAATGTTTGAACTGTAGTCGGAGAGTGAAGTCTCTGAATAGTGGGAAGGTGAAAGAGAACAAGGCCTCCATCCACACTAACTGGTATAATGCTACCTGTTGCTATCCTCATTCACTTCTCCTCCAGATAAATGATCCTTCACAATAATCCTAGCAATCACAGCAGTCCAAGGACTAAATGGACATGGAGATGAATGGACAATGCTCTCTCACCTCAGAGTTGAGGGAAATTGGGAGAGGCCATGTGAGTATTTAATTACCTCTACCCATGCACCGATCAGAAAACCTCAGCCTTGTGGACTGAATATTCAGAACCTTACGTCACCCATGGACACTGGACTGGGGCTCAAGAAACCTGAGTTCTACCATTGGTTTGCTGGGTGATGTTGGGCGTGTTGTTTCACTTTTCTGTTTTAGATTACCCCATCTGTAAAATGGAAGTACAGTATTTCTTCACACAATGCAGTCAGCCTGTGGAACTCATTGCCTGGGGATGTTGTGAAGGCCAAAACTATAACTGGGTTAAAAAAATTAGATGAGCTCATGGAGGAAGGTCCATCAATAGCTATTAACCAATATGGTCAGGGTGCAACCCCATGTTCAGGGTGTCCCTAAGTCTCTGACTGCCAGATGCAAGGACTGGATGACTTGATGACTTCCCTGTTCTGTTCATTCCCTTTGAAGCATCTAGCATTGGTCACTGTCAGAAGACAGGATACTGGACTAGATGGATCATTGATCTGTCCCAATATGGCCATTCTTATGTTCTTATGGGATAATGATGCTTAATTCCTTTGAAAAACACTTTGAAATCTATGGATAAGAGGTGCTATAAAAAACTAAGTATTATCATTATTACTGTGATTGTTCTCTATAAACAAAGACAGTTTCTGAGTGGCTGAGTTTTTTTGGGGATAACTCAGTTGATGTGGTGCCTCTCTGTTAATCCATAAGTATAGGCCATTTTAAGAAAAGGAGAATGCTATCTTAGTTCATATACAAAAAAGGGAGGTGCCTCCCTTTCGGTTCAAAATAGAATCATAGAACTGGAAGGGACTCGAAAGGTCATCTAATCCAGTCCCCTGAACTCACGGCAGGACATTTTATGGTGAACAAAAATAATATTTATACACACAAGAAATAAAAAGGAATTCTCTCTCTCTCCCTCCTTCCTGGTAAAAATGATTATATCTGGGTCCTGATAGAATTGTTTGAGAATTTAGGGAAGCTTGTGATTATTTTTCTGTACTCTCTCCAACTAAAATGTTGTGTTCTTCACAAGTAGTCCTTTTTCCCATTGGTGTGAATCCCGAGAGTGCATTAAATAATACACTTCTAGTTGTAAAACAGATGGAAAAGTGTTTAAAAAGGTGCCAGGTTTATTTATGGAAGCATGAAATTGAATTTAATAGGTGAATTTTGCCAGTATGAAATGTGAACTCTCAAAACAGGAAGTGGATTTTATTGCTTATTTATTTTATCACCGGATCAGCTGCCCAGAACTGTAGAATCCTTCCTCTCAGGAATTATTTACTTTCCAGCTCTGAACCAGAACATCGTGACCATCGGTTGCTACATCTTCTGGCTGCCAGATTCTCAACTACAAACATATGCTCTGCTGTCTATCTCAGATGATCTTCTGCAGATTTATATGGAGAACATTTTACCTTTAGATTTATTTCTTAATTTATAACAATGTGAAATGATTTGGTTGGGCCAAGGGAAAGAACTTCCTTTGGACTCCTGAGAACTATTTAATTAGTAATAGGCTGTTTCTTTGAAGGGATTAAAGAGTTTATTCACTCGGCTGTAGGTGCAGTTCAGCTATGCAATGGTGGGCAGGGCTTGGGATGGTAACACAGGATGAGCATATCCTCTGTTTGATGCAGAGCCCCCTTCATGGGGATTTACTTTGTAGCAGTGCTCAGGTGTAGCTGGGTATGGGCTGTCAGCAGGTGGGTTCAGATTATACACCAATACATGAGTTCCTTAACTCTTTCCCTGTAAGTCTGCCCAAGGACCAATCCTCTTACTTGGGCTGGACGGTGAGTCTAGGCTTTCAGTCCTAAGCATCAAACTGGAGGCTAGATAACATGGTGAAGCGTACATTAGAAATCAATACATATATTTCTGGAAGTGGCATCGACTTGTCTTGTGGATTTACAAGCACAATTCAACAGCTGCAATTAAATGTGGTCTCAAATCCTCACATATGGACATTGAACTACCAGATCTGTAAGCCTTAATACCTCATACCTTACAAAGATCCTTTAGTTAACAATACTCATAATGCCTTGTGAGGCAGGTAAACATCATTACTACTCTCTTACATCTGGGGAAACCGAGGATCTGAAAAGCGAAGGGACTTTCCCAAGATCACACAGCAGGTTAGTTTTAGAACAAAGTTTAGAACCAGATTGCTGAGCTCCAAGTTTAATGTCTCATTCAATAGCCCACAATGCCTCCTACGCAAGTCACTTATGCAACTTTCAAAGTTGCACATGCAGAAGTGCAATGTGCACACATGTTCAACTTGGGGTTGGCAGGTGGAAAGATATATTTACTAACAAAGCCCTGACTTATGCACTATTGTTAAATGTTTTCAGCATGAAACTCCTGCATTTACAGTTTTGCATGTAAACTTTTAAAAATCTGAGCCTTGGTCTCTCGCATGTGACCAACTATGGATTGAAGATAGTATATGGCACTAAGGCCCTGATTCATGCCTATTGCAGTCAGTGAAAAGATTCCCATTGATTGTAATGGGCTGTGGAACAGGCATTAATTTTCTATGAAAAGCACATGAGACTGTTAGTAGCTTGCTGCTATTACACTTTCTGACTCTGACTACTATCAGTGAACTTATAACCACACCACACCTTATTGTGACTGTCCTTAGTACATACATCTTTACAATACTCTGAATGCTTAGAATCCAAACACTGCCTTATTTTTGAGGTTCATATGTACAATACGTAGAAAACATTTTTGATACAGAATGTTTTATGTAAATATGTAGCATCATGTACAATTGCAAAAATGTGTATATAACCATTTTTAAAAACTCAGGCTAAAATTGACAGTTCCTGACATTTGTTACATCTTAACAATTACAGCAAATGTTTTCAGACCTCAGATGAAATTACCATAAAATTAATTAGATTCATCAATGTATCACAAGCACAACTTCTGACATGTCTCAGAATCAATTAGATGTTTATGGACTTTTCTTTCTTGGTGACAGATTGTTCAGGTTTAGCAGCGCATACAGTATCTAGCGGGTCTGGTAATTCTTTCAAATATGAGGGTAAGATTCTTCTTTTAGTTCTGGCCAAAATTCCTATGCAGTTTTGTATAATGGGTTTGAAAGCTCTTGTGCATTTAAAGAAAATCCTTTCAACTCACTCCGGAGTCCTGCTTTGTTTCATATTGCTTTGAACTTATTACCTATCAACAATGTCTTGGAACTTCAGTTTGGGAGCATTTAGAGCTAATGATTAAATGTATAATAAAACAACACTTTGATGTTGCCAGAAGCAATTAATTTCTCCCATTTATACACAAAAGGTTATAAAAGTCTCTGTTATGACAAAGCAAATGGTTCCGTGAATTCAAATATGTTAACTGAATTTCAAAGGTTTATTATTACTTGATGGGGAAAAGGTTTAGATCAAACTTTAGCCACAGTGAAAAATGCTGTGATTAATTTTTGGAGCCTTAAAAATGCTTATGGTAGCAAAAATATGATTATTTTGTTTGTTGCAGAAAGTCTACCTACAACAGGCTTCATTCAGAAAGAGGTATCCATAGGGAAGTGGTTAGCATGTCTGGAGAAATAAAGTTTTATAACTTTACAGGAGCCATTGAGAGACCTCATTTGCACATAAATAGACAGATGCTATTACATGTTCTCTGCACAGATGCCTGGTTGCCTGTTGGATATTACTAACAAATAGAGAAATGTACGGTATGCTGTTACTCCTACACTTTTTTAGGAAGAGCTTCTCAAACTTTTTTTAATGAATCCATGTGCTGCAGAAAACAGACATTATTACTGTATAAATCACACTCAACTGGAGACCTGGGACTAGAAGTCAGGTCCTGCATCTTCAAAAGCTCCTTTTACCTGTTAGTGGTGGTAGATACTTTACCTTCACTTCATCAAAAGAGAATGCAAGAGATGGAGCTTTATAAGAGAATGATGGAAGATGAACCAAAAAAGAGGGGAATTTGAAGAAACACAGCTAAGTCTGTGCAACATTTTTAACACATTCAATCCTAAAAGACCCATCTTGAGGGAATTATGAATCTGAGACTTTGTCTATTTTATTTTCTAGATTAAGTAATATTCTTATTACAGCAAACTACATGAATATTTGTATAGTGATTCTGTGAGAAGGATTAGAAGGTCTTCACGTTTAGCTAACTAACCAGGGTTGGGAGAACTAGCTCAGAAAAAGCAACCCAGAAATGCCTTCAGTCAACCGTAAACTTTTCTGATTGCTCACAAAATGTGGTTAGCTTATTTTTTATTTCCAGGCTCTTCCGATCTCCTCAGAGCCAAAAATCAATCAACTTCTGGGTGTAGGGTGAATCAGAGCTATTTGACTAATGGGGCATGTAAAAAGCTCCAATAGATAGGTGTTTTGCAAGCCTTTAGTACATTTATGGATTCAATTTGCACGGTAGGCAATCTGTACAGAAGTCTTTCAGTGCTAGCTTCTGCTGCGAACTCCAAATTCCCAGTCTAGCAAAGCCCTTATGCACATGCTTAAGTCCATTCCTATTCAGCAAAGCAGTTACTCTTCTGCTTAAAGTTTTAAGACTGAGCTCACAATACCGCTGGGAGGCAGGTGTTTCATCTAGGGCTGGGCAAATAACAGATTTTTCAGTACACTGGCAATTAAAAAAAAATGTTTTGGATTTGGAGCAAACCAAAATGTTTTTTAAAAAGCCCAAACAACTTTGTCTAATCTCTAATAAAACATGGTTTCATAGAATCATAGATATCAGGGTTGGAAGGGACCTCAGGAGGTTATCTAGTCCAACCCCCTGCTCAAAGCAGGACCAATTCCCAACTAAATCATCTCAGCCAGGGCTTTGTCAAGTCAAGCCTTAAAAACCTCCAAGGAAGGAGATTCCACCACCTCCTTATGTAACGCATTCCAGTGCTTCACCACCCTTCTAGTGAAATAGTGTTTCCTAATATCCAACCTAGACCTCCCCCACTGCAACTTGAGACCATTGCTCCTTGTCTGTCATCTGCCACCACTGAGAACAGCCGAGCTCCATCCTCTTTGGAACCCCCTTTCAGGTAGTTGAAAGCAGCTATCAAATCCCCCCTCATTCTTCTCTTCTGGAGACTAAACAATCCCAGTTCCCTCAGCCTCTCCTCATAAGTCATGTGCTCCAGCCCCCTAAGCATTTTTGTTGCCCTCCGCTGGACTCTTTCCAATTTTTCCACATCCTTCTTGTAGTGTGGGGCCCAAAACTGGACACAATACTCCAGATGAGGCCTCACCAATGTCGAATAAAGGGGAACGATCACGTCCCTCGATCTGCTGGCAATGCCTCTACTTATACAGCCCGAAATGCTGTTAGCCTTCTTGGCAACAAGAGCACACTGTTGACTCATATCCAGCTTCTCGTCCACTGTGACCCGTAGGTCCTTTTCTGCAGAACTGCTACCTAGCCATTTTGTCCCTAATCTGTAGCAGTGCATAGGATTCTTCCATCCTAAGTGCAGGACTCTGCACTTGTCCTTGTTGAACCTCATCAGTGTTGTTTGTTTGTTTGTTTTTTTGGCCCAATCCTCTAATTTGTCTAGGTCCCTCTGTATCCGATCCCTACCCTCCAATGTATCTACCACGCCTCTCAGTTTAGTGTCATCTGCAAACTTGCTGAGAGTGCAGTCCACACCATCCTCCAGGTCATTAATAAAGATATTAAACAAAACTCGCTCCAGGATCAACCCTTGGGGCACTCCGCTTGAAACCGGCTGCCTACTAGACATGGAGCCATTGATCACTACCCGTTGAGATCGACGATCTAGCCAGCTTTCTATCCACCTTACAGTCCATTCATCCAGCCCATACTTCTTTAACTTGGCGGCAAGAATACTGTGGGAGACCATATCAAAAGCTTTGCTAAAGTCAAGGAATAACACATCCATTGCTTTCCCCTCATCCACAGAGCCAGTTATCTCATCATAGAAGGCAATTAGGTTAGTCAGGCATGACTTGCCCTTGGTGAATCCATGCTGACTGTTCGAATTGAAATGAAATGTTTCATTTGTTTAAGCTTTAATTTAAAAAAAAATAGGTAATTTCAAAACAAAGTCGTTTCAAACTAAGAAGCTAAAACTATTTCACTTCAAAATTGTCAAAATCAATCATTGATTTTTTTTTTAATTATTTTTTAGGATTCCTGGTGTCAGCTCCCAACTCTTCACTCCTGCAGCCTGTGAACCTCTCTCCAAGTTCCATACAAGTTGCTACATTTTTCTTTTGACAGTTTCTTTTTTGGTTGTGTCTTTTGTGCCACCATTTGCTGACTTGCTGCATCCACAGGTTACTAGAATGTAGCTCACTACATGGACATAGATGCAGCCTGATGCAGGCCTCATATTCCTTTAGGTATGCTGGTCTTCAAACCAATCTCCCACTTTTTGTTTGTGTAACCACTGTTGGTGGGGAACTTGCTTCCACTCAGTTGTTGCCTTCATTCTGTTGATTGGTATCCTATTAGCCCTCTTTACTCCTCACATAGCTTGTTTCTTCTGACTCTCATACGTCAGGCCAAATGGTGCCTTGGCTCTGTCTGTTCAGATGTACCAGCTGTCTGCCGCTAGGTATATGGCGTATGCAATCTGGTCAAGCTAAGCCACAGTGTTTTAACAATGTTCAAGGCACGAAGGCCTCCCAGAAGTTAACTAATTTTGCAGTCCTCAACAATAAGTGTCATGGTTTGCAGCTGCCCACAGTGACATAGTGGACTGTAGTCACTATGTAGACTCAGTCCACTCTGTCTGCCACTAATCCTCAGTTGTGTTCGGTGTAATCTCCACTGCTGCCCTGCGTCTGTGGACACCTCATATGTCCTGTGCCCCACTGCAGCCTCAGTTTGTTCCTTTTGTTCACATTGCAAAGCATCAGGACCCTATCATCAGGGTGAATGAAGGCTGTCTTTATTTCCACAGATTGTTACCTCTTTGCTAAATGCCTCATAGTGGCCATACTGAATAATGGCTCTAAATGTTCCCAACTAACACCATATCTTTTGTCATTGATTTCTGTGAGTGTTTGATTGTTCACCTCAGACCTGCCCATCAGTGCATAGTGGCCTCAGGTCCTTGACCCCTTTGTTGTAGCAGGCTGCCTGATCAGCCTGGTGTTCTCTTCACCACTTCTGTGTCCTGTCTGTCATTTATCTGCTGGGCTGCAGCCCGGCAAATCTGTTACAGGGTGTATTTACACAACTCACAGCAGTGAGACTCCTACCTGGCTTGGCAGATTTGGACTAGCAGAACTCATGCTAGTGCTCTGAAAATAAATGTGTGATTTGGGCGGGAGCTCAAGCTCTGAACCTTGGGTGTGGGTGGGCTTCAGAGCTCAAGCTCTAGTCCGAACCACAACTTCAAAGCACTGTCTATACAGCTATTTTTAAAGCACTAGCACCATCCCTGTTAGCCCAAGCCGGTCAAGCTGGGCTGGGAGGCTTGTTTCTGTGGGTTGTGTAGACATAGTCTTAGATGAATAAAATTCTCAGACACATAGAAGAACATAAATTGTTGGGCAAAAGTCAACATGGTTTCTGTAAAGGGGAAATCGTGTCTTACTAATCTATTAGAGTTCTTTGAAGGGGTCAACAAACATGTGGACAAGGGGGATCCAGTGGACATAGTGTACTTAGATTTCCAGAAAGCCTTTGACAAGGTCCCTCACCAAAGGCTTTTTCATATATTAAGTTTTCATGGGATAAAAGGGAAGGTCCTTTCATGGATTGAGAACTGGTTAAAAGACAGGGAACAAAGGGTAGGAATTAATGGTAAATTCTCAGAATGGAGAGGGGTAACTAGTGGTGTTCTCCAAGGGTCAGTCCTAAGACCAATCCTATTCAACTTATTCATAAATGATCTGGAGAAAGGGGTAAACAGTGAGGTGGCAAAGTTTGCAGATGAAACAAAACTACTCAAGATAATTAAGACCAAAGCAGACAGTGAAGAACTTCAAAAAGATCTCACAAAACTAAGTGACTGGGCAACAAAATGGCAAATGAAATTTAATGTCGATAAATCTAAAGTAATGCCATTGGAAAAAATAACCCCAGCTATACATACAATATAATGGGGGCTAATTTAGCTACAACAAGTCAGGAAAAAGATCTTGGAGTCATCGTGGATAGTTCTCTGAAGATGTCCACGCAGTGCGCAGAGGCAGTCAAAAAAGCAAACAGGATGTTAGGAATCATTAAAAAGAGGATAGAGAATAAGACAGAGAATATATTATTGCCCTTATATAAATCGATGGTATGCCCACATCTTGAATACTGCGTACAGATGTGGTCTCCTCATCTCAAAAAAGATATACTGGCACTAGAAAAGGTTCAGAGAAGGGCAACTAAAATGATTAGGGGTTTGGAACGGGTCCCATATGAGGAGAGATTAAAGAGGCTAGGACTTTTCATCTTGGAAAAGAGGAGACTAAGGGGGGATATGATAGAGGTATATAAAATCATGAGTGATGTGGAGAAAGTAGATAAGGAAAAGTTATTTACTTATTTCCATAATACAAGAACTAGGGGTCACCAAATGAAATTAATAGGCAGCAGGTTTAAAACAAATAAAAGGAAGTTCTTCTTCACACAGCGCACAGTCAACTTGTGGAAATCCTTACCTGAGGAGATTGTGAAGGCTAGGACTATAACAGGGTCTAAAAGAGAACTGGATAAATTCACGGAGGTTAAGTCCATTAAATTGCTATTAGCCAGGATGGGTAAGGAATGGTGTCCCTAGCCTCTGTTTGTCAGAGGGTGGTGATGGACAGCAGGAGAGAGGTCACTTGATCATTACCTTTTAGGTTCACTCCCTCTGGGGCACCTGGCATTGGCCACTGTCAGTAGACAGGATACTGGGCTGGATGGACCTTTGGTCTGACCCAGTATGGCCGTTCTTATGTTATGTTCTTATGAAATCGGGCCCAGATCTCCTTTCCCAGTCAGATGTACCCTTGTTTTGGTGTAAGATAGGAGGTGGGGCTGCCCCTGGCAGTTGTAAGTGGGAGAGACCCCAAAGGCAAGAGAGAGTTCAGGACCCAGTCTAGAGAAGGAGAGATCTCAGAAGAAGAGCAGAGCTGGGTCGACAGCTTCAGGGAGGGGATACCCCTGAGGTAAGAATTTCCTAGTGAGCAGTTTCACTAATTGTTTCCTTATTTGTTCACCTCTCAAAGTAATGTTGATAATGTGCATTATTTCTCTGGAATTTAAGGAATTTCCTGCTATACCGTGCTATGAACTTGAAGGTACAATAATTGAGTATGTGGATGTGTGACAGCGATCAATAACCCAATTATCCCGCTACATTAAATTTAAAACCATGCAGCGATGTTTCACTACTTGTGGGTTTTAGATGTTTCTGCATCTTAGGGGACAAGGGCAAGAGGTCTGGGACTAAAAGCACTACATCTTTAATTAAAGAACTCCTAGTGATGCTTACAAAGTTTATAAATAACAAAGCATTTATCAAAGCCTTTTATGAAAGCTTTTATCTCTCCTTACTCTCACCAGGCTGTATTAGATGTTGACAGTGTTTATGATTTATGCTTCAGATTTTTTCACGACCAAATACCGAAGAAGCTATTATCAGTAGACTCTTTTATACAATTTAAATCTTTGGTCTTTTTGCTGCTTCAGCAGTATTTTAAACCTTTTACCAGTAATATTGGATGAGTACAAGAGATGAGGGCTGCCTTCTGGAGCTGCTTCCAAGTAAAAAAAAAAATGTTGTGGGGAGGGGGGCAGAGGGGATCCTGAAAAGGGATAGTGGTTACAACCCCCCCCCCACACACACACACACCTTACAATACAGTTACAAAAGTTGCAAATTCTAAGTTCTTGGTTGCTCTACCCTGACTCTATTTGTTAACTGTTACTCAAATATCTGTGACCAAACTTCTGCTCACCTTGAAATATGAATCAAGAAGATAATGGTCTTGATTCTCCACTCCGTCCGAGCTCTGCTTACACTGAGTGGAAGGCAGCGATCCACAAATCAGCCATGCACTCTCCCTCCCTGTTTTTTTACCCATGTTATAACCCCTCCTTCTTACCCTGGGAGTAGGGAAGCAGCTGGTGAAGGAACTGTCTCCAATAGCTTTCTACCAGCAGATAGTTTCTCTATGCAGGCAGAATTCTCCACCAGCTATTGCCAAACAGTTAAGGCCTGCTTTGTGCTGCTTATGCCATGCAAAATGGCTGTAAGTGACTGGAGAATCAGGCCCAATATATGTGGCCATAGACAGGGCCGGCTCCAGGCACCAGCTTGTTAAGCAGGTGCTTGGGGCGGCCACTCCGGAGAGGGGCGGCACGTCCAGCTATTCAGCGGATGGTCCCTCACTCCGGCTCAGAGCGAAGGACCGTCCGCCGCAGATCACGATCGCGGCTTTTTTTTTGGCTGCTTGAGCCGGCCAAAACCCTGGAGCCGGCCCTGGCCATAGAGAGGACTGCCACTGCAAACACTCCTGTAACAATATCATCAGTGCCCTACCTGTGAGGGGATACAGTAGTTAAACCTGCTACTGTCATTGTTTCCGTGACATTACTGATGTTTTAACACTTCAGACACACACCTTGTTGCCTCTTGAAACTCTGGGACCTGAAAAGAAAGTTGCTTGTCTTGTAATAATTATTTTCCCCTGTCCCTAAGTCCCCAGCTTTAATCTTTTAATTACCTTTATTTTTGCTCCTTGCTATAGCTTTGTTTTACTGGATTTCTCTGGAAGAACAGAAATAATATAAATACCTTCTCATCAATACAACGTTCTTTCTCTCCTGCTAACAACCCATTTATTTTTTGAAGAAGACAATGTAACTTCAAACTTCTCCAGTCTGAACAACAAAAAATACAACTGAAAATTAGACTTATTTAGCCAGCTGTAGCAGATTAAGAGTACATTTTGCTGTACCTTTACATGATTTCTCAACTCTGTCCAAGTCCTCTCCAATGTGAATCTTCATGTTGTTGATCATGTAAGTTAAGATTTAGCTTAGTTTATAAAATAATTATAAAATAGACCAAGTGGAAATGACCCTTTCATTCGGCTCCGATTATATTTGGCAGAGAAAGAAGATTTTATTTTACTGAAGTCTGTGAATTCAGTATTTTTTCAAATGTAGCCAAGGCAATAACAAACCAGCTGAGACATCAGACTAAACTCACTGAATCCAGATTTTTTTTTCTGAAAGAGTAAGCATTATAGCTGATGCTTCTTTACTATACCATGCTAAACTCCCAGTAACCTCTGAGGGAGTAAAATATATCTTTTTTTTCAATTATAGATTCAAAAATATCTGTCTTGGATAGACATGAAGAAATACCAATGAACAATACAGAGGAGAAAATGTAGAGACTCATTAATGAATTCTTTCCATGACTTTTTGGGGTCAAAACCAAAAAGAATTAATCAGAATAATGGGCAAAGCGAATATGTAAAGAGATTTTTCTTTGTGGTTTTTTCCTTTAACAGTTTTCAGTTTGAATTTGTTTTTCACTTTCTTTTTTGTTTTTATTTTTCTCTCCAGTCACTGCACTTCAGCAGGGGATTTTGAAATAAGGACTAGTATATGAACTATTAGAACTACTCATAGCAAATCATTGAGCCAATTAAATTATTATTTATTATTTGTATTTCAGTAGCCCCTTGTAGCCTGACCCAAAGTTGGCTATATGTAATTGTAACTTGAGGATTAACATGTTCTTGTCCCAAGATCAGGCCCAGAAATTATCATATAATTTGGGAACCCGGATGTGCACAGGTGCACAGGTGCAACACTCACATCCAGGAGAGGCGCCAGGGTTTTTGCCGCCCTAGGCAGCAGCACTCCTCCTCTGAGCATTCAGGGGGCCTGGGGTCCTTCCACTCCGCGTCTTCAGGGCACTTTGGTGGAGGGTCCCGGAGCGAGTGAAGGACCCGCCACTGAATTTCCGTTGAAGACCTGGAGCGGAAGGATCCCCCGCCGCCGAATTTCTGCCGAAGGCGGCAAAATGCCGCCCCCCCAAATCCTGTTGCCCTAGGTGACTGCCTAGGGTCACCTAGTGGAAGCGCCGTCCCTGCTCACACCATAGGAACTCTTTATATATATTTACAAATATATAATTTATTAATAATTTTAGCAAAGTTATACACACACTTAAACTCAACAAAGCAGATAGAGATAATACAGAAAGCACATTTGGACGGTCATACTTACACCCTGGAATGTTAACCATTATCTTTCTCATCACCGTCATCTTCCTCATCTTCCCCGGTGGCCTCCCAAGGTCTACATCTTTCCAGCCTAACTGCTGCCCCTGGGATGTTACTTTTATAGTAGGTTACGCTGACGCTGCCATGTCCAATGCATATACAATAGAGGTCCTTATTTGTATTTCCTCCCCTTAAGGTGTCTGTTTTCTATAGGTTAGTGTATATATGATGTTATCCTATTAGCATACACGTCAATTTGCTGTCACGGCATCTTTGCCGTCAGAGGTTCTGTCCGGTACCTGTCGGATGCTGGTGTCAGCAATGTTCTGTGGGTGGCTGATGTCAGTATTCTGGACAAAATTCCCACTCTGGAATGCTACTTTCAGTTCCCTATAACTTATAAGTTACTTAAGTTTATCTATACCAAAGGTTCTAGGCCTCAAGCCTCACACTATCTACCGAAGCCAAAACTTACAGGATAGAAGCCTGTAGGTTCCTTGCATTACTACTAAATATAATAAATACACCCGAGAAGCTGCAGCAGAACTTCACTGTGCTAAGAGCTGTACAAACAGAACAAATACTGTCTCTGCCGCAAAGAGCTTACAGTCTAAGCGTAAGATTAGAGGCAGATTAGAGGTAAATACAGAAAGATAAGGGAACACAAGGAAACAATAAGCCAACATTCGTTGGCATGGTAGCCAGTGGTCTCAGCACACTAGCTGCTTAACAATTGTCCAGTTTTGTGTAGGTATCACAGCAAAGGAGAGTTTTCAGGAGGAATTTAAAAGAGGACTATGAGGTGGCCTTGTGGGTTATAGTGAAGCCTTCCCCCAAACATGAGAGGCAGCAAGTGAGAGAGCCTGAAGGTGCTTGTTTGAAAATCTTATGAGTGTATGATTGAAGGCTGGCACCATTGGCCTGAGGTGGGGGTTGATATCATGACAGGTAGTATTAGGACAGGTTGTATAAGGCTTTGAAGGCAATTATCTGCTATTTCATACAATGGAGAGAAGGGACTCAGTGAAAAATGCAGAGAGGTGGCATGGTCAAAGTGAAAGAGAAAGGACAGTCCTGTGGTTAGGGCAATACCTAGGACCTTGTACAATTCTCTGTTCCACCACAGAATTCCTGTGTGACATCAGACAAATCACTTAGCCTCTCTGTGCCTCAGTTCCTCAACTGTAAAAAGGGGATAATAGCACTTCCCTACCTCACATATAATTGTGAGAATAAATACATTGGAGATTGTGAAGTGCTCAAATCATAATGGCGGCCATACAAGTATCTTGGGGCATGTCTACATGGTGCCTTAGTCTACACTGGCTGGGCTTTGAATTGTAATGAGCACCACAGTGTCATGCACTAACCGGCCAATGTGGACCCTGCTGGCACACATTAAAAGTTCTGCAGTTTGTGTTAATGTTGTACACTTTGAAACGGGACTATATCAACGTGCACTAAGGGACCTTTAGTGCGCACCTATAGGGTCCACGTGGACCAGTTAGTAAGCAACATGCTGGTGCATGTTCTAATTTACACCCCAACTGGTGTGGACTAAAGCATATGCAGACAAGCCCTTAGATAGAAAGCAACAAGTTAAGGAAATAATCTTTGCAGCAGCATTCTGAATGGATATAAGTAGGTCTAGATTGCATTAGTCCAGGTCAAAGAAGAGGATGTTGCAGTAATTGACATGTAAGATGATGACAGCCCAGAGTCTGATGAAGCTGTGTGGATTGATAGCAAAGGCCTTAACTTAGAAAGCTTATGTAGAAAGAATCAGCAAGATTAGGCAGAGCCGACAGTGAGAACCAAGTTTTAGAAGACACCTAGATTACAAGCTTGAGTGACAAGGAAGAAGATAGTGTATCCACAGTGATTGAGAAAGGAGGGAGAGGGGGAAGCCGTGGAGAGAGAGATTATGAATTTAGTTTTTGTTTTGTTTAGGAGTTTAAGCTGACAACTAGACAATCATGAGGAGAAGTCAGAAAGGCAGACCCAGATTTTAGTTTGGACAGCAGAAGACTGGTCCAGATTAGAGCTGTAGAGCTGGGAGCTGTCAGAGTATGGATGATACTTGAATTTGTCTTTGCAGTTGAAATTACCCAGAGGCAAGATGTAGAGGGAGAAGAGAAGGGACCAAGGGTGGAATCCTATGCACCCCCATATAAAGATGTGAGTGGGCAGAAGAGTTGGCTCTTCCAAATGACATGCTGAAAGAACAATTAGACTGGTGGGAGAACAGGAGAGGGTTGAGTCACAGATGTCAATGAAGGAGAAGATATGAAGAAGAGCATGGTTGATGGTGTTGAAGGCAGCTGACAGGGGTGAGGGTGGAGTACTGGTTCTGAGCTTTAGCCAGGAAGAGGTCATTAGAAACTCTGAGATCTGCCTGAGTGGAGTGCAAAGAGTGGAAGCTGGGATGGATCTAGTAAAAAACAGGAGGAGAGCAACTCCACTTAGTGTTTCTAGATAGTGTGGACAATGAATGTAAAGATGGCAGGGAGGTCTCCACAAGAGAGGGTGGCTGTCGAGGCATGTCAAATGAAGAAATACAAGTTTCTGAGAACCAGAAGTTCCAGGGATAGCTGTGATCCTTCTAGAAATAGTGTGGGCTTTCCAAAGACAGCAAAAGGGTGGATGCTATTTTTTTTTTACAGTTGGATAGGAGTGCATACAAAAAATAGTGACATTAGTACTATACAAACCTTTCTTTCTCCTTAACAAGGGAAGGATATGTTTGAAAAAGGAAAGAGTAGTGGCTGCCTGGAATAGCTGGAGCATTTCTGAAATGTTCCCTTCTTTGCCACCCTTTTAATGTTTCAGTCGGGGTGGATTAACTCTCCTGTGGGCCCAAGGCTATTCGATTTTGTGGGGCCCTTGTATACAAGTCTTTTTCCTAATTTAAAACAAAATTATCACAATTATGGCATCGAGGCTATTAACACTATACTAAACTTGCCTTTTAATTAACATAAAGCCATTCTGTGGTTACATTTCAGTCTTAAAACATGTAGAATATAGTTAAGTTAATTCATAATAGCCTACTTCTTACCTTAGAACAGCTGTTATATTAGTTTCTTTCTGGGATGGAGTTTGGGTGCAGGAGGGGGCTCCAGGCTGGGGCAGAATGTTGGGGTGCAGGAGAGGGTGAAGGGTGCAGGCACTGGGAGGGCATTTGGGTAAAGGAGGGGATTCTGACCTGGGGGAGGGGGCTGGGGTGCAGGAGGGGGTGCAAGGTGTAGGTTCCGGCTGGGAGGTGCTTACCACAGGTGGCTCCCGGCCAATGGCGTAGCAGGGCTCAGGCAGGCTGCCTGCCTGCATGCTGTGGCCTGGAAGTGGCCAGCTGCTGGCACGTCTCTGCGCGCCCCTGGGGGGAAGGCGACAGCGTGTCTCCGTGTGCTGCCCGGGACACCAAATGCCACCCCCACAGCTCCCATTGGCTGGTTCTGGAGGCGGGGGCAGTGTGCGGAGCTGCCTCCCCCAGGGGCCGCAGATACGTGCTAGTAGCCAGCCGCTTCTGGGAGTGGCGTGGTGCCACAGCATGCAGGCAGCCTGCCTGAGCCCTGCTGCGCCGCTGGACTTTTAGCGGTCCAGAGATCGCAATCAACTGGCAGAGGCTCCAGAATCGACCAGTCAATTGCAATCGACGGGTTGGTGAACTGTATATAATTATGGATTTATTTTTGTGGGGGCCCCCCCTTAGCCTAAGGCCCAGGGCTACAGCACCTAAAGCCCCTGCGTTAATCTGGCTCTGGTTTCAGTGGAAAAAGAGTATATTGCTCTAATATTTTTAATGAACAAAATCAACACAAAGCCCTGCTCGTGGGAGTATGAGAGCAATGGGGAATTAAGGGATCTGTCTGGATGCCAGTTTGTGATGTTAAACCCTAATACACTCTTATCTATGGCATGATACAATACTGTGTCTTGCCTTGGGTTCTCTTTATATACTACCCCCCCCTTCAAATAAATCTTTTAGAGGAAAATACACAGAACATTGAAATTATGTTACATTATTTTGTTTTATAGTGTTATGGCAGGAGCTGGCAGGTTGCACTGTTACACATAGTCCTCCGAGTTCTTTCTGTTTGCATGTGAGCAAATGTTCAGACTAGGGAAGACATGCTGTGTTGTTAGTTTCAGGTTACACGAGGTTCTGCTTAAAGGCAACTTTCGAAGAGGGAATTGTGCGAGCAGCAAAAATTTGTTCTCTGCATTGGTCTCTGATTACCATCCATTCTTGAGACAGATTTGCTCCCTGGGAACTGGGCATTGGCCTGGGGCTGAGATTCCTAAAAGAAAGGATTGTCTGCATGCTGATTGACCACCTCTGCTCAAGGACTGTTGAATACACTTGTAAATAAAACCAGTTACACTTTGTAAATACCCAGGTTCCGTTTCTGATTTCTCATCATCTGGGAAGCTGATCTGTAAGGCCCTGTACATCCGCTACCGTTTGACAGAATGCAACAATGTACATTTTGTCTATAAATACTATTATAAGTGTATTGCACATAAAGAATATTGCATAGAAAACGTATCTGTCGATTTAAGAAATAACTAGAGGTAGAATTCAAATAATTTCTACCATGAGTTTGCTGAACTAGAAACTGGGGTTCAATTGAGCCTGTGAATATTCTTTTATTATTCACTGTTTATGTATATTTGTGCAGAGAAAGCTTTATTCATATAAATATTTCAAAAATACAAATTTCAGGCCAGTAGCTGAGATTCGTTTATTCAAGAAAACAAAATTCATTTTGTGATTAAACACACCTAAGCCTGTGACATATTTAAATTGTACACTGCTATTTTAATATAGTTAAGCGGTAGCGTTCTTATTGGATGAATTTTTTTACATTTACTCTTTAGGTAATAAAGTTTACAGTCAGAATTGAAGATTAAAATAATCACACAAAAATGGGGGTAAAATTTGATAACATCTTATGTAATGGTATCTTACATGCAGCTGTTTTGAATTACTTTACTACTTCATTGATGTGTCCAGAAGTCTTTTCTTGCAGTTTAGACAGATGGGGACTTTTAAACATTCACAGTATAGCAAATTGCAGATGAATTGGTCCATAAGGGTAGTTTAAAAACATGCCTGACCAGGTATATTGCTGCAATTATAGCGCGAAACAAAACACTGATGCTGGAGGAAACCTTGACCTAATGGAATGAGCATTTAAACTACTGTAACAGTAGTCACATTATGAAGTCAAAACCTTAATACATTTCACCCCTCCGCCCCCTTTTCAGTGAGGTTCTGTCTTAGGCAAACCAGGCAATGCTAAGAAATGTTGATGCTTATTTAACCACTTAAGATGTTTCTTCAAACAGTAATTCAGATCTTGTCTTCACTGCTGAAGAAAGTATTTTTTTGTATCTCAGTAACTAATGTGTAAGAACAATCTTGAGGCAAAACACAGTGAAGGCATGCTAGTTTTACTGCATTGTAAACTAGACAAGGTCAGCACCATACCCTCACCTGGGGTTGAGCTCACTTCATTTACCTTGTGGTAAAACTAGAACTGCCTTGTCTTCACTGTGTTTTTTCCTTAGGATGATTCATGTATCCTGAGGTAAAATATATATATATATTTTTAAGCAGTGAAGATTAGGCCTCTGAAGAAGCAGTGACTTCACATACCTCCAAACTCCATGTACTGCTGGCTTGCCCGCTCAAATGCTATAGCATCATGTTTATAATTTTCTATACTTATGCTAAGAGATCTAGAGCAATTGATCATTGTCTTTGACACTTTATCATCCAATCAAGTCAGGCTACCATTTGTGGATTTTCCCTGATATGGTCGTGTGAAAACATTTACAATCAACATAGTAGACTATCAAATAGGCATGGACACATAATATATAAACTTTGTTTTTTCATTACAATTGATTGAAATGTTTTGAGTAAAAAGCTTCTTTGTCAGAAGCCTCTTCAAAAACTGAAATTTTGTGAAAAATTGGTGACATGGTTGAAATTTTTAGTTTAAGGCAAAATTTTATTTAGTTTTATTAAATTATTGACATCTGTATCATCATTATTAATATAATGAAAGCTGGATGTTTGGTAAATAAAAAATGTCACTGCAACAATCAGTGTTTCATAATGGTTGATTGAAAGTTTGATAATTTTTTTAATAATAAAATGTGCCCTGTTTGAATTCTTTCACATGAAAACACCTTCAACATTTTTCACAGAACTTGTTTTTGATTTTTCAACCAGATCATCTTTTCACTGATGTACAGGGCAAACAAATTAAAAGAATTATTTTTTTACTGCAGTGCACTATTTTACTAAAGTTGCTTTAATACTCCTTATAGCTCCTGGATTGAGCTTCTAAACACCAGGCATATATAGCATTGGTAGCAGAAATACAAGTTTCCATTTTCCCCATCAAAATGTCTCAATGCAGATATGCCAGTACCGTCTCTAAGAGCGAGCACGTAATGCAGTCCCTATACCCATTAAATCCTTAAACTCTTTTATTGATTATGGCCCCATTCCAACAAAACACATAAATATGTTGACGCTTGTGGGACTACTATTAATTATTTGTATTACAATATCATCTAGAGGCCCCAACTAAGATCAGGCCCTCACTGTGCTAGGTACTGTGCAAACACATAGAAAGAGACAGCCCCTACCCCAAAGAATTTACAATCTAAATTGACAAGACAGACAAAGGGTGTGAAAAAGGAAGTATTATCCACATTTTACAGGTGAGGACAGAGGCACCGAGAGGTTAAGCGATCTTTCTAGGGCCATACAGGAACCCTGTAGCAGAGCCTGGAAATGAACCCAGTCCAGTGTGTTACCAATAAGGCCATCCTCCCTATTAAATCCTATGTATTAGCTGTTGGTAAAATATAATGTTTGCTTTTCTACCTGTTCATCTGCTAGCCAAGTGAGTTTGAATTATTCATAAGATTATTATATTCCATTGTTTTTTCACATACAGAAAAAGTCTCCCAGGTTTAGTATGGGACTCCTATCTTCAGACCTGCCTAGAATTTGTAATATAAAAAATAAGGTTTCTGGATGAGACTGAAGCCTGATATACACTAGAAAATTAGGCCAACATAACTACGTCACTCAGGGGTGTGAAAAATGCACACCCCTGAGCAGCATAGTTAAGCTGACCTATGTCTCCATGGAGACCACCCTAGGTTGACGGAATTCTTCCATCGACCTAGCTACCGCTTCTCGAGGAGGTACATTGCCTAAGCCATTGGGAGAATTCTGAAGTGCTACAGCAGTGCAGCTATGCCATTGGAGTGTTTTAAGCGTAGACAAGCCCAGAGACAAGCTTTTGAGTTACACAGAGCTTTTCTTCAGGTCTGGGAAAGGTAATCAGAGTGTCACAGCTGAATACAAGGTGGAACAGATTGTTAAGCACAGGAGTTGACACGTTGCAAGGGACCATTTAGTTAACGGTCCACTTCATTTTGAATGAGCCCTTGCAAAATGTGTTGATTCAATAAAAATATTACCTTACCCACTTCCTCTCTCATATCCTGAGCCCCACATGCCTACAACAACACTGCAAATAATAAAAAAAGATTTCAGGTATATGCACATACAATGTCTTTCTACTGCTTTGAATATTTGTACAGATTCTATTGGTATTCCTCATGATATGTGTTGGAAATATTTCTCAAATCTGTACACTTTCAAACTGGTTGAAGCATTTCAAGTGACCAATGTACTGTACACACAACTACTTGTGCCTACATCTGCCATATCAACCACTTAAAATATCTGTGGTTTGTTTGAACCTTGGTGAGAGTGGTTAGTGCAAAATAAAAGCAATATTGCAGTGAATATCTCCCCATCATGGAGTAAGGATATTTCAGATCTTATCTGTTGGTTGATGTTGCTGTTTGGGAAAACTTTTTTTTTCCAGATTCATGGCTGCTGTTGACCACCACTGAAAAATACTGTTCCTAAGTGTTCTGAAACTGAACTCGGCAGAGTGATGCATGATCTAAAACAGGCTGACAAGAGCAGGGTCATGTTCACATTACCACAGATATGTGAAGTAGTGGTTTTAGGGCTGATTACATGCCCATCACAGTGCATTTGGAAGCCTTCCAGACTTCTGCCAGCTTTACCAAACTAAATAGTAGCAGTGGGAAACACACTGAACCTATGTCTGAGAGGTTTTGTAAAAAGGAGTTTAGATGACCTATTGCAGCATTTTGTAGTACAGTTAAGTGGCTGACTTACATTTAAGTATGAGTACAGGATTCATGTTTTTGCATGTTTGTGATGATCTATGGTATTCTGTTCAGTATAGGGCAGTGGTTGCACACACTTACCATACTGTACTGAACTTGATGCTCAATGAATTCTTGCATGATAAACATTGGAAATACATTAAGATGTGCTGACACTTTTCACTAGCGATTCCTGATTAAAAAGCCGGGGGAAAATCAAGCTAAGCAGGAGGTTGCAATATGTTACAGCTCCATGTTATCTCTGTTTGAGTCTTCTGAAGAAAGTGCTGCAATTACACAGTTATTTATTTTGTTAATTTACGAGTTGTCTACAAACTCCAGAACCAAAGGGTTGGATGAAAGTGAAGAATATGTAATTGGCAACATTGATCTGTATTTCTTAAATGCAGAAATCTTAAATCAGGGACCTGGTTTACCATTGGGTGATGCCAGTTTTATGCTGATGAAGTTCCACTGACCTAAATTCATTAGAGCCAAACCAGTGGAAAAACTGGAATCACACAGACCTGATAACCTCTGTCTTCCAATATCTGCTTCATCATGTCTTCTTTCCCACCAGCTTCTAGGTTAAGAACTCCCTTTTGGGAACCAACCCTCTTTTAGATATAAAAAGGCATGAGAAAAATACTACTGTAACAGTAATAGCTATATTGAGATCATCAGAAACAGTTCATGCATAAAGATATTAGTAGATTCTCATTTACATTAAGCCCACTTTTACACCACTCTGGCAGTGTAAAGGGGCCTTAATATCAGTGGAAATTACATTTGTACCCATTTTGAGGCCCCTTTACACTTCCTGAGTGGAGGCCTAGGAATCAAGCCCTAGTGTGTCTCATGCCAATTTTTGGTTCTTTGGACCACAGAGATATTTTCATGCTGGACCTTTTGTCTTCTCCATAGAGTATGAGAAGATTGTTCTCAGTCTGATTTTCTATCATTGGAAGAGGATTTTTTTGATGCAAGGTCTTTTTAATGTATAGGTGCATCTTTTACTGAGAACCAGCGATGGTCAGCTGTGGGAAAATGTTGTTTTCTAAGTGTATAGTCACCAGTCGCACTATATTCCAAGCACAGGTGTTCTGTTGGGTATAGACCAAAGAAACTTTCTAAGTACAGCAATCTTCTGATTTTAAAAGGCTCCAATCATTTAAAATGTGCCAAATTATATCTCTGCTTGTCCTAGGCAGACACAGCAGATGAGGATGGCTTGCAAGGCAATGTGGACAGCTAAATTTATGAAGACCACTCTCTCACTGTAGAACATCTGGTTGAGGATTCTGCCAAAAATACATTGTTGGCTGGCTAGCTAGTAATTACAAGCAAACATGCTGTACCTGTATGTCAAATATGAACCAGCTGTGTGTGCACCACTGCTGATTCATCTGCTGAACATACCAGAGGCCAATTGTTTGACTTACAGTGAGACGGAGTGATTGGTGATCTGGAGAAATGAGTGCACTCAAATGCTGCCATTCAGCTGTGCCTTCTACTAAAGGTCTATCGATGGGAAAACACACACTCTGTTGTGCTATTACTTCCTTATAGTGATTTTGAAAGAGTGAAGAATCAAACCACAGAAAGTTGTAAGACTTTAGCACAGTTAATTGTAATCAGAAATCAGCTTTTCTAAGGCGCATGGAAAGCTTGGGTCTATGGTAGTGCTTATGTAACCCCTTTGGGGTTTCGAGAGCATGGCCCCTTTAAATCTTTTTCCTGAGGGGGAGGGGGAGAATAAGAAAAAAGGAGGGAAATTCCAGGGGGCAGCGCTGGAGCTCCAGGGAGAGAGAGAGCAGCCTGCAGGCCCTGGAAAAGTGAAGCAGAGAGAACCTGCCCGAGGCCTGGGACGGACAGGGCTGATCGGGGACACCCCAGGAGAGGAGCCAGGAGGAGCACTGTGCCAGGGAGGAATCGCCCGAGAAGGGCAGGCTGGAGCTGAGTCCTGTATCACGGCTGCCCAGAGCTGGGTGGGGCTGTGAGTACTGGGGCTTGTGACTCTGCATTGGGAACAGGGAGGGAGGTTGCTAGCTAGTTAAGTGGGGAGGTGGTCGCTCTGTGCGGCTTTGCAGAGAGCGGCAGAAGAGGGCACCAGAGGGGTTTGTTGAGGGAAAGTTCACTGGCGCCGAAAACGACCAGGAGCACCCAAGACTCACCACTGGACTGGAACTTTGCTCAGGACTCCTGAACTCTGTGTGCAGACACATTGCTCGGTGTCTGCCCTTCCAGCCTGTGCTACCACTGGGCCTGTGGGGCCTTGGCTTGGATGCAACCCTGTTCTACTGCTCCCCCTATATTTCCCCTTGTTGTTTTTCTCCTCTCATCCCTCTGTAAATAAATATTTCCCTTTGTTATATCCATTGTACTTTTCCTGTGGGTGGGTGTGTTCACGCTGGGGGGGTTGGAACAGGTGCCCCTGGGGTGGAAGGGATTTCTCCTGCTGCATTCCTGCGCACACTTTCTCTTGGCCAGAGCTGCCTGCAGAGCAGACTCCATCTTGGCCACGAAGGCTCTAAAGTTACACTGGTAGATCCCCAAGTTTTTTCTCTATAATGTATGGGTGTGATTCCCAACGATCTGCAATTTTGTGTTTTCCCTGTAGTCCGAGATTTCGGGCCAAAACTCGGTCACCAACCTGAATCTCCTCAATTTCATTTGGTTCCATCTCTTCTGGGAACCCCGCCACCAGCACAGCTTTGGTGACTGGAATTTGTGCCCCTCTGCACAGGTCTTCTAATAATCCTCTCTCCATTTTTTTTTTTTAAACTGAGATGAAAGTCACTCAGGAGTTTCTTTGCTCTGTGAAGAAGAGCCCAGGGTGCACAACATAGGAGTGTGTGTGTGTATACTGCAAAGTCCCCGTACGGACCACCAAGTGTAACTTTAGCGCCCTCGTGGCCAAGATGGAGTCTGCTCTGCAGGCAGCTCTGGCCAAGAGATGGCATGCGCAGGAATACAGCAGGAGAAATCCCTTCCACCCCAGAGGCACCTGTTCCAACCCCACAGAGTGAACACACACCCCCACAGGAAAAGTACAATGGCTATAACAAGGGAAATATTTATTTACCGAAGGATTAGAGGAGAAATATAACAAGGGGAAATATAGGGGAGCAGTAAAACAGGGCTGCATCCAAACCAAAGCCCCACAGGACAAGTGATAGCACAGGCTGGAAGGGCAGACACTGAGCAATGTGTCTGCACACAGAGTTCAGGAGCCCTGAGCAAAGTTCCAATGAAGTGGTGAGTCTTGGGTGCTCCTGGTCGTCTTCGGCGCCAGTGAACTTTCCCTCAACAAACCCCTCCAGTGCCCTCTTCTGCTGCTCTCTGCAAAGCCGCACAGAGCGACCACCTCCCCACTTAACTAGCTACAGCCTCCCTCCTTGTTCCCAATGCAGAGTCACAAGCCCCAGTACTCACAGCCCCATGCAGCTCTGGGCAGCCGTGATACTGGGTCCAGCTCCGGCCTGTCCTTCTCGGGCGATTCCTCCCTGGCACAGTGCTCCTCCTGGCTCTTCTCCTGGGGTGTCCCCGATCAGCCCTGTCCGTCCCAGGCCTCGGGCAGGTTCTCTCTGCTTCACTTTTCCAGGGCCTGCAGGCTGCCTCTCCCTCTCCCTGGAGCTCCAGTGCTCCCCCCTAGAGTTTCCCTCCTTTTTTCTTACTCTCCCTCTCCCCCCTAGGAAAAAGATTTAAAGTGGCCATGCTCTCTAAACCCCAAAGAGGTTAACACTTACAACAATCACAATTTTAATAATCACCACTGCATTTGTTGCTGTTGGCCAGTACTGTTCTAACTTGGTCTGAGCTCTTCAAGGCTGCAGTGTAAATCCTGTGGGTATCTTTAACTCTGCAGGACAATGGACTCACGGCGCTCTCATCAGAGCAGAGGACAGAGTTGCAGTGTTGCAAGGTTCTCAAGCTGAAACCCTCAAAAGAGCTCTGATCCTGTAGGGCTTTTGAGCCATGCAGGAACAGAGCTTCAAGACAAAAGTATTTTTCCCATCCTGTCTGTACTCAATCAGCTCATCAGTTCCTGTTCAGACTTTCCACACTAATAAAATAAATACATCGTCCAGCAGAGACCAAATATGTCAAATTTCAGCCTCAAAGATGAGAACTGCTAGTGGCTGAAAATAAAGGGTTAGAATGGAATGGAAAGTGTTATTCAGCCTTAACTACAGTGGTCTCTGTTTCTATAATGCAGGGAATAGATACACAATATAAATAACTTTGTCCATCTTAAGGGAAGCAGCCTAGCATTCTATCTAGCTTTGCTAGTGCTAACCTTGACTGATTACTCTAACAGTCAGAGTTTTTACTACCTATATGTAATATCTTTATAATGGGACCCCCATTGATTTCAAAGGATTTTGGATTAAGTCCTACATGTCTTAATCTATAAAGCCTTCGCTGCTTCCCTTGGGAGATGATAGTTCAATCAAACAGATCTCATTGTGAGAAAATTTCTTTTCTTTTCCCAAACGTTTCTCTAAAAATTTCCTCTCTTAAGTTTGTCTTTTTACTCCCTTTCTATTCTTCTAAATAATTCTCCCCCATGTAGACGTGTTTACCCTTGGAATGTACCATGTCCCCTCCTTAGCCACTGCTTCCCTGAGCTATATGTGTTTAGGTTTATTAATCTCTTTAGGTACCCTTTCTCCCCCTTGATTTTCAGATTGTGCCTCTCCACACTACCAGGTTTCAGCCAGAGTTGGAACTAGAGTTGTTGAAATACCATGAGTATTTATGGTCTGTCTGGAAGTTCCTGAAATACTGTGAGAAAGCCCATTCTTGTGAGATTTCCAGCCCCGCATTTCTGAGTCCTGAGATTCATCTAAGATTTGGCTAAGTATCCAAACTTTTTAGTGATGTTTAGCCAGTCTTTTGAGGTTCACTCATCACCATTAGAAACATATACCTCATGTAGTACATGCATCACCCTAGCGCTGCACCCTCCACTTGATCCTCATCATATGCTGCCTCCAATTCAAGGCTATGTTCCAAATCTCCAAAGTCTTTAATGAGATGGGATCAGGATAACCCATTGCTTGTGACCCTCAAGACCTCCATACTTTCCAAAGAGAAATAGAAACTGGATCTGTGCAGACTATGGGGAGTTGGAGACAGGGTGTTTTTGGTGCTGGTCCCTAAGCTCCTAGGCTGTAGAACAGCCTTCCTGGAGGAACTCGGAAAGTAATCTGTTCCTTCAGAGACCACTGCAAAACTCGGCTTTCCACAAAAGCGGACCCACAAAAACAGGAGCTATGGAGATAATTAAATTATGCCCTCCCACCTCACCTCTACACTCAAGCAACTGAATCTCAGAAACGTGAAAGCTGAGCCCACATTTAAATCTGATGCTCTCTTACTATCTCATTGCCTTAGTACTATAGTGATTGGCACTCAATAAATACCAGACAGTCCGACAGTTAATAATGCATAAGGCACTTGTCTTATCAAGTAGGTTCTTGGAGGCAAAAGTATACCATGGAAGATAGAATTGTACATTTCTACCATGATCAACTGCTTCAGGAAAAGATTTTTCAAAACCAAACTGCAGACCCATGTGCCATCATCACGGTGCCAGCCCCATACTGTGATCTCTGTTAGCTCTTTTCCACTCAGCTGTTATCAGCATTCTTTGACAAATAGGCACAGTTAGCAGCCTAAATGTCTTATGCTGTCCTGCTTATTCTTGCCAGCTTTTCTCCATGCTGAAGAGACACAGGAAATTTTAACATATCAAGTATCTTTTTGCACCTTATTCTAGTGCAGTACATTGTAATTATTTCAGTTTCTAAAGTTGATTCTGAAGGATAATATTTGTATTCCTGGCCTGTGCGTATGGGTGATATGTTCCCTCAGACACTGCTTTTCAGTAAGATAGATTGTATTCTACAAAGCAAATGACTTGAGCAGAAATGTAAAGTCTGGGACTAATATGGGGTTTTGCAGGAGTTTGCAATTGTATAATATATTGTTCATATGATTGAAAAAGCATCTTAAGGATATTGAATCTTCGATGATGAAGCATGGACCTGAACAAGTTTGGAGGTTCACTTCAGATAAGTGAACACAGAGGTTTAGATACTCGCAGTATCTATCTGCTTAGTCCCCTTCAGTCTTTTAAATAAACGGACTGGGAATCTCATGTGGACAAGATTTAAGTAAGATTTCTGGAATGCACTGATATTAGATTGATCAGTCTTGTTCTTAGTCTCTCATCCCCACCCCATCGCTTCACATTCCTCCTTAGCCTCTGTCTTTGATTTAGGACTTCTCTGCATCTGGGTTTTTTTGGGGAGGGCGGGGAACCAACCTCAAACCTTCTGATGTTCAAGCCAGAGTCTGCAACTCCCCTCCCCCAATCTGGATACACGGAATCTACTTCCTTCCGCTCAGACTTCATTCCTCTCAGGCAGAACAGGAATCAACCATTTCAGCAGCAACATGCCGCATTCTAGGAACTTATGTAGAGCCCTTTGTGGGCTCAGGATCCATGCCGGGGAGGTTGCAGGGACTAACCTGTGTTACTTGTTACGTAGAGCCCCTCCGTTGAGGGATTATCCCTTTAAGTGGGATGGGGGTTGTCAGGACTGCTTCAGACAGGAGTCCCTTGTAATTCAGCTCCATTGGAGCTGCACTGTCAGAAAACCAGGGGAGGGAATCAGCACAGAGGTGCAGGGTAGCCTGGGACCCACTCTGATCTTCCAAATGGATTCAAAGATATCTGCAAGGCTGCCTGCCCCTCTCTTTATTCCATGGAGGGGAGCTCTGCACCCTATTAGAACGATCATGGAGGAACTGCCAAAGGGATTCCTCAATGGAGGCTACGGATTTTACCTTGGCCTGTCTTTGCTGCCTGTCTATGCTAGCTTCATACTCCACTGCTGCACTGCTCCACTGTATTATAACCCAGGCTAGTATTCTGGATCAATGCCACTTGTCCATGCAAAATTTTGCCGCTTCTGCTTGCCTTCCACTTTACTTCTGCCATCCCTCCGTCTCTCTGACAGATAAAGACTGTCTGGCCACTACAGTTTAGTTGAAGGGCTGGGACTGGATGAGGGAATATTGATTTAAACTCCCCCTGGTGGCTAGATGAGTCCAGGAACAGCCCAGCAGAACTTGAGCGGAGCAGAAGCATTAATAGGCCAGCTCCAATGGGATATTTGAAACTCACAAACTTTAAGAAGGTTCAGAATTTCCAGAAGTGAATTCCCATTGCCATAAATCATTCAATGACATAGGTTCAAGGTCTGATTTAAATGATGTTTTTCTTCTACTTCTCAGGGGTTGCCAATGTTTCTTTACTTATAAATGAACATTTCTCTGGTTTTGCATTTATATGGAGCAAATCTAAAAGAGAGATTTCCTATATGTCTCTGAAATGATTATAAGATCACACAAAGTGGAGAGAATCTCACAAACAGAAACAAAGATCAAAGCCTAGTTTGCAACCTGGTAGTCATTTATACCATTTGCAATTCATTTATCATTATTATTTGCATTGCACTAGTGCCTAGCCTGATGTGCTCATACTTTGAAAGAAGACACAACAAATGAGTGTAACAAACAACAATGAGGAGTCAGAGGTAATGGTAATAAGGTCATGCAATTAGATAGACAAGCTATGGGTAGAACTTACTAGTTCCAAGTTACCGCTGCTGCATGTTGTTAGCATGCTGCAGACATACCACATGTAAGGGGAAGATTCTCTCCTGTGTCAGAGCTCAGCTCAGTACAGGAGAAAGACTGGGGCATCAGGGAATCCATCTCTGATGATACTTAGGGCTAGCCACACCACTGGAATAGGGTGTAATGGACACTGTGCCAGTAGAAGACTTATGTAATGTAATAAAGCTCCTCCACACCCCTCACACCCTTACCATGCCCACTACTCTGTAATGGGGGGTGGAGGAGATGCCCTGCAAAGCAGTGACAGATGCAGGACATTTCCACTTCAACAGGGAACTGTTCTGCTGAGCCATTTGCAACTTGGTTATGGTTCCTTATGCCACTGGAGTGGTGGAAAGGAGCTGCATCTGGGCTTGTGAACCTGGTCCATTAGATGTTTCAGAGATATTCCCCAATCTTAAAATGCTTAAAATGGGGGAAACTGCTAGACCTGGTACCCAAACACACCCAGAGACTTTTCACTTCTGCAACAAACTGCACTGCACCTCCAACATATAACCAACCACACTGCACACACCAAATTCCTCTACATCCTGTTCAGACACCCAGCAACTCTGACTGCCCCTGGAATCTTTCTGTATACGTACACATGTACTTGTAAAGTCCCTTATATTTGTAGCTATCTTCTTCTGCTATCCATATGAGCATCTTCCACATAACACAATAGATTAGCAATAGCAAAGCTGTTAGTGGACTTCATGGAGTATCAGGCTCTTCTCCCTTATTGGGTTATGGAAATCTCTGCTTGGAGTAGGGTTTATTGAGGGGGTGGTGTAGGGTTGTGATTTATGTCTTGAAAGTCATTATAGTCATGGTAAAAACGTTATCAAGAGAAAGTCTCGCAGAGTTTCCTAAAGATGGTCAGACTCTAGATTCATCTAATCTCCCAAAGAAGTTCACTCCATAGCCAGATCCCCTTAACTGAGAATAGTTTGTCCTTTGCTTTCACACGCTTCATTCTGGGCTTTGCAATCTACATTGTCTCTGAGGAGCACAACAATCTTGGCAGTTCATAGATGGAGATGCAGTCTCAAATGTAGCTGGGACCTGATTCAATAGCTTTGAAGAAACATAGGTTACAGTTGGGAAATGGCAGAGAAGCATGAATTCTTACAGAAAACAAACCTGGAAGATAAATAAGATTGATAGGTTTGTTTTGATTCAACAGAACTGGAACTGAGCCCGAACCTAACAGGCAGCCTCATTCAAGATAATTACATATTGCCCAGTGCATCATGCTATTTATATGCTTTCCTTGTTAGAAATCCTGCATTTCTTATAATGGCAGAATCAGTTAGGACTGAAAATGTAATGCAAATTGAAAACCAGCATTCATGTCCTACTTTCCTAATATGTATTATAAAGAAATATTAAACCTTTTCCCCATTAAGTTAGACCATTTAAAACAAAAAACCCATACTCCAATATCGACTATTAGCCATGCTGTTTTGACCAAAACAAACAAACAACAAACAAACAAACACCAAAAGAAATTCTCCTAATGTCATGGATTGTTCAACACTAGTTCTATAAATCTTAACAAATTGAGCACTGGCAGTCTTAATCAGAAACTACTGGCCAATTACTTTGAACAAATGGGAGCTTCTCAAAAAAGTTTTTAAAATTAAATATTCACATTTATATTCCCTTTGAACACTAAAATCATTTTAGTAGCACATTCCTATATCATGAACTTTAATGAAATAAAAACACAAATAAGCACTTTACTCAAAATGGGGAGAGGAAAAAAAAAAAAAAGACTTCCACACTGCTAATGGTATCCAGTGAGTAATGAATATATTGCCCTACAATTTTTTTAATAGTGAACAGTTTAATAAGCAGCTGAAAGACACATTATAGAAGCTAGTGGGAGATGTACATTTTAGGCCTAATGACTTTAGGCTCTTATTAAAATTTGCATAATTTATAGCAGAGGAAAGACCCTGTTGATCATCAATTACTGTGTAGTCATGCCTTGCCTGGTATTTGTCCAAACATTCTTCTGAATTATCCGACTGTTAAACTATTTGGTGTCAAAATGTTTCTGGATTGGTACTTAGAGGTTTTCATGCTTCGTGCTTACCTTTGGTCTGTAGTTTCTCCATACATAAATATATCATGCTATATTAAAAACAGAGCCTTTATCTGCACAAGGGGCTTGGGGAGTAACTTTCCCTTGGTCTATAGGACAAGAAAAATCATTGTTTTCCCTTTGATTTAGAGATTTGATTTATAAAGGTTTACTTTAAAAGCTTCTGTTTCAAATGTGCTAACTCAAAAAGTTTTTATATACTGCCCAGATTTACTTACCCATTTTTAGGCTCTGATTTATAAACCATGCACTCTCTGACTCAGCAGGAATATTTGATTTAGGACAACACATTGAAGGTAACTTTAAAAAAAAAGCCAACTATTTAGTTGAATGCAGCCTCAATTAAGCTACAGAAAGGGAAATTTCAAAAAAGAGATCTTTTATCCTGTTTCCTTTATCATACGGTTTAATATTGTGCACTATAGAAAATCATAGTGAAGAAGACCGAAGATCATTGAGTAACATTTTCAAAAAAGCCTACCGTAGGAGTGTATGTCTCATTGAAAGTCAATAGGATTTAGACTTCTGTGTCACTTCAGCACTTTTGAAAACTGTACCCTTTGTTGTAATGCTAGTGGCTACCCAAATTGACACAGTATCTTCATATCAATGGTCTGTCTGCTTCTAAGCCATCAAAATTTTACAGGCTGCTTATCTGGCTGGAGTCAGACACATACACTTATTTTTCATTACTGGTACAAATAATTTCTGTCAGAGATGTCTATCATGTCCATTCATATTGACTGGCAAAAGTGGTGGCTTTGCTTATTTACATATAGTGGGACTCAAGGCTGCTTTGTGACTGAGAAATATTGTCATATGCTGATTTTCTGAGTGTGATGTGAGCTAAACAAATACTAGCCTGTTACGTGAAGCTTTTACACAAAAATACTTGCTCTTCCAGCCTTTCCTGTCTACTAATACAGCAGCCTCTCCTCATTCCTATTAGCATAAACAGCTTCCAAATATGCATCATCTGCCCCTTGGTTTAATAAAACTATTCAGAGTATAACTATAGCACTTCTCAATGATACATTGAAATAGCAACTTATGCTCTAGACTTACATTCTTCTGTTTATTTTGATGAACAAACATTTCAAACACTTTGAAGTTTGATTATATTTGAAATTTACTTGAACTCATTCTCCCTTCTTAACTTGCAGTGATCAAAACTGAAGATAATTATAAAAGTCAGTTTCAGAGAGTAAGTTCGAGCCAGTTAGAGGAAACAATGCAAGAAAACATCTCCACCTAGTGGTATTTCTAAATGATTGTTTTAAAAGCGTAAGGGTTTGTCTGCATGGGAAAGTTATACCAGTATATAAAGTAAAATGTGAATGTAAACTACTGTATTTATACTGGAATAAGAATGTCCACATGAGGAGTTATCCCAGAATAGGAGTGCCTTTTTCCAGCTTAGATTATGTTGCTTCGAAAGCAGTTTAAGCTAAACTGGAAAAAGTCAGCCTTAACTATACCAGTATAATTATCCCAGTATAACTGGTGAAACTTTCCCATAGAGACAAGTCCTAATTCAGTGGAGAGAAGAGTTTCATATACCACAACTGTCTTTGTGATAAAGAGAATTTTCCATTTACTTAGGGAACTACAGCCCAGAAGTCATGTAAATTTAAGGAATCTGATTCTTATTTCATACTAGCTTACACCTGTGTAACACAACTGACTTCACTGGAATTAATCCTGATTGTTAGTCATACAATTGACAGCGTCTCAGGACCAAAATCTAGATTTTAATTCTCTTCTTTCAAAAGTTCTGACCTTAACTTTAAGGACATTTACATGTAGACAACACACTGGCCGTGTTTCCCTTCATACATACACTGGTGTAAATCAATAGAAATGCTAGTGAAGTAAATTGGTTTACACTAGTGTAATATCAGTGCAAGTGTGACCAGAATAAGAACCTTTATGTCCTTTTTGAATGACCCAAAGTCTGAACACAGAATGAATTAAGAGAAGACAAAGTACATTAAGCTGCTGTTTCTGATCTGGAGATTGCAGAGGGAGCAAGGAGCCTCTTAATTTAATTCTTCAGCCTGTTTTAGGCCTGGACTTTCATTCCTTTGATGTCTTCTACAGCTCCCTAGCATTATTGGTGCTATTAAATCCCAGAGTAGGATGCCTGTCTACTTTGTTGGCAGTATTGTTTTATTCAAATCACTGTTCAGTCTCCAGAGCCAGTAAGTTCTGGGTAGAAGGAAACTTTGAAATAGATGTACCAGTTCCAACAAATGCATAATTTCTCCCTGTAAACAATTGTTAATATACACTAGGCGAGACCAGGAGGAATCTGTCTTTCTGTCTTTGACATACTAGAAAAAAGCAAACAAACAAACAAAAAAAAACAGAATAACTCCAAATCCAGTGGAGATTCTCTGTATTTACTAAAGAATAACAGATACCTGTATGTGGCTTATGCTAACCAATTGTCTCCTGCATGGGTGACCACTCTACCAGAGTGAATCATCTGGACACTGGGGAACTCTGCAGATGCAAAGGGGCAGAATCATCTTATTTGGATTGCAGAGATACCTTTATCAGATACCATGATGATGAGCAATCTTCTAAAAACCTAGATAAATAGAGTGGCAGCAGAGAGCCACTCTGCTGAGGTTATTAAAGCTCAATGATTGGAGTAGCCTCCATAGATATAACCTTCCCCCTTCACTGGGAGGGGATGGATTGGGTGATGCATAAGCCGTTAAATCCAAGAGGAAGTCCCCACTGAAATGGATTCCACATCATGCAGAGAGCATTCATCTCAAATCCTGCCCTCCTACACAGAATGGGACTGTCTCCTGAGTAGAAGAACAGTCCAGAGCTACAAGGCTACAGACAAAGGTCTGTATAAAAGGGGGGGGGGGGAAGGGGGAAGGTGAAGAGCTCCTTGCACTGTTGCCTGCATTTAACCAGAGAAGTTCTAAAACAGAGATGGGGGCAGGATGGAAATTCCAAATGGCAAAGGATTTTAAATTGGAGCAAAACCTGAAAATTTCAAAATTCTCTATGAGGGAAAATCTGGAAAAAATAGTTTCAAAATGCTTGTTTTTTCTTTAGACTTTATTTTACAATATAACGTATGATACAAAATAAAAGTAATTTGAAATGCCAAGTAATTTCAAAATGAAAACTTCCAGTGTTTTCTTTTGAAAATATCAAAACAGACTGTTTCAACATTGTCAGAACGCTTTTCAGTTCTTCTCCTAAGCGTAATTTTGGCATACTTGACACGATTCCGTTCAGTGCTTCGACTTCAACAGAACTGAATTTTCGATGGAAAATTGTTCTAAGTTTTTCCAGCCAGCTCTCATTTTAAACAGATTTTCCTGAACAGGAGAAGTAGGATTAGTAAAGATGCAGTACTCTCCTCAGATACTGCTTTCCTATGCGTGACAAGAGGAAACCCTCTTCAGCCACCAGCTGTGTTTCTAGTCAATGTGAAAAGATCCTCCACACTATTAAGCATTGTAACAGCATATTTGAGATAGGCTGACTTACTTTACAAAAGTGCTTAAGTGAATTCATTTGGTCAGCTGAGAGCACAGCACAGCCGTTCTTAACCATAGCATTAAAATCATTAGTAGAATGATACGGTTTTCATACCCACTTAGATTATTTATTAAAAAAACAGGTGAAAATGCAGTCAAGTTCATTCAGCTCTTTAGGAAGTGAAAAAGTGCACTTCTCTTCTGACATCTTTCTTCTATAAAGAAAAGATGCACTCTCTATACTCTGTAAATACTACTAGTACATGACATGATAAAAGAGATGATAAACATAGAGGAAAAACTTCCTGGAGAACAAGGCTGGAAAGGTTATAAAAGTTTTATTTCTCAAAGCTAGGAACTCAAAGCAAATCATAAAGCCCTCTGTACTCAGCAAAGGGAGAGGAATAAGAAAACTACATTACCACTTAAGTCGATGTAATTTATGTTGCTCAGGGGTGTGAAAAAGACACTCTCCTGTCGACATGGCTTCCACCTCTCATGGAGATAGAGTAATTATGCCGGAGGGAGAGCTCTGGCCCATCAGCATAACGCATCTTCCCCAGTGCAGCTGAGCCAATGTAGCACGGTAGTGTAGACCTGCCTTCAGAAACTGAGGATGCACAGAACTATGACAAGGAGGAGAAATGTGTTGCTTATTGTTAGAATAATTCAGTCACAGGGAGACAAAGTGCTGAGACCAAGACTACATTGCACAACATCACACTATCTTACTACTACACTTGATAGACATATTTTCAATTCTCATTTTTCCTGGGTAATCCTCACTGACAAGATTACAAAGAATCAAATACTAGATCAAGTGATAAATTTAGCTGCTTCGCTAGTTCCTATTATCTATGCTATGTCCATTATTCATATGTGCTTTCCTGAAACTTGCAGTCCTTAAGGGGTTGTATGATTTTAAAAATGAATATTTACATGAGATTTGGCATGTGTTCTTACACTAAGAAAATCACTGAATTAAATTTATTCCCAGGGTAACTTTTGATTTCAGTGAAATTACATCTGGGATGGATGATTGATTACCTGCAAATTGCCATTGTTCTCCTGAGTGTGTGTTTTCAGTGCATTAATATAGTAATGTGTTATTTTGACCTTTTTAATATAAATGCTCCAAGCAGTCATGCTTTTTTTCTTAAAAGCAGGAATGGGGTTTCCCCAGTTTAATTGTGTATGGGGGAAACTATGATGTACATTTGAGAAGAAGGTGAGATTCAGGATCTGAGCACAGCAGCAACTTCTAACCCTGAGTTGCTCTTTGGCAACTTTTTCTTTCTTAATGTACATTCATCGTCTTACATGTTTGCATTGTGGTTGTGTCTTTGAGTTCCAATCAAGCTGATTATTATTATTTATTATCTGTATTATGTTACCTGGAGCCCCAGCAACAGACCAGGACCCCATTGTGCGAGGTGCTGTACAAGCACAGAACAAAAATACAGCCCCCGCCCCCAAAGAGGGTACAATCTAAGCATAAGACAAGAGATGACAGATGGATACAGACAGACCGACTTCGGGCCCTATCTTGCTAGGCATTGTAAGAACACATAGTAAGTAACAATCCTTGGCCCCAGAAGCTGACATTCTAATTTGGGACAAGATGCAGCAAGTGAAAGAGATGTAAAAAAAGGAAGCAAGATGGGAAAGAGGAGGAGACTAACACAAAGAAGACCATAGAGTTAAACAGGCCAACTACTGCACAAGTGGATGACTCCTTGTGGTTTCTCATCTGTAATATCTTCTTCATCAGGAAGTCAGGAAGATTCATTACTTAATGAAAACAAAATATTTTGCAATTTTTGCAACGCTGCAGATGCTAGCCTCAGTGTCCTGGTTGAATGCAAAGTAGGAAAGCAGGACGTTACCTGTAACATAATTGCTAAGTATTGCATGGTATTTTCTTCCAGAGGGTAATACTCATGAGCAAAGTATTGGTTGAAAAATGCTTTGGGAGACTTAAAGGCCAGAGGCACTTTGTATGTGTGAGATATTTAACATCAGCTGATCACATGCTGCTGATACCAATACAACCCTACCTCATATGGTCTGAAGTAAATAGGATGAAATTCAATAAAGACAAATGCCAAGTACTCCGCTTAGGAGGGAACAATCAGTTGCAGACATACAAAATGGGAAATGACAGCCTAGAAAGGAGTATTGCTGAAAGGGATCTCAGGGTCATAGTGGATCTCAAGCTAAATATGAGTCAACAGTGTAACACTGTTGCAAAAAAGCCAAACATAATTCTGGGATATATTAGCAGGAATGTTGTAAGCAAGACATGAGAAGTAATTCTTCTGCTCTACTTCACACTGATTAGGCCTCAACTGGAATATTATAAACAATTCTGGGTGCCACATTTCAGGAAGGATGTGGACAAACTGGAGAAAATCCAGAAAAAAGCAACAAAAATGATTAAAGGTCTAGAAAACATGACCTATGAGGGAAGATTGAAAAAACTGGGTTTGTTTAGTCTGAAGAATAGAAGACTGAGAGGGGACACGGTAACAGTTTTCAAGTACATAAAAGGTTATTACAAGGACGAGGGAGAAAAATTGTTCTCCTTAACCTCTGAGGATAGGACAAGAAGCAATGGGCTTAAATTGCAGCAAGGGCAGTTTAGGTTGGACATTAGGGAAAAAATCCTGTCAGGCTACATCTACACTACAGGGGGGAGTCGATTTAAAATACGCAAATTCAGCTACGTAAATAGCGTAGCTGAATTCGACGTATCGCAGCCGACTTACCACGCTGTGAGGACGGCGGCAAAATCGACCTCCGCAGCTTCCCATTGATGGCGCTTACTCCCACCTCTGCTGGTGGAGTAAGAGCGTCAATTCAGGGATCGATTGTCGCGTCCCGTTGGGACGCGATAAATCGATCCCCGAGAGGTCGATTTCTACCCGCCAATTCAGGCGGGTAGTGTAGACCCAGCCTCAGAGGGGTTAAAACTGGAATAAATTGCCTAGGGAGGTTGTGGAATCCACATCATTGGGGATTTTTAAGAGCAGGTTGGACAAACATCTGTCAGGGATGGTCTAGATCAGTGCTTCTCAAAGCCAGTCTGCCGCTTGTTCAGGGAAAGCCCCTGGTGGTCTGGGACAGTTTGTTTACCTGCCGCGTCCACAGGCTCAGCCAATCGCGGCTCCCACTGGCCGTAGTTCACTGTCCCAGACCAATGGGGGCTGCGGGAAGCGGCAGGTAAACAAACTGGCCCGGACTGCCAGTGGTTTTCCCTGAACAAGTGGCAGACTGGCTTTGAGAAGCATTGGTCTAGATAATACTTAGTCCTGCCTTGAGTGCAGGGACTGGACTAGATGACCTCTCGAGGTCCCTTCCAGTTCTATGATTCTATGTCTGAGATGCGATCACAGAAGTTGACTTTTTATCATTTTTTCTAAAATAAATAATATCCTGCAAACACGTAGAATGTGAAATCCTGACCTCACTGAAGTCAGTGGCAAAACTCCCATAGACTTAAATAGGATAAGGATACCACCCAGAGTGTCCTATACTGAAGGATCCAAACCGCTTTACGAACTACTCACTCATTTAAAAAATGTATTTTACTAATATAATAATTAAAGTAAATCCTCATGCAATGGAACATCCGGATAGATATGATAATATGAATCTATAAATGCAAATAAATATAACATTAAGGTTGGACTGATTCTACAGGGCCATCTGTTTTGATTTGCATTTTTTTTATCTCTGAGAACTTTCTTCCTTCTGTTTGAATCAGACCATTCATTTTACTTAAGCATACGTTGTTGTAGCTGAATATAAGTAACAGGAGAGGGCAGCAGAGTACATATCACCTGAGATAATACTCAGCCTAATGCCTCTTTTAATACACAGTATTTGCATGCTTGTCCGTTTTTAGTATTTTATTCCTTTCTGCTCAGGGTTCATGAATGACTGAAGCTTGGGCCCATTTAATTGTAGTCATTAATTGCCTAATAAATTCCCCTGGCAATTTTTGCGGCATTGCAGGTATTGGCCTCAATGTCATGGTAATGAAGTTCTGATTACCTAAAATTTACCCTACAGTTTCAATTGATTCACAGATTGCAAGGCCAGAAGGGACCACTGTGATCATCTAGTCTACCTGCTGTATAACACAGGGCACAAAACTTCCCCAAAATAATTCCTAGAGCATATCTTGTATGTAACTCTTCTGCCAGGTGAAGTCAGCAGTAACAAGGTTTAGGGTCAATATCTAGGGCTTGATCTTAATGATACAATTAGCCACCCACCCTGTAATCTGGGAAAACTAAACACCACCGCTAGATGCCTCTAAGAGCCAATACTTTCCAACTCACAAGCATTGAGTCTGTGCTCCTTTTTATTAAAAAGGAAAGAAAACCCAGTGTTAATTTGGGAAAACACCACAACCACGATTCCAAATCATGAAACCATAAGCAAACATCTACCCCACAGTACACTGGACAATCTCCTTTGCCTCAGTTTCCCACCTTGACAAATGAATGTCTCTTTAATATACCTCTCCCCTCTCCATCCGCTACACCTCACTCACAGTTGGGGAGGGATAGCTCAGTGGTTTGAGCATTAGCCTGCTAAATCCAGGGTTGTGAGTTCAATCCTTGAGGGGGCCATTAGGGAACGGGGGGGAAACAACTGTCTGGGGATTGGTCCTGCTTTGAGCAGGGGGTTGGACTAGATGACCTCCTGAGGTCCCTTCCAACCCTGAAAAAAGCCTCCCGCCACCCCACCCCCACCCTCCGCCAGTGTGGCAGGGCAGGGCGCCAAGCCTGGCCGCGGGTGGCTGTGGGCCGCTCTCCCCAACCTGCCGGAGCACTGGGGGGAGGGCGGCGAGCCCGCCGCGGCTGTGCTGGTGGACAGAGCCCCAGGAGGAGGGTGGAGAGCCCGGCCGGGGCTCCGCTCTCCCTGGCAGCCAGAGCACTGGGGGGGGGAGGGCGGAAAGCCCGGCCGAGGCTCCGCTCTCCCCGGTGGCCGGAGTGCCGTGGGGAGGGTGGCGAGCCCAGTCGCGGCCCCGCTCTCCCCGGCGGCCGGAGCCGGAGCACCGCGCCGCCCCACTCCAGGTGCCACCCTAAGCACAAGCTTGGTGGGCTGGTGCCTGGAGCCGGCCCTGCTCACTGGGGTCCACCTCGTACCCCCTGAAAAGTACTACTGTGCTGCAACTGGCTCACTGCTGCTGTCTCAGCCCCAAACCAGCCAGAACTGATCACTTTGGCAAAACAGTTCTGTCTGCTGAATGTCTAGGCATAGTAGGTGTGTCTTTGAAAATACAGTCTGCTCCTGAAGTATTTTCCCCAGTGCACCACTAGATGTCAGGGGAGAGCTCATTCAGACCCTGCCTACATGTAGAAAAGCATCCAGTCTTGATTTTAAAATTGTCAGAATTCTTAAAATTGATAATCCACCCTTGATAAATTGTTCCCCTGGTTAATTATCGTCATTGTCAAAAACGTATGCCTTATTTCCAGTCTGAATTTGTCTAGCTCTAATTGCCAGCTGTTGGATCATGTTATACCTTTCTCTGACAGACTGAAGAGCCCATTATAAAATATTTGGTCCCCATGTAGATATTTATAGACTGTGATCATCACCCCTTAACCTTTTTGTTAAGATAAATAGATTGACCTCTCTGAGTCTATCATATACTGACTTGCTCAGTGAGGGGGCAGTTAGGTGTATTGTTAACAAACACAGCAGAACCAGGCAGGAGTAGCAAGATTACACTTACCCACTCTTTTCCTCCCACCAGGGCCGCCCGGGGAGCAGGGGCAAGTAGGGCAATTTGCCCCAGGCCCCACAGGGGCCCTACGAGCCCTGGCCCGGTGGCGGTCTGGGTCTTCGGCGGCATTTCGGTGGCGGGGGGCCCTTCAGTTGCTCCAGGTCTTCGGCAGTATTTCGGCGGTGGGTCCTTCAGTGCTGCCAAAGACGCAGAGCGACTAAAGGGCCCCCCACCGCTGAAATGCCACCGAAGACCCGGAGCGACTGAAGGGCCCCCTGCCGCCGAAATGCCACTGAAGACCCAGACCGCCGCTGGGTGAGTACAAGCGCCGCAGCTCCCCCGCTTTGCCCCAGGCCCCTGAATCCTCTGGGCGGGACTGCCTGCCACCCCTTCTGGGCAACCCTCATCTTGGATTTGATGCGTGATCCCCACAATCGCTACTCTGGAAAACTTTAGAGGGCCTGATCATTCCAGCACTTCTACACCTGATTCCAATGACACAAATGAAATTACAAGCATGTGGTTGCTAGGACCAGGCAGCTTTCCCCCTTGTTTGCATTGGAAGAATATTTTTTATTCATGTTGGGATGCATTTTTGTGCTTTATTTTAACCTTTAATTTTCTTTTTTATGAGAGATTTTAGTTTAATGCTTCTTTGGTTGGGGGCAGGATGCAAATGAAACACACCTAAACTCTGAGGACAGTCTTTACAGGGAAAGGTGCCTGGGCCCAGTAACCACATGCTTGTAATTTCATTGGTGTCATTGAAATCAGGTGTGGAAGTGCTGGGATGATCAGGCCCTCTAAAGTTTTCCTGAGTAGCGATTGTGGGATCATGTATCATACTAATAAAGTTGATTACTCTTAATTTGGGCAGTATGCTATTGTGTGGAATAAACAATGTGATTCGTTTTGCCTGTCACTGATATATGTACAACAAAAAAGTGGTTAATAAATATTCCCTGCAAACACCAATCTCTGCACCACATATTTATCTTATTGATGATCTCACTATTTATAGTATTGTATATGTGGGTTTATACCTGGAGTTCTGACTTAAAAAACAAAATAAACTGCTCTTTCTTTCCAGCTCTTGCTCAGTTTTTACTTAAATTACTTCTCTCAGATCAACCTGTGAACTGCCAGCCATGGCTATACACGATGCCTCTATTCAGAATCTAATGGATGTATTTCACAGCGACTGTGTTCCTAGAGAGCAGCCTGCAGCACGAGTTTATCGTCCTCAGTCCTGAATTTTTAGTACTAGTGAACAGTGCCAAACTGCAGACTCTGGATTAAAAACCAGCTAACTGATGGATCTCAAAATGTAATTGTAAACAGGGAATCGTCACTGAGAAGGTGTGTTTCCAGTGGGGTCCCTCAGGGATCGGTTCTTGGCCCCGTGCTACGAAACATTTTTATCAATGACCTGGAGGGGAAAAAAAACATAGAATCATCACTGATAAAGTTTGCAGATGACACAAAAATTGGGGGAGTGGTAAGTAATGAGGAGGACAGGTCACTGATTCAGAGCAATCTGGATCTCCTGGTAAACTTTTAAGGTGCTAGCAAACAATATGTGTTTTAACATGCCTAAAAGTAATTTTATAAATCTAGGAACAAAGAATATAGGCCATACTTACAGGAGGGCGGACTCTAATCTGAGAAGCAGTGACTCTGAAAAAGCTTTGAGGGTCATGGTGGATAATCAGCTGAACATGAGCTCCCAATGTGATGCTCTGGCCCAAAGAGTTAATGCAATCCTGGGATGCATAAACACGGGAATCTCGAGTAGGAATGGAAAGGTTATTTAACCTCTGTATTTGGCACTGGTGCAACCACTGCTGGAATACTGTGTCCAGTTCTACTGTACACATTAAGAAGGATGTTGATAAATTGAAGATGGTTCGGAGAAGAGCCAAGAGAATAATTAAAGGATTAGAAAATATGCCTTGTAGTGACAGACTGAAAGAGCGCAATCTATTTAGCTTAACACAGAAAAGATTAAGGGGTGATGTGATTACAGTCTGTAAGTACCTACATCGGAAACAACTATTTAATAATGGGTTCTTCAATCTAGCTGGAAGATGAAGTTAGACAAAGTCAGACTGGAAATAAGGTGTGCGCTTTTGACAGTGAGGGTAATTAACCATGGGAGCAATTTATCAAGGGTCATGGTGGCTTCTCCATCACTGACAATTTTTAAATCAAAATTGGATGTGCGCTAGGAAATTATTTTGGGGGCAGTTCCATGGCCTGTGTTATACAAGAGGTCAGACTAGATTATCACAATGGCCCTTTCTGGCCTTGAGATCTATGAATCTATGACTAGGAGTCAATGGTTCCTATTAGATCTTGAGCAGGATGTTTATCAGCACTAATATATGAGGCTTTTCTGTTTGTGGCCACAGCTTTATTAACTAAGTTTAGGCTTGTTGTTCAGCAGGCTAGCTAAGAAACTCTCAAAAGAGCACACATCTGCATCATTCATCCACCATGTACTGGGTCTTGTGGTGCAGCTCACTCTGAGAAGTGAGGAAAGACTCAAAATACTGAGAATGGTAAGCAGGGGCACCGGCTGTTGATTTCCTTTCTCTAATCCACAAGCTATATTTCATCAGTTTATTACTCATCTTCACACTTGTGAAATGTCCAGTTGCAGAATGTTTCTGCTGGTCAACATTTGATCTTAGTTTGGTTTTAGGTCATGTTTATAGAAATTAGACATTCTCTTCCCATTTGCCATCAGTTTAGCATTAGTGTCAAAATGAATATGAATCTTTCTTACACGTCTGTGTTTTCTTATAAGGCAATCTATTTTTCTATCACTGAGATCTATTGTAGGTACTTACATGGCTTCTATTACCATAGCAGCTGAGCATTTAATAATCAGAAATGGACTTAGCTTCCATCACACTGTGAGGCAGGGAAGTGCTATTCTTCCCAACAACTAGCCCAAGGTTATCTAGGATGATTGTAGTGGACCACAGAATTGAACTCTGGTGTTCCAAGTTCCAAGCTAGGGCCTTAGCTGCCACACTATCTTTCCATCGCAAGTCAGTGTTGTTCATTTACTTTTTCAGAAGTGTGGTTGCCTTAAAAAAACAGAAGACAAAAGGTTATATTTTATTTTCTTTCCAGGAAAACCTTCCTTTAGACAGTGAAAGATTCACACATTCTCTCTCACGCTCTCTCTTTTTTTTTCTTTGCACTGAGTGGAAATTATGCCATGGAGCAATATTCTGCCATAAATTACACTTCATGCAACCCAAAGTGGGAAGAGGTCAATTGGGTTTCCAAAGAAGTAAATGAAAGGAGCAGTTGGCCCCTTCTCTATGCACAAGATAGTCATTATACAATCTTCTATGTGCCCGGGGCAGGGCATGGTTGCTCTTCCTTAGCAGCAGCTCAGGAAGTAGATTGTGACTAAAAGAATCACCATTAGATTTTGAAATTAGTAGAGGAAAACTCATTTTAAAAGAAAAAAAAGCTCAAAGTGAACAAGGCAGGAGGTTGTGCATGCTCTGGCTTCCTGCTTCTGCGTGTCATTAGCGGGTTCTCAGAACTGGTCTCTTTAATTACACTGAAATGCAAGATATACCAGCACATATTACCAAACTCCTTAGCACCAAATTTTGCTGATTTACAACCCATACTTTCCCACTGACTCCACTGAGCAAAATTTGGCCCCTTATCTCCAGAATGTTGGGTTGTGAGCTGCATGGAAAAAGGTTAACCACTGCGGGGACCTGAGGCAACAGGCAAAGAAAGTTGAATTCCACTGGAAACATGCAACTGTCAACCAATAGCAGGATAGTGTTTCGTATACCACATCCGGGGTCATAACATGAAAAAACTCTATGCTCATAAAACTAAACTGATTCCTTATTGAGAAAACTATTTACAGAGATGCTGCAACTGCAGCTGGCATTCTAGCCATAAGCAAGCAGACTGACAATGTGGCACCTCCTTCAAACTCTTCCTCCTGAAACATGTGCTCCTTTCTGCAAGTTCCCTGCAGGTTGCTCCAGAGGGCAGCTTTTGACCATGGGAGATAGATCCTTCACAGAAGCCTTAAGAATTTTCCCATTGGCTTCAATCGACTTTGGATCAAACCTTGAATGGAAATCCCATTTTTTACCCAGGCTTTCCTGCAATAGTACTTGTGAGGTTTCACTCCATATTCTTTATGAAAATATGCTTATGATATGAATATGACATAACTGAGATGTACTTTATGAAGATTGGGCTTGTAAGATATTGTTGGAAAGGTTATAATTTACTGAATATGATTATCCAATTTGTATGTCTGTATCATTTTTTGTATCTGAACTTAGGAATATTGACTATGTATCTGTATTTCAACTATGCTACTTTGGGTGACTCCCACCGCTAACACTTCAGGTACAACAATGGAAAAGCCAGACAGGGCGGATGGCCCATCAGCGAGGACAGTGTACTGTGAAAAGGCTTGGCCTTCTTTCAGACGCTCCATACTGCCACTGACTTGTGGACGCTCCATATTGCCACTGACTCATGGACTCTGTGATACTACAAAGTCAAGTGGTCTTGTCACCTGATACTAAGCATTACCTGGGACTTCTTGTAACTTTCCACTGGAAGTGAAGTTTGGGAAACAAAGGATTCCTGCCTAATGTAAATCCTATTTAAGGGTGGGGAGGAAGGCAAACGGGACACTCCTCCTCTCCCTGGCCCATCTGCCCAAGGAGAAAGGCTGCTAAAGCCACATGAAGGGAAGACAAGGGTGGAGTCCAGACTGAGACGGCTCCAGTCTGAAAAGGAATATAACTGGAACTCTGAACCACAGAAACTTTGCAATCTGCCTAAAATAACATATAGGGTGAGAATTTACATTTTGTAACCTGTTTCTTAAGTATATTGAATTTAGCTTGCATATTTTGCTTTATTTGGTCAGTAATCTGCTTTGTTCTGTCTGTTATCACTTTATTAACTACAAAAGGTGAATATAACTTATTTCTTGTTTATAATATAACTCAGTTTAAGTCATTTCTAACTGGAGTGGGCAGTGGGGGGCAATAAGTTGTGCATATTTCCCTCCACATTGAGGGAGGGGGCAAATTTCATAAAATCTTTGGGCTTGTATCCCTTAAAGGGAGTGGGCACCAGAGTGTTGGGGCAAACCTCTAAGGCTGAATCTTTCCAGAGCAGATCTCTGTCTCTCTGTGCAGCTGGGGGTGGCCCTGCCTGTGTGCTTGGCTGGAAGAGGCTTGTAAACCTCACCCAACAAGACCAGGTAAAGGGCACCCTGGCTAACAGAATAGGCTGACTCAGTGTCATCCCAGCACATCAGGTGACACACCAAAGGGCCCAAACCCGTCACAGTACTCTCATCTTTAGACTTCTTTTTTTCACACACAGAGGTACAGAATAAAAAAAATGCTTTAGCCTGTCCTTTGCCAACAGGGAAAGAAGAGCAAGAGATTGCTATTTTCTTTTACTCTACTCTTGGGAGTTGTTGAGATACTACAGTGATAGGGTACATATAAGAACACAGATAGAAAGATGTAGGAAGAGTAAAAAGCAGTGAGGCAGTCTCACCACCAAGGTGAACTAGGTCACTGAGAGTAGAGCTGGGCAAAAAAATAATAATTGACAAATATATTTTTTGTCAAAAAATGCATTTTTCAGTGCGCTAAAACTATTCACAATTCAGGTCAAATTTTGGCCGAGAAAAAATGGATTTTTTTTTTTAAGTCAGAACATTTCATTTCACCCATTTCAAAACATTTAGTTTTGACTTTTTGTTTTGAAATGATGTTTCAAGTTCAAATTTGGCCATTTTTTTTAAAAAAGGATGGAAACCTTCTAAAATGGCCAAATAATGGATAACTAAAAAACCAAATAAAAAACCCCCCTTAAATACTCAAGTCGATGAAAATGTTTCAGATGACTCAAAACAAATTGAAAAACAAAACAAAAAAAGTCATTTTGAATCAACTTGAAATGTTCCAGTCAATTAAAAATTAATTTTTGTTCGTTTTTCAATTCAACCAAAAATTTTAAAAAATTGGGTTTGGTTTAAATCAAATCAATTTTTAAAATTTTTCAGTTTGGTCCCCGAACTAAAAAATCAATTAGTCTCTCAGCTCTAAATGTGAGATTTATGAAAATGGGTTGGGTTTGCTGCTGAGCTAAGCACAGCCTTTCATCACCTTATTTATCCAAATCCTTCCATGTCTGCCTTTTTAGAGTGAGGAGATGAATTCATTACCAAGTGGCAGGAGTTTTTAGTAGAAGAGCCATCCATCTGTCTGTACACGCTGCACTGAGGAAGCACTTTTCCTGGGCAAAGTCTACTTGGTGTTGTACTTCGCTCAGTGTCAATATGTTAACTACTGACAAAAGCAATTGCTTGCAGTATTTGTCAGAAGAACTTATAAAAGAACAAGTGATTCTGTTAGGTTGTCATTGAAGTATAGGCTCTTTCCTGCTCCAACTGAGGTAAAGGGCAAGATCTCTTGAGTTTAGTAGGACGGGAAGTAGATCCTATAACCTACATTGCAATCTGAATATTTGTTTAATATGAACCTCTTTGTGAACCTATTAGGGTGAGTTTGCTTCCATTGCTTGTGAACTGAGCTGTAGAGTTCACAGAGTCCTAAGGGCATAACTCATCTATTAGTGGTTGGTATAATCCTCATACCATATTTATCCTGTCATCGTTTCTAGAATAAGAAGGCAATTTCTCAGCCTGTGTTTCTTTTCAGACATTTACATTATGTTCTCAGGCTCCTGTAACCTTTACAGAACACAGCCTGATGAATGAACTATGCTTTTTGTGCTGACTGACATCAGGATGACTTTGCTACTGGAATTCTAATAGCATGGTCAATAGCTTTGTGCTTCTGAGTTTTCTGAAGCAAGATTTTATAGAACTAGATAAAGGAAGCATTTCTCTTTCACTGGCAATAGTAAGAAAGAAATAAAAAAAGCATCTAGCTTTCTGTCTAAAGGTACATTTATAAAAAAAAGCAGCAGTATCCTATAGGTACTAGAAATTTATTGAAAGCCAGCCTGCTGGCATGGTGCCCGGTAACTCATATACATAGGCTACTCCTGAGGGCATTCCGCACCAAAAAAAATTAAAAATTCTGCACCAAAAATAAAAATTCTGTGCACAATATTTAAAAAATCTGCACATTTTATTTGTCAAATAAATGTGGAGGCTCCAGCATGGCACTGGGGAGCACAGACCACTGGCTGCACAGAGGTGGGAGATCACTCTGCAACTCCCCACCCCCTGCCCCCAGGACACAGACTCAGTGGTGAGGCTGCCTGCAAACTTGACTCTGTGCAAGGACCAGGCCTGCCCCAGAAATACCCCCAGAGCCCTGCCCCTCTGTGCCAGGTGCACCAGGTGTGGGCAAGCAGGATCCAAGTGTGGAGGGGCTTAGTGTGGGGGGATCCAGGTGTGGGTTGAGAGGGTTCTGTGTCGGGCAATCTGGGTGCAGGCAACTCAGTGAGGGATCTGGATGAGGGGGGATCTGAATGCACAGGGGTTTGTTGGGGGGTTCTGGGTGCAATGGTAATGAGACTCTGCAGGGGTGTCCAGGTGAAGATGATTGGAGCTCAGTGGGAGAGGGGAGCTGTGTGTGTGTGAGGGGATAGAGCTTGGCAGGGGGGATCTGGGTGTGTGGGGTTCACTGGGGGGGTCCAGATGCTGGGGGCGTGGGGCTCAGTGGACTGGGGATGCAGCTGGTTGTAGCTCAATGGGGTTAGGATCTGGAAGACTCGTCAGGGTGGTCCAGGGGCAGGGGCAGTGGGGCTTGGCAGGGGAGTTTCTGTATGTGTGGGGGGGAGGGGGGAGGCTCGGCTTGGGGGTCTGGGTCTGAGATGCCTGGATGCACGGGGGTTGAGCAGATGGTGCAGCAGCTCCCCATACAGTGATCCCTCCACCTGCAACTGAGGAGCAATGAGTGCAGAAAGCGGGGGGGAGTTTGCAGAGTTTTCTGCAGCCAGGGGAGAAATCTGGGGGTGGGTCTGACAGAGGAAGAGGAAGTACCATCCTCCCCAGCCCAGCCGGGACTAGCAGCTGAACGTGGTGCAAAATAGGAGCCACCAGCCGGGTCTTCCCCAGTCCTGCCCCCTGCTCCACAGTGATTTACCTCTCTGCTGGCTGCCCTGGGCACCCAAAACATACTGCTGGAGAGAGTTGCATGACCACTCTTGTGGCTTCCCTTTGCTTCCCTGTCAGAAAGTCACTTTTTCTGCTGGGAAGCAAAGAAATCTGCAGGGGACATAAATTCTGCACATAATTCCCCCAGGAGTAATAGGCTCAGAAGTGGATGTTGAGTCTAGTTTAGCAAAGACCAATCATTCTGTAGAAGCAACATAATTTACCTCCAGAGATAAGGATGCTGGCAGGTCCTTGTTCAGTCCTACTCTAATAATTAAACCAAGGACCAATATCAATGGCAGTTGTTCACTATTGCTATCTTTGCCAGACGAGTGGATCTTTAGTGTGGAGGAAAGTGCTGTATGGCTGAATTAAATATGGGAATTAAAATATGAGAATAAAAAAATGGGGGAAAAGATTTGTGTTGCCCATTCAGGAAAAAACTGTTTTCCTCAGCTTCAAGCTCTCCAGTATAATCTGGTACAGTACAATACATTAATTAAATAGCTAATAACCACAGGAAAATGAGTACCTGCTCTTCCCTCATCTCTAACTCTTCAAGCATGATGCAAAATGGTCCAGAACCTATGTATAAATTAAAAGATTGATACAAATCATTCCTTTGAGGTGAGTCCCTTTTAAATGACATGCTCAAAGTTATACAGGAAGTCTGTGGCACTAGAACATAGCAAGGGGAACCTCAGACAACCTCAGGTTTTGCATACCTTGTGAACTACTTTTTCACATAGCTTTACAAGGTTCATGATCCATCACTGCAATGAGGATCTGGGCAAAGATTCAGACCTGTTTTAAGTATATCGGGGGTGGGAGGGGGACATTTTGCCTCTTCCTATGTTGCTAAACTTTTGACAAATGCTGTAATAATGATTTTTTTTCTTAGTGAGGAGTCAGTTTATCATCCCACCATCACTTATACTGTGCTACTAGAACAGCCAAACTGATTTTCATCAAACCTGTACATCTCAGGGGCCAGTTCCCCACTGATGTTTGACTTCAATGGTGTGACACTGATTTATGCCAGCTGCAGATCTGGTCCAAGGTCTTTTAGCAGCAATGATAATTTCTGAATGCCTGGAATAAGAGAGATGCAGGAGTTGAAATATTTGCTTCATACATAGGGCCTAGTTATAGTCCTGTAAAACTCTAAAGTACTAAGATGAGGGGAGTTACAGTGGGGGGAAAGAGATGTTATGGCAGTATAAGCCATAATGCCTCCTGGATGCTGGAGGGGAATGTGCTGCCAGTGCTGGCATAATGTAAAATGCAACACCACCATTGCCCTCAAGCGCTATCCAGTATGCAAGTGGGTGCTGTGCCATGGCCACCCCCCTTCCCTATTCCTACATGTCCCTTCTAGGATGGTTAGCACTGCTAGTAGCTCTAGCCAACCCCATGCACTCCTGACTGGTTCTCGTGCAATTGCACAAGGGGATAATTTAGCCATTTACCGATGGGTTATAACTCACAGGTGATTTCTGAGTGGGGACGGCTGGGAGGGAGAAGTGCAAAATACATGACATTATAAATATTCTTAAAGGTTCAAGCTAACCAGTGCTAAGCAGGAATGGGGGAGTGGAGTAGGGGAGCAGCAATCTATACTTGTCTCAGCTAGGAGGCATTTGGTATATCTTACCCTCAGACCTATATGTAAGAGGTGTTACAATCACAGGCAAAGACTTTGGGGCTATCAGCGTTTAATCATTTGAGGCTGATGTGAGTCTGCAGTATGTTTTTGCTAGAGGATTAGTGGATTTGATTTTTGTAAACTACTAACTATAGAAAAGTGTTTTGATTTAAACTCCACTAATAGCATTTAAGTTAACCATTGCACCATGGTCATGGCGGATCTGGTAAGTTACTATATAGTATTTCAATAAAGCAAATGAAGATTTACAAATTTATTTTCACTTGAATTTTATTGTCAATGTTTTACGGTTCAAATGAATGGATTATTTGATCTCAATTTTCAGTGGTATAATTTTACTATTTCTGGTATTAATAATTGCCATAGTTTCAGCAAACCAGATAAAACCTTGCTTGCATTATTGACATAGGTTACTTTAACTTGTCTTTAGAAAGTTTTTTTTCATAACCTAGGTTACAATGATCACACTGGTCTCCAATTTTTGAGAAGTCGTCTGCTTCAGAGATAAAATGTGCTATTTATTATGTATTTTGATGTACTGAATTCAAATATGACAATTAAAACAACTGATTGGCTACATTTCTAAGATATTTAAATGTTTACATTTTATGTCGATGTATATTGTGCAGATAGTAGAGTTTTAATCATAAATTGTAAACCTAGGTCTTTTCATGTGTTTATGGTTGCTTTACATGATAATATTTCACCTGTCCTGTTTATGTAACACTTTAAAAATCAGCAAAGGGTTATATAAATAAAATGTATTATGAAACAAAAGGCAAAAACCTATTCTGTACATAGTTTAGTCCTATTCAGTGTTTACTCGGCGCTTCTTGGCTTGTCTCTTGTATTCATTAAATGGAGCATCTCTTGTCACTGTCCAGCAATAGTCTGCAAGCATCGATGGGCTCCATTTGCCCTGATAGCGTTTCTCCATTGTTGCAATGTCCTGGTGAAATTGCTCGCCGTGCTCGTCGCTCACTGCTCCGCAGTTGGGTGGAAAAAAATCTAGATGAGAGTGCAAAAAATGTATCTTTAGTGACATGTTGCAACCAAGGCTTTTGTATGCCTTGAGGAGGTTTTCCACCAACAACTTGTAGTTGTCTGCCTTGTTGTTTCCGAGAAAATTTATTGGACTAACAGGAAGGCTTTCCATGCCATCTTTTCCTTGCCACGCAGTGCATGGTCAAATGCATCATCTCAAAGAAGTTCACGAATCTGAGGACCAACAAAGACACCTTCCTTTATCTTAGCTTCACTTAACCTTGGAAATTTTCCACGGAGGTACTTGAAAGCTGCTTGTGTTTTGTCAATGGCCTTGACAAAGTTCTTCATCAGACCCAGCTTGATGTGTAAGGGTGGTAACAAAATCTTCCTTGATTCAACAAGTGGTGGATGCTGAACACTTTTCCTCCCAGGCTCCAATGACTGTCGGAGTGGCCAATCTTTCCTGATGTAGTAGGAATCTCTTGCACGACTATCCCATTTGCAGAGAAAACAGCAGTACTTTGTGTATCCAGTCTGCAGACCAAGCAAGAGAGCAACAACCTTCAAATCGCCACAAAGCTGCCACTGATGTTGGTCATAGTTTATGCACCTCAAAAGTTGTTTCATGTTGTCATAGGTTTCCTTCATCTGGACTGCATGTCCAACTGGAATTGATGGCAAAACATTGCCATTATGCAGTAAAACAGCTTTAAGACTCGTCTTCGATGAATCAATGAACAGTCTCCACTCATCTGGATCGTGAACGATGTTGAGGGCTGCCATCACACCATCAATGTTGTTGCAGGCTACAAGATCACCTTCCATGAAGAAGAATGGGACAAGATCCTTTTGACGGTCACGGAACATGGAAACACTAACATCACCTGCCAGGAGATTCCACTGCTGTAGTCTGGAGCCCAACAGCTCTGCCTTACTCTTGGGTAGTTCCAAATCCCTGACAAGGTCATTCAGTTCACCTTGTGTTATGAGGTGTGGTTCAGAGGAGGAGGATGGGAGAAAATGTGGGTTCTGTGACATTGATGGTTTAGAACCAGAAGTTTCATCCTCTTCCTCTTCCTCGTCTGACTCAAGTGAGAATGATTCTGGTGCATCAGGAACCAGCAGTCCTTCTCCATGGGGTACTGGGTGTATAGCTGATGGAATGTTTGGATAATGCACAGTCCACTTTTTCTTCTTTGACACACCTTTCCCAACTGGAGGCACCATGCAGAAGTAACAATTGCTGGTATGATCTGTTGGCTCTCTCCAAATCATTGGCACTGCAAAAGGCACAGATTTCCTTTTCCTGTTCAACCACTGGCGAAGATTTGTTGCACAAGTGTTGCAGCATATGTGTGGGGCCCACCTCTTGTCCTAATCTCCAATTTTGCAGCCAAAATAAAGGTGAGAGGCTTTCTTAACCATAGTGGTTATATTGTGCTTTTGTGATGCAAAAGTCACTTCACCACAAACATAGCAGAAGTTATCTACACTGTTCACACAAGTACGAGGCATCTCTGCTCACTTTGGCTAAACAGAAATGTGTCCCTTTGCAAAATCAAACACTGACAAATAAGAGAGCACGACACTGTATGATTTCTAGAGCTGATATAGGGCAATTTGTTCAGCAGAGTGATGTAAGCTTCGTTATGATTACATCATCCATTACTTCTAGGAATAACATGATGCAATTCATATCATGTATGGCGCAATACCAGCTTCAGATTGCATCATTCATTGTTTTGCCTAAAAAGCAAGTACTGTCCAAACCCAGTCATAGATTTATTCATAGATCCAGTCAAAGATGTATTTTAGTCATTTCTGGTTTAAATTGAGATCCCTTCCCTTTATAACTCACTTATCCTCCGCCATTCCCAAGTCAAGGGTCGTATATACTGACCCAATAGCATATCTTGAAAACTAGAGCCAATCAACAATTTTTAGCATCATTTTCGTTCTCAGTGACCCAGAATTAGTAAAGTTTGACTACATTTATTTCAGAAGCATTTTGGCTGTAGAGCGGTGTTATTATTATTTATCATTTAACTTTTGGTAGCATCAGTAATGTATTAGGTTCCATCTCTAAACACAGAAAGACAGACTTCCTGCCGCAAACAATTTACAATTTGAGAAGGCCAGAAATGTGGATCAGAGGGATACACTCAAAATATGCACAATTTTTAAATACATTATATACACATTGTAGCTCAGATGAATTTAACTGGGATTGACAGGCTGTCCATGGTGCATTGATTTCTTGTTACATGACTGGTTATTTTATTTAAATAGTGAAGACAGATGCAACTTCAAACAGCAACTGCTCCTTGAGGGCCTTTTCCAGGTTCCATTGGGAGTCTTTCCATTGATGTTGGGCATTGTGTCAGGCCCTAAATAATCCTTTGTGTTTTCTACCAACTTTCACTCAATAGCCCACAGTGTTTTAAAAACATTAATAAATTACACCTCCCAATACCACTGTAAGGAAGGCATTATTGTACCCATTGTACAAATGGGTAAACTGAGGGTACGATTTGCTCATAGTCAGGTAGCAAGTGAGCAGCAGAGCCAGGAATAAAACCAAGGACAGTTGCTTCCTTGTCCTGAGTGCTGACCCTCTTTCCGACTGTTTACAGTTTGCCTCCTCAGTCTGTCTTTTATTTATTCATTTCTTTGGATTTATGCATATTATATTCTCACTCTGACTCCCTTACCATGTGCAGTACAACCACCCCTTCTGCACACGCAGCCCCTCTGAGGCTGCTGCAGTTCTGAATATTGTGCATGACAAAGATGACATTAATGTCAGATATTTCAGGCACTGCACAAGATGTGCACATGCCTAAACAGAGCCACAATGTCATCCTATGAGTGTAACCTTTTCTCCCCTTTCCCTTCTATTATTTGTCCCCCTCTCTATGTGTATGTCTACAAATAAGCTTGTTGGTCAGTAACCTCCTCTCTGTGTAAGGTTCTGTGAAGCATCAAACACATTTTTGTAGTATACTAAAATTAATTAGAATTAATAATTGCCCATTCTGTGTCAGCTCAGACATGTACAAATACTGATGTGATTTAACACTGGACCTTAGCAATTAATGATCTCCCTGTTTCCATCCCAATGACTTCAGTGTGGTTACACTTGAGAGCAGCATTTTGCCCTTTGATGTCAGACTCAAACAGCAAAGATCATTAATTCTTAATACAATATTAAATTCTGTGCTTGCTTATACACAGTCCTGCTACAATGACTTAGTGCTCCATGCATGGGATGGACACTTATATACATGTGCGTGCAATCCCTGTGCAGTTGTCTGGATGCACGGGCTGTGGAACAACGTAGTATTTGGCCCTCTGTCTAATAGCATCAAGAAACTGACAGTAGAAATTATTAATCTCTTGCCAAATCCCTAACTCATTATTTCTAATCATGGTCCTCAGAAGCCTGGATACATTTGTGAGTGACACCTTCCATTTGTCACCAGAACAGGTGGGTGAAAAATATCGCCTAAGGGGCAGTTTCAAAGAAAGTCTCCAAACTTGTTTTGGATATTAAAATGTTATTGATGGTTTCATGAGCAGCTCCACAAACCTTTTAGTAGGGATCTTCCCATCAGGTGTGCAAACCAGCAGTGGGATGGTTCTGGACTGAGGGGAAGAAAATGAGATGAGCACACCAAAGTCAAGAGAGACACTCCCTAAAAAAGAATGAGGAGTACTTGTGGCACCTTAGAGAAATTTATTTGAGCATATGCTTTTGTGGGCTAAAACCCATTTCATTGGATGCATGCAGTGGAAAATACAATAGGAAGATATATATACACAGAGGACATGAAAATATGGGTGTTGCCATACTAACTATAATGAGAGTAATCAATTAAGGTGGGATATTATCAGCAGGGGGAAAAAAACTTTTGTAGTGATAATCAGGATGGCCCATTTCCAACAGTTGACAAGAAGGTGTGAATAACAGTAGGGAGGGGGGGGAAATTAGTATGGAAAGCCCTGATCATATCCTGGCCTGTAAGAGAAGGGAAGAGCTCTGACACCATAAACTTCTCTCCTTAGATCTTGGTGAGACCCCTCCATGGTTTCCTGGCACAGCAGATGGGGAGCAGTTGGGCTCTAGGAAGGAGGGAATGGAGCAAATTTGCAATGCAGAGAGAGTGAGCTCCACATACAATTCCCCTCAGAAATCAGTGAGGAACACTCTAAAAAATTATTAGAGCTTCAAGTTATATTTGCTGGAAGGTACGGTGATGTTGGAAGTACTGGGTCTAATTCTGCTCTGAGCCACCCTGGTATAAACCCAAAGCAGCTCCGATTACTTCATTCCCTCAGCACTTGCAACATTAACAGGAAAACAGCAAATTTTAGGGGTGGGGATAAAGTATAATTTCTGCAATAGAAACTGCAGAAGAAAATGAAAGTAGGCTGGTGATTTTGCATAGGGGAAAAAGAAAGAAAAGAAAGTAATAACTAACATAACAAACGTATATATATACTAAAAGGAGAAGAGAAATGAGTCAGAGCTGCAGCTGTGTGTGTTTAGCTGAGTGAGCACTTATGGACAAATGAATTAATTGTACTGCTTATTGCTATAACAATATTTTGGTTGCTGGTCATGCCTGCGGGAATAGTCTTCTTAGATTGTGAGGAATTGTTACTCATAACCATTTACTATACTTGAAGAACTGAACCTTTGAGAGTCCTTAGATCCATAATGTTGTCTTCTGATGAAGTCAGAAGATATCACTGACATGATGAAACCTCGGGTATTGTCAGATCGATGAAACCATAATGTCACTTTATAATGGTGATGGGAAAATATCATCCCCGATATATCCCCGTTGATATCCAGGGAATTCTCCCAGGAATGAATCTGGCCCCTTGTCTCTATCTTATCTGTTAGAGGATGCATTATTGAAATGTAAAACCTTCCTAACTGCACTTCTGTCTTCTATTCCTACTAGTACACATTTGTGCTACTTTACATTCCAAGTGCCTTCAGAAAAAGAAATGTCTAAAGGTGAAAAACAGAATCCAATGAGAGGCTGCCTGCTTCCAAAACATATGTCCTTTTGCCTTTGTATAATGATCCTGCTGTTCTGGATGGTGAAGTTGAGGTAATTTCACTGTGTGAAGGAGAGATCATCCAAGCATTTAGCATAGTCAGAAACAATAAAGGAAAGAATATACCAGCAGATATGATCCCTCTTGCATGATCAGTGCATTCTTCCAATCCAGCAGCAGGGGGGTGGAAAGACAACTGACTGCTCAGTGAATAAAGCTGTTAGCTGTTAGGGGAACTTTTCAGTGGCTTTGGTATGGTTTCTAAAGTATAATGGCCACTTAGACTTAGTTCTTGTTGGAAAGTTTTGAAAGCTCTGTGTAAAAAAGATGGGAGTAGGACATCCAGGGTATGGTGCAGAATAATGGACCAGAAGTTTGGATAAAAAACAGAGCCATCCTGAACCTTCACCTATCCCCCCAAACTGGAGGAAATCCAGACTTTTTTAAACTTCAGGGCAGTCCAGTTGATTCCCAATATAGCCCTGGTTCTGTCCTTTTCAATCCCTAAGACCTAGCTTCCAGCTTATCCTGCCCTCTACTAGCTCCTTCCCTCCCAGTGATTCTTCACAGAGGCCCCCCAACTCTCCGTCTGACTCCCTAATAGCCCCTGCCTCTTTCTTCATTTGCAACCCTTTGCTAGGGCTTGATTTGCTCTTTCCCATGACCCCCCAGCAGCCATGCCTCTCCCCCTCTATCAGTAATGACAGCATGATTGAGAGAGGAAAGAATAAATCAAAGTAAGACTGTTGAGGCCAAGGATAGCTACACACTATTACTAAAGCAAAAAGATTCTAAAGGAAGATCCTAAACTGTAAAGAGTTAATATGATTCTCAGTTTCCATGAAAACGGATTAGTCTGAGTTTAATAAAAATGCAACAATTTCTTTATTTGATTGAAGGTGCTGGATGATTTGAGTTTTAGAGGATATGGTACTCTTAAAGAATGCAAAAAACTGGCAGCTATTGTGCCCTACCTATAGAACCTGTTTTCCTACAAAGTACGTTATGTTATATTTCTAGCTACTGCATTAACAATCTTAACTCTTGCATTCTAACACTACTGCAAAACAAATACATAGATCTTCCATTGCTAAACAATCTGTCTTTGGTTTCTGGCATTCATTACATGGGAAAAACTTAAGTGAGAGTACACCTATCTTTCTTGTATTGCTCCCTTTGACCTTGAAATGTGAAGTCAATGGAAATATTATTGAAGTCTCTTCAATGAACTCAATCTACCCATTACAGTTATAGAATAGGAACCTTTTAAAAACTGATCATACTCTTGCATGCTTAGAAAAAAAATAATAATGCAAGACTGAGTGAGTTACCAGTCACCACTGAAAAAGAAATATCAGCTGGCTACAAAGGAAAAACAGCAGATCACAACATTCCAAAAGCCTACGTGATGCCTACAGAAAGAAAGCAGTGCTTATTCTGATCTTTCTCCTGCTTTCAGGCTTATGCCTTGTCTAGTTGGAAACCAGAACTTGGCACGTTGTATCTTTTTCTTTCCCCTTTCAGTCAACTTCATAGATACTTCCACACTCAGAAACAGGGTTCTTTGGCAGCGGAAGCAGCTCTCCTCTTGAATCTGAATCTGGGATTACATCAGAGCTTGGACCAACAACATTAATTTTCTGTAGTAGAAATTGGAATTAATTTATTACTTGGTGTGAAGGCACAGATGAAAGACCAGGTTAAAATTCTCTCTTTCTTTTTCCTCCTACTTTATTAATTACTAATCTGCCAAGTGTAGGTAGGGTGTTCTCAACCCCAGTGTTAATAAGCCAGTGAATCAGCATGTCTGGCATTTTAAAGACAGAGTTATGTAAAACCAATGAAGTTTTGGCCATCCTATTTTGAGCAACTTTGTGTTCGTGAAATTCCAGAATTCATAAAAATTGCTATTTTTCCCCACATGAAAAATAAAAAGTTTGATCTGTCTTTGGATCTGGCAAACCTCTGCTCTCAAAACCCTAGGAAGGTGACAAATACGGCTGTGTATCACTTTTATATACTCTCTATTCTGTAGGGAGATGAATCAATCATGATTCCACAAAAAGTGAGTAGTTACATTGTTATATGATTCCGCCATCTGGGTAGTGAATAAGATGGGTTAGTTACTTAGGGTATGTCTCCACTACCAGCTGGATCGGTGGGCAGCGATTGATCCAGCAGGGATCGATTTATCGCGTCTAGTCTAGACACGATAAATTGATCCCCGAGCGCTCTCCTGTTGACTCCTGTATTCCAGCTCGGCGAAAGGCACAGGCAGTCGACAGGAGAGCGGCACTCACCATAGTGAAGACACCGCAGTAAGTAGATCTAAGTACATCGACTTCAGCTACGTTATTCACATAGCTGAAGTTGCATAACTTAGATCGATCCCCCCCAGTGTAGACTTAGAGTAGTAAAGTAAAAGTTCAGATGTGGTTAAGTGAAGCTGTAGACCCAATTTCTGCCCCTTTTACATGTATAAACCTGGAATAACTCCAATGATTTAAAAGATATTACTCTGTTTTATATCACATTTATGTTTATTTCACTTGGAGTCCATCACTTTGGGTCACTTTACAGTATTTAATGTAAGGAACTGAACTATCATTTTTGTATAGTATCTTTAATCCCTACAAATCATTAGTACTGATTGTTACAGTGTGACAGAGAATAATGAACTTCTTGAAAGCAGATAGAAAAATAACTTCTCTCTTCCTTTTTGAGTTATGTACTCTACAGTCTGTGTATAAATACTCACCACCAACAAAAGACCTCACAATACAATTCACAGAGGACAAAAGGTGGCTTATAGCTAAGCTTGGCAGAATTAGATTTTTATTTTTTATTTATAATTTCAATGGACAATGTCAATGTTTATTTAAGCTTCTTTTTATTTTTATCAATTTAAATTTTCAAATGTGTGAAATTATGAGTTGTAAGCTTTTAAAATGTTTTTTAATCTATTTAAATTTTCACAGTTGCAGGAAATTAGGGGAAGAGGTGTTTGACAATGATTTTTAGTTATTATATTATTAATGACAGTGGATGCTGAGAATCAAAAAGTTAAAGCTCTCTGAATGGTATCTGTTGTCCAGCTTCATTAACATGAGCATTACAACACATTTTGAAGGGTGGGACTCTAGGAGTTCTCAAGGAGCATTTTTCTTATTATCTGTAAATTTTGATTATTATTGATGGAAATATTTTGTCAGTTTGTGTGTGTACAGTGAAATCCGATATTTACCGATGTTCACTGATAAAAAAAATCTAATCCTTCCAAATCCACTTAGAACAGCACATTGTTTTAATTTACCATTTCTAAAATACTTTCCAAAGACAATTGGAAAGTGTGTTACACTTTAACCTTCCTAATTAACTTAATGTGCCATCTGCTGAACAATGATGTGATCCCTTAATTAAATTGGAACACTGTGGGAAAATGGAACCATTATATGGAGGGCACTGTAGGTTCAATGCAGGGGATGTTTGTACATATATCACTGTCTGTCCATCTACCTAGGCAAAGAGAAAACAAACACCCTTATGCTGGTGATGATTGATTCCAGAGGTTAACTATTCCCTAGCAGATATAGCGATAAAAAAATAAATATGAACAGTTACATTCAGTATGAAAGGGATGGGAAAATTCACTGTAAATAGGTACTTGGTGAAAGAATATAAGAACATAAGAATGGCCATACTGGGTCAGACCAAAGGTCCACCTAGCCCAGTATCCTGTCTTCCAACAGTGGCCAATGCCAAGTGCTTCAGAAAAAATAAACAGAACAGGTAATCATCAGGTGATCCATCCCCTGTCACCTATTCCCAGCTTCTGGCAAACAGAGGCTAGGGACACCATCCCTGCCCATCCTGGCTAATAGCCATTGATGGGCCTATCCTCCATGAATTTATCTAATTCTTTTTTGAAACCTGTCATAGTCTAAGCCTTGGCAAAGAGTTCCACGCGTTGACTGTGAGTTGTGTGAAGAAATCCTTCCTTTTGTTTATTTTAAACCTGCTGCCTATTAATTTCATTTGGTGACCCCTAGTTCTTGTGTTATGTTAAAGGGTAAATAACACTTCTTTATTTACTTTCTCCACCTCTGTCATGATTTTATAGACCTCAATCCATATCCCCCCCTTAGTCGTCTCTATTCCAAGTTGAAAAGTCCCAGTCTTATTAATCTCTCCTTATAAGGACTTCTTCAAAGTAAAGGAAACATATACTTAATGATTTAGTACAACAATGTTTCTGTTAGATAAAGGACCAGAGCCTCAGCTGGTGTAAATCACCATTCTCTATTGAAATCAATGTATCTAAACAGAATTATACCAACTGCAGGTTTGGCCCATATTTCAACATTACATTACAGACCAGCCGTCAGTACCATGAAATCGTAAATGTACAGTTTGTTTGTATCTTGTAAAGCCAGGATGGTTCAATGTCTCCTGGTGTTTCTATGTCCTGAAAATACACAAGGCAATCACAACCTGGGGAGTAAATTTGAAGATTTTCAGCAGCCTGTGTATGGCCATTCTGAACAATGCCCCATGCTTAAAAGCGAGGATATTGGTGCAGTGCTTCTGCTTTGTAGACAAATGAAGAATAGCTGATATATTTTTCCTTTTATCAACTGCTGTTTCTCTAAAGAGATATAAACACCGGGTGCCCCACACGCTAATATAAAGCATAATACAAGAGGCCAGAGTCTATCCACATTGAGAAGCACAAAGGAGTCATATAGCAGTTTAAATGGCCTCCTGAGGGTTTTCCCTGCCTAGGAGAATTCCGTCATGGAGGGTACAAAATCACTATAGCACCACTTTGCTGTACTGTCTCCTGGTATTGCATTAGCCCCTAAAAGCCCTAGTGAGGGGTGTGGGCCCCATTGTGCTATACAGTGTATACACACTGAATTACAACATAAGAGGCATTCCCCGGAGAAAAGGAAAGTGACCAGGCCTTCCTTGTGATCCAGTGATCCCCAGCTAGTGGGATGGCCATTCAGGCAATAGACAGCTGGGCACAAATCAGAGCAGTCCTGAAGCTGTTCCAAGTTCTGCGAGTGCCAAAGCAGACTCTGCCTGGCCTCAAGGTAGGGAAATGTAAATCTGGTGTAAATTAGGACTCCGTCCTGGACCAGAGAATAAGGGCCATTCAGTACAATTCAATCTTAATAAAGAACATTTGTACTTTTGACATTTTCAAACTGAACACGAATAAAACAAATCTACAAAAACGATGGTTTCATAGGAAATGTGTCTATTTTTCTACGATGTATGTTTATATTTTGATTTCCAGTCTGGACTAATATTGCACAGTCATTTCAGTGTGGCTGCACAGATTTGCTGCAGGAGGAGAGGGGCCCTATTTGGGCTGCAGGTGCAGGGGGAGGGATCGCAGCAGGGGGTGGCTAGCACAGCTGGAAGCACTGGCACCTCTGGGGGGAGCTGTGGGTTGGGCTGTGCTCCTGCTTTCTGCCCAGAGGGCTGTACTTTTCAGCAGCATTGAATTCACTTGAAACCTGTGTGTATGTTAGACATATATAAGTATGGATATCAATTAGTTTTTTCCTTACTGGAACGCTCACCCAGGCTGCGTGAATTAACGGGACACATTGGAGGCTAGCAAAGGACTTCAGCTTCTCAACTCTTTTTTCAATGAAGTTATCAGTATTTACTGATATAATGTTGGCATCTTACGTTAAAGGCTTCGTGGGTGTATCTATTAATAGACGTCGCATTTCCTCTGCATTACATTGTTGCCTCCTGTTGTCGCTTGACTGATAAATTAAAAGGCATTACCTGGCTAAATAAAGTTATTGTGCTGTTTAGCTCTCAGTATTTTGTTACAAAGCTTCTAAGAGTCTGGCATGAAAAATTCAGCCAGTTCATAGTACAGCGAAGATAGAAGCATGCCTGCTTCTTTTCTATGTAACAGCTCTGAGGGTTGTTATTCTTACTTCTTACTATTTGTATTGCAGCAGTGCATAGAAGCCCCAATTGTGAATGAAGTCCTCTTTTTACTCATAATTCACAATTAAAAGATGGTCCTTATTGCCCTTATATAAATCGATGGTACGCCCTCATCTCGAATACTGTGTACAGATGTGATCTCCTCATCTCAAAAAAGATATATTGGCACTAGAAAAGGTTCAGAAAAGGGCAACTAAAATGATTAAGGGTTTGGAACGGGTCCCATATGAGGAGAGATTAAAGAGGCTAGGACTCTTCAGCTTGGAAAAGAGGAGACTAAGGGGGGATATGATAGAGGTATATAAAATCATGAGTGATGTGGAGAAAGTGGATAAGGAAAAGTTATTTACTTATTCACATAATACAAGAACTAGGGATCATCAAATGAAATTAATAGGCAACAGGTTTAAAACAAATAAAAGGAAGTTCTTCTTCACACAGCGCACAGTCAACTTGTGGAACTCCTTACCTGAGAAGGTTGTGAAGGCTAGGACTATAACAGAGTTTAAAAGAGAACTGGATAAATTCATGGTAGTTAAGTCCATTAATGGCTATTAGCCAGGATGGGTAAGGAATGGTGTCCCTAGCCTCTGTCTGTCAGAGGATGGAGATGGATGGCAGGAGAGAGATCACTTGATCATTGTCTGTTAGGTTCACTCCCTCTGGGGCACCTGGCATTGGCCACTGTCGGTAGACAAGATACTGGGCTAGATGGATCTTTGGTCTGACCCGGTACAGCCTTTCTTATGTTCTTATGTTCCCTGTGCCAAAGAGTTTGCAATCTAAGTCCGGAATAGCAGAAAGCCCTACTTCTAGAAATGTCAGCATAAATTGCCTATTATGAGAAGGTATTATAGCTCATGTGAACGGAAGCATACTCAATGAAACAGCATCACACCAGTATTTACCTGGGGAATTATAGACAAGTTACACTAACTTAAATACCTGAAAAGACACTGGCGCAAATTATTAAACAATCAATTTGTAACCACCTGGGGGATAATAGGGATAGTCAGTATGGATTTGTCAAGAACAAATCATGCCAAACCAATCTAATTTCCTTCTTTGACAGTGTTATTGGTCTAGCGGATAAGGGGGAAGCAATAGATGTGATATATCTTGATTTTAGTAAGGGTTTTGACATGACAGTCCAACATGACATTCTCATAAACAAACTAGGGAATTGTGGTCTTCATAAAATTACTGTAAGGTAGGTACACAAATGGTTGAAAGCCCTTACTCAAATAGTAGTTATTAATGGTTCGCTGTCAAATTGAGAGGGTATAACTAGAGGGGACCCTGGAGGTCAGTCCTGGCTCTGGTACTATTCAATATGTTCATTAATTACTTGGATAATTGAGAGGAGAAGAGAGTACATTTATAAAATTTGCAGATAACACCAAGCTGGGAGGGGTTGCAAGCACTATGGAGAACAGGATTAGGATTCAAACCAAGCTTGGAAAATTGGTCTGAATTCAACAAGATGAAATTCCATAAAGACAAGTGCAGAGTACTTCTCTTAGGAAGGAAAAATCAAATGCACAACTACAAAATGGGGAATAACTGTCTATGTGGTAGTACTTCTGAAAAGATCTTGGGGTCATAGTGAATCACAAATTGAATATGAGTCAACAATGTGATGCAGCTACAAAAAAGGCTAATATCATTCTGGGGTGTACTGACAGGAGTGTGGTATGTCAGACATGGGAGGTAATTGTCTAGCTCAGGGATCGGCAACCTTTGGCACGTGGCCCATCAGGGAAAGTCGCTGGCGGGCCGGGCCGGTTTGTTTACCTGCAGCGTCTGCAGGTTCGGCCAATCGCAGCTCCCACTGCCCGCGGTTTGTCATCCCCGGCCAATGGGGGCTGCAGGAAGTGGCACAGGCTGAGGGATATCCTGTCCGCCGCTTTCCACAGCCCCCATTGGCCAAGGATGGCAAACCGCAGCCAGTGGGAGCTGCAATTGGCCGAACCTGCAGACGCTGCAGGTAAACAAACTGTCCCAGCCCACCAGCGGCTTTCCCTGATGGGCCGCGTGCCAAAGATTGTCGATCCCTGGTTTAGTTCTACTCTGCACTTGTGAGACCTCAGCTGGAGTATTGTGTCCAATTCTGGGTATAGGGTGACCAGATGTCCCAATTTTATAGGGACAATCAAATATTCAGGGCTTTGTCTTATATAGACGCCTATTACCCCTTACCCCCATCCCACTTTTTCACACTTGCTATCTAGTCACCCTATCTGAGTACCACACTTTGTGGATAAATTAGAGAGATTCCAGAGGAAAGCAACAAAAATTATAAAAGCTTTTGAAAACCTGACCTATGAGGAAAAGTTAAAAAACTAGGCATGTTTAGTCTTAAGAAAAGAAGACTGAGGTGGGATCTGATAACAATCTTCAAATATGTTAAGGGCTGTTCTAAAGAAAAAGGTGATCAATTGTTCTCCATGTCCACTAAAGTTAGGACAAGGAGCAATGGGTTTATTCTCTAGTAAAGAAGATTAGGGCTTGATATTATGAAAATCTTTCTAACTATAAGGGTAGTTAAGCTGAGGAATAGCCTTCCAAAGGAGGTCGTGGAATCACCATCATTGGAAGTTTTTAAAAACAGGTTGGACAAACACTTGTCAGGGATGCTCTAGGTTTACCTGGTCCTGCCACAGTTCATTGGGCTGGACTTGATGACTTTTCAAGGTCTCTTCCAGCCCTACATTTCTGTGTTTCAATTTTGAAGTAAAATGATTCCTGCTCTAAGTCCTTTCATCTCTCCCTCCATTGAAATGAATAGAAATACTTTAAAAGAGAGAGAGAGAGAGGAGGAAGATTTCTTTGTGGAAAGTCTTGTGATAGGACATTGAGTGAACAAGCAAAGGCATTTTACAGACAGTGTTAAAACAAGGCAAAGCTCTGAAGGTTGGGTTGTTTTTTTGTAAAATAATTTATTCACAGGACCCAAAATCAACAGAACACGTACTTATAAAATATGCATGCAGTTAAACTCCATTTCAAAAATAAACTTTCTTGCAGTGCTTCTTTCAGTTACCCTCACAAATAGGATTTCTCAACCGTTTTTTGCCTTTTGCAGCTCTAAAACCAGTTGTGGTTGTTGTTTTTTTATCACCACAAGGAATTCAGGTGAGAAATAGCACATAGGCCAATTAAAATAACATTTTTCTGGGTCCATCCCTGAAGTGGTCCCCTTCAGCCAGCACATGATACTTGTCATTCCAACTATAGGTAGTTTTTACTTGAAAAGTAATTACAACATCATGTATATTATACATAGTTAACAAAGCTTCATTAAATGAGTTCTTGGTTTTCCTCATTCAATGGATGCAGTACTTCTGCTTCTATCTTGGTTATGTTCTCACAGCCTCACTAGGTCAGCTTTGTTTCAAAATGACATATCAATTAGAAACAGTTCAACGCTCATGCCAATCTTATTAAATTTGCTATGGTGTAGTTCTTGCCCCACCTGGGTAGTTTTACACAGTCTAAAGTATATACATTTTTATCCAGAAAGTCCTTTAAACAATTCTTAATCATATTCCACCAATCTTCAGTGGGCACAATCCTTTAGGTAATTCCAAATTGGTAACATTTGAAAACACTGATTTAAATAATCTGAACATTTTTGTACAATATTTCCCCAATAGATTTTAACCATGAACTATCTGGACCTGTTTTCAGTTTAGAATATTTTAATATATTTTTATTTATTTACAAAACCACTACATAGTTTTTGTTTTTCTTGCCTTAATAGCATTTATTTTACACCACGGTTAAACAAAACTTTTGAATAGGATTTTCAATAGGAAGTTTTGTCATGTTTTTGAATGGCCACTACACTATTCAAAGTAGCTCCATCATTCATAATTAATAAACTATTAAAAGAATTTTGAATAGGGTCTTGGTGGTTGGTTTTCATTCCTTATATTTACTGATTTTCCTTGGTACTGTGTTGATTTCTGCTTTCAAAGCACACAGCCATCTGAAAAAGAAAATACAACCTATTGTGGCTTCTCTTTGGAGTCCTTATAGGATTTTAATTAAGTAGCATGGTCTTGTTTACATTTCTTTTAGCCCTTTTTACTGTATATACTGCATGTTCCATAGGAATGCATTCTCCTTTCATAATTTAACTTCCAGTTTTCATTTGCTTGAATATTATATTAGCCATTTAATTTAATTATATATATTATTAATATTCATTTTTTCTTCTGATGCTCTTTTAGCTGTTGCTTTATTACTAAAAAAGGAATCCAGGGTCTCTCACCATCATCCTGGTTTTAATTGACTAATTTATGTTTAATATTTATAACCAAATTTTTAAAAAAATGTTATATTGCAGGTTCTGAGCAGATAATACAATTAAGTCGCTCACACTTCTAAGCTGCAATTTTATTTTTATATTTAAGCTTTGAATAAGTTCATCAAAGGGGACATAACATTTTTGGCCTGGGCTCTTATAATTGCTGTGTCATAGCAATGGTTTTTTACTGCCATTTTTACTCCTTTATCTTCATTCGGTCTCTCAGCTATCTGAGACTTTAGTAAGCTGAGTGTTACACTTAATTTTTTCTTTTTTTGATATGCAGTATTTCTTTTTCAACTTAGTAGGTATTTTCTCCTTTTTTATTATAATCTGTTGTTTGAGCTGATCAATGTTCCTTGTTTCAGAGTAACAGCCGTGTTAGTCTGTATCCGCAAAAAGAAGAACAGGAGTACTTGTGGCACCTTAGAGACTAACAAATTTATTAGAGCATAAGCTTTCGTGGACTACAGCCCACTTCTTCGGATGCATATAGAATGTTCCTTGTGTTGCTCTTAATTATTTTTATAATTACAACTGTACCCAAGTTACATCCCCTTTAGTACATTTAGAAGCAGTCGAGCCATATAGAAATCCTTACTTATTTTTTAGTTATTTTGACTAAATCATCCATAGTCAAATGATCAGGGCCAGCCCTAGACCAAATGGTGCCCCAGGCGAGGCACGTCTTTGGACCCCCACCCCCTCTCCATTTGTTACAATTTTGAATAACATTTTTTATTGCATTTGTAGCCCATTTCACAACTCTGATGCACGATTTGCATACATGATTTATCCATGTCATATAAGATGATCAATTTGCATGCTAGGATTTGTAAATCAATATTTATTCATGCCACATATAAGCAAATAAAAAAAACCCATTTCCTATAAGCTTATAGAAACTTTTTAATTTTAAGAATAACTGATATGTACTAACATCAAGAAATTGAACTGTGCACCCACACTGGGTGGACTGATATTAAATAGTGTTACAGTAAATCACAGCCTTAGAATGTTAACCTTAGTCCTTTAGTTCAAAAGGTCGCTTTTCTTGCTTTTGCCCTCACAAACTGAAACACAGCCAATGGCATTTTCAAGCGATAGAATAGCAAGCAGCGTCAGTATCTTGTCAGCCATCATCAATCAAAGATATGTTTTAATGAACCTGAGCTTCAAAAAGTTGTGCTCACTACTCGTGACTGTGACCAGCAGCATAAGCAAAATCCTCAAAGCTATCCACACATTAGGAAAAATGTCCTTCTGCTCTGCATCATGAATGAATTGGAGAACTTGGAGTGGACAGTGCTTCCCATGTGGCAAAATGTGATGGATGTTATTCAATTTGACATAGAGATTTTTATCGTTGATGCCCGAACAATCCCCACGTGTCAGCATCCGGTGAAGGTCCATACAATTGTTTAAGAGTCTTTGTCTGTCCACCAGCAGCTTACTAAAGTCATACAAACCCACCCCACTCAGGTCTTTTTGTGGTGCTTCATTTGTCCAAACTTTTTTTCAATGGACACCCAAGCAATGTCAATGAACAAGCAAAAAAAATCCCTCTTGAATTTTTCTTCGAAGCTTCCCATCACTTCATCTCTGACCTCGTATTCAAACTGTCTCTTCTTCCAATAAATACATGTTTCCTTGAAGACAGGTTGAACTCCTAAGTTTTCCACCATTTCTTTGGCAGCAGTGATGGCATCTTCAAATCCGTTGTCTCTGTAAGCCACAACAAAATCAAGGCAGCTTCTTATCGATTGCGATGCCCATCAACCTGAATTTGTAATTCCTTCCTTACAAAGTTTACTTGGAACAGGATATTGTGCCAAACCACAACTGAGACCAGAAATTTGAAGTCAGTCATCTGATTTGCCTGGCTTTGTGCCTTGTGTCAGATTCTGGCCTTGGCTTTACTCAACTGCGCCAGTTCCATCAGGGCGTTGTAAACCTCAATCACTTGATACCTCACTTGGGCTTATACTGTCAATGTGTCTCTCTCAGCGAGTATAACTTAGCAGCTTTATAGTCAGATTTGTAACATTGTTTGTGAGGATCTTCCACCAGATAGTTGATGTTGAAAACAGGATGTTTATACTTTGCAGTACTTCGAAGAGACATACTGAATCTAAAGAAGATGACACTGCATCTGACACAAGGTTGAGGGAATGGCAGCCACAAGGCATGAAGAAAGCTCTTGGAGTGAGCGCAAGGATCCTTGCCTGGATGCCACGGTTTCTTCGCTTCATGTTCATGCTGTTGTTGTATCCTTGGCATGAAGTTCTGAAGCTTTATTTTATTCTCATTCAAAACGTTCATAAACACTTATGTTAGTCCTTTTCCAGTAGAGTCATCCATAGACCGGAAACAGATAAAGTCCTCCTTTACTTGGATACAGCCATCCTCGTCATCAACAAATCATACTGTAAATGACATCTTTTCATTGTGACTAATGTCGGGAGTGAAGTTCATTATTACAGCATAGTACTTCGCTTTGCTGAGCCGCATTAATATGTTATCAAGCACCCTCCTTGCCATAAGGTCAATCAATTTGTTTTCAATTGTTTTTCTGCAGTAATGGTCCATAGCTTCTTTATAAACTACTTGACGTAGGTGCTCACACATGGCACCATCGTATTTCCCAAGGAGCTCTACCAAGCCAAGGAAATTACTGTTATGTTCAGTGAACAACTTATCCAATGAGCCCTGGAAAGCCAAATTATTCTTTGAAAGGAAGACTGTAATTGAGATCAGACACTAGAGCACATTCTTCCAATGCTGGGTTTCTACATTAATAATGTGCAGGTTTTCTGCATCTATGCATTTATTCAGCTTTTGGAATAGGTGATAAAAAGGCCAGTGACTGTTCATGTTTCTTCAGTGTATCAGCTAAGTTAGGCCAATAATTGTATCTGGAGAGTGCAAGCAATGATTTTGCATTTTGTCAAATATTTTGCAACAAAAACAGAACACTTAGTCAATTGATTTTGAGTAAACTAGCCAACACCGATTCAGTTTCTCACCATTCTTGAGCACTCTTTCATAGTGTGACTTTGAGAAGTGTCACTTCTGCTCATTTACTGGAAACATCATATGCTTGATTTTGCCTGGCCCATTCAAAACTGTATGATCAATATTGGCAGCATTTAGGATCGCCACCATAAAGCAGGATCTGATTTATCGATTTGTGATGTGCAATTTTTCTCACTGCCATTTCTGTCATCATGCGCGGCTGATTCTTTTTTATTGTTTCTCTCCTTTTCATGTAAACCAGATTTTTCTTTATCATCACTCTCCTTTACGCTGCCAGGAAAACTGGATGATTCCCCATCATTTTCCTCACATTTCCATTCCTTATCTTCAGGTAAATCTGCTAATTCCTTAGGAATGCTAATTCCATCATTTATGCTCAATCCTCAATTTCTTCCGCACTAGGATGATCGCTACTGCCTAAAGCCCAGTCTATGTTGTTCTGTTTCAGATATTTTCTCATCAGATTTGCCCCTTGCTGCAAACTAGATTGCAACTGAACTTTTCACTTCCTATACTGAGCCCCTGAAGGCTTCTTCGGGGGCATCTTTTATTTTCTACAGGGTAAAACAGACAGTATTAGGGAGACCAAAAGTCTATGTTCTGCAGTCTTACAAAGTCATCAAACATGTGTTAAGCATGGCAAAAGAAGTATTTCTTTTATATTGTTGTGTAGATAGGGGTTTGATAGATATCTGTGGCATCTCACTAAATATGTCCTTTATGAGTAGCTACTTATACTCTTCAAGTCTTAAAACACAAGTACACTTTCATAATTACACAATAAAACAAGGTTCACAATGTCGCAGGTAGCCACGGAGAGTCCTGTGGCACCTTTAAAACTAACAGATGTATTGGAGCATAAGCTTTCATGGGTGAATACCCACTTCGTCAGACGCATGTAATGGAAATTTCCAGAGGCAGATATAAATATCGCAGCTAGGTACTCACTTCACTTCAGTTTGTTCTTATATCTCACTCACTGACTGGTAACACCTCTCTCCTTATATACCCGTGAGGGCATGACTGATAACATTCTAGGAGGTATGAGGAAAATGTAGTTCTCAGAAAGTCTGGAAGGTTCCACAAGATTCTACAAAGGTCCAGAACATTCTAGGAGGTTAGTGAAAAATGAATCCACATATAGAATACCTGAAACATTTTACTTCAAACATTCTGTTTTCCCTTTTGTCACTAACAACAAAAACAGCACCTCGAGCCCAGCACTCCCCAAGCCAGGCAGCCCAGGTTGTCACCTGGATCACCTGCTCCTAAATCCAGCCCTGTAAACGATATTGTCTCTCTGTCTTCAGCAGTCATTTACAATAAATTATTTACAAACCATTGCTTTGGGAAAAGACCCATTTTCCTTCAAAATGGCTGTCAAGGTTCCTGGGGATAAAAATATAGTGGTGGTAGTTGTCACCACTTGACCCCCTTATATATTTTGTTTGACTAACAGTTCTACTGGGTGTGACTGTACCAAGTTATATTGCCATATCTGGGTTTCATTATTAAACCAAGCTTTTAACACTTTACCATCCTCGTCAACACTTCTACTTCCACTTTTTAATACTTCCACACACCCCAACTATTTAGTTCCCTCCGTGCTCTGCAGTGTGAATTTGTACAAAAGCTCCTTTTATCTGCACATACTTTTTCCTTAAGTCACTTATCTCCCAAAGTGACACATTTCTCAATGGCTCTGAACTTATCTCTGTGCTCTTTAGCTACAATTACTGTTCTCTCTCTCTGTCTTATTCTTTAAAGCTTCAGTGGTATTCAACAGACCTGTGCTGTGCTCTGTCAGTAATTTTTTTACATAAATATCCTTCTATTATGTTACTGATTTTTTCTTTAGGGGAGAACAACATTTCCCCCTTTAATTTAAAACTCTTTAAAGGAGTACTTTGTCCATGCTGCTCCCTATCACTTTTCTAGGGAGGATTATAGGGTCCATTTTTAGATTTAATCCAGCTCAGCATTGACTTCTTTACACTTAAACTCTTGTAATACCATTTTCCTTACCACTAGGTAGCATAAGAACCTACAGGACTAGAACCTGAGTCTAGAGGGGATGGGAACTACTGATCCATCTGCGTTGCCACTGAAAGCTTAGATTGGATTGCTGGATGACCAAGTGAAACTAGGCTCAGCAGGAAGTACCACCCAGCAGGGCCTGAGTGGTGGCCCTTCATAGCCCATTGATTGGCTGATACTAATATTTAAACCAGGAAGCCAGCATGAGGAGCTGTCCGAGCAACAAACCCCACTCATCAAGGAGCACTGGTGTTTCTACTGCACCATTCCAGAAGATCTCCCAAACCTAGAGACAGACTAGTCTTGTAGTACTGTAGTAAGGCAATTGTGCTAGAGAGGGCAGAATAATCCCTTGTAATTTTGTATGCATTCTATATGCATCCGAAGAAGTGGGCTGTAGTCCACGAAAGCTTATGCTCTAATAAATTTGTTAGTCTCTAAGGTGCCACAAGTACTCCTGTTCTTCTTTTTGTAATTTTGTGACAGTGAGGATAGTCTATCCCAACCTCTTAGTTTGGATGTTTTGTTTTGTGATTATAATGTTAATGTTTTAAGTTTATTCTTACTAATAATTTACAGGGGAAGAAGTTTAATGTTTTAGGTATTTTTGTTATACGTATTGCCACCTGGGGGCCAATATGAGACTAACTCTTTGGTGTTAGAAGCCCTTAGGCTGTACTGGGCATGCTCCAGTGGCTGGGTGTGAAGAAATTTTTCAGGATGGAGGCTGCTTGGTTGTCTAGATGAACCTGTAGCAGAATAAACCATCTCCTCTGTCAGTTCTAATCTGGTTTGGGTCTCCATATATTATAGATGTCTATTCTTTAAAGGTTTTGCTTTCAGAGAGTGCATAGATTTTAAGGCCAGGGGACCACTGATCATCTAGTCTGACCTCTGTATCACACAGGCCATAGGACTTCCATGAATTAATTGTTTTTTCAAGTCCAAAAGTTGTGATTCATCTGGAGCATTTTTTTTAACCACAGGTATTAGAGTTGGTGCAGGGTGTCTTGAGGCAAGTGTAACAGACAGTAAACAAAGATTTTTTTTTGTTTTTTTAATGCAATTGAGATGAGAAAATGTGCTCTTTTCACTGCTGTCCCAACCGAGACCAATTGCAGATCAACTGATACCTGCAGCAAAGAGTGGCATGTGTTGGGAGGAAAGCCATCTTTGGGCCTGACAGAAGGATTTTAAGAATTGGCTCTGATAACGTTTAACAGCATAAGCCAAACTGAGTATATGGGAGAAGTTGCAGAGTAATCATGTTTGTGAGGAAAAAAAAAAGATAAAGTAACAAAAAAGCAAGAAAAGTCTGGTCTGAAGTAACACTAAACCTGTACTGACAGGGGAGGCAGGTTAACCTGGAAATGGGAGACTAATACATATGTATAATATAACAAAAAGTTATAAATGTTTGTGTAATAAAGGGAGGTTGAAGCTGTATAGTCCATTGTTGGCGGTGACTGATGAGATCATCCCAGTGAGCGTCCTGCTTGTGAGTAATTGATCACTACTTGCTGAGTGTTTTGCCTAAATAAAGATTTGTTAGATCCACCTGCTGAGTAAGTGAATCTCAATCCAACAACATGAATTGTTAAACTGAAAATTTCTTAGTATGACCAAATAAAGTTAAGGATTATGACCTAGAAAAATCTCCCCCCTCTCTCTGGCCCAATGACTGTTCTACTATTTATAAATAAACCCCCTTTATGTTGAAATTGATGAAGGACCTACGTGTGATGCTCTACATATGGACCCTGCAAACCTCAGTCTGCCAGACTTGTCAAACACTTTAACAGGACACTAAAGAACATGATATGGAAAGTGGTGAGTCGGGATGGGAAAGATTGGGATAACCCACTACTTTACCTGATGTTTGCTGTAAGGGAGGTTCCCCTTTTGAGCTGCTATACGGTTGCACTCCTGTCAGTAGCATAGCTAGCGGGGTTCAGTGGAAGCGGCCGCTTCCCCTGACCACATTCCCCAAAAGTGGCGCCTGCGGAACGGGGCCACGGGCTGGCCTGCTGGCTCCCGCCTCCCAGCGCTTCGGGCGGCCGGTGGAACGGGGCCGCAGGCTCCCAGCGCTCCGGCCGGGACTCCAGCTCTGAGAGTGTGGCCGGGGGTCTCGGTGCCCCGGACAGTGCTCCGGATGGGGAAGCGGGGTGGCCCCGCGCATGCGCCGCTCCGTCTTTTGGCGGCATTTCGGTGCATGCGTGGGGCCGCCGAAATGCCACCGAAGGACCGGCGCCTTTTTTCTCCGCCGCTTCTTCTCGGCTGCAACCCTGGCTACGCCACTGACTCCTGTGGCATACAGGACATTCCCAAGGAGGACTGGAAGGAATAGCCTAGCCAGGGGAAGAATGTTATTCAGCATGTGATGCAGATGCAGGACAGAATAGTCCAAGTTACCCCCATAGTGTGGGAACACATGGAAAGGGCACAGAAGGCCAACAAACCTATTACAATCGCCAAGCGAAAGTTTGTAAATTTCAGTCGGGGTAATCCAGTAATGGTGTTGGTGCCCACAACTGATCTACCACGTCAACCTGCTGAAGCCCTGGCAAGACCAAGAATCATATGTGGTCACCTTAGAAACACCACCCCAAGAAAGTAAATTGCAAGGACAGGTGAGAATATCCCCCGAATTGACCCCGGAACAACAGGCAGAGGTCATCAAAATGACTGAAAGAAACCATGATGTGTTCTCAGAGAAGCCAGGGAGAACCACAGAAGCTCACCATCACATCATCACCAATCCCAGAGTAAAAGTGAAGGTTAAACCCTACCAGATCCCAGAGACAAAGAGAGAAGAGATGAGTACTGAAGTTAAGAGGATGCTGTAGGTGGGAGTCAATGAGGAGTCAGGCTGCTGAGAGACAAGCTGCTGCAGGGAGAAAGCCTGCTCCAGGGTGGAGGGCTGCTCGCCTCCCTACAGGGGAAGCTACATAACAGACTGCCTGTTTAAGGACAGGACTGGCACCCCAGGGCCAATAACAAGATCACCCACCCTCAGAGTGAGAATAGGGAAAGGTATTCTCCTTTGTTTTCAGTTGACAGTTGGAATTGGTTTCTCTCCCCCCACTCTTTTGTTTGGCAGAGGGGCACTCCTTGGGCCTGCCCCAGGCTTGTCTGGAGCATACTGGGAAATAAACCTCCAAATGGGAGAAAGAACACTGTCCAGAGTGGGGACTGACTTACTCTAGGCCCCATCCCCAGAGGGGAAAGCTCTGAACCTGCCAAGACAGAGGAGGTGCTTTGCCACAGTATGTAATTAGCTTTCTATTGTTACCTGTGATGATACCTTTTAGATACAAAAAGTTATGACATTAGAGAGTTGGGGTACACTCAACTGGTCAGGCCAGCTGAGACTCACTACCAGATACTAGTGAGTCCCTTGCCCTATTGCGTAGAGTTGCAGTAGTACAATAACAAAAAAATGAGCACAGAGTAACTTAAACGGAATAAATGATGAAAAATAAATTAGATATTTTTCCTTTCAGTGTTAGTTGTCCAGGAAGTCATTACTAACACAGGTAAGACATTTTTTAATGTACGATTTTAGTCTTCACAGCATCTTTTCAAACATAGAAATGCTTTCAGGTTTCTGGGCATTTCACATTTCTTTTTGAACAATAGTTATGGGAAATGAGTCTTAGGAATGATTGATGCATTGCATTCCTGAGAAATCTCTAATGGAACTAATGGCAGTCCATGCAAGCAATGGTACAGGAGTTAAATCTTTTTCATTTATATTCTTTTCCCTTTGTAGAATGTGTCAGGGAATTATTGATTAGCTCTACAAGCAAATACTTCTCTTGTGAGTTCACAGATTAGCTCTTTGGAAGAATGAAATGAGACTGTTGTTTCAAGTGCCATAGGGCTGGGATTTTTTTTTTTTTCTGCTTGCCTGCTTCCAGTTGTTCTTTCTGGAATATAAGCCTGGNGTGCAGCACCACACCACACTCAGTGTGGGCCATTGGCTCACATTCATCACTGAGGAGCTCAAATCTGGTTTTTCTTGCTGAAGAATCACGGACGGTAACATCAGGGTAGGTGCCATTCTGTCCTGGGTGTCTCATTATAGAGAGTATCAGAGGGGTAGCCGTGTTAGTCTGAATCTGTAAAAAGCAACAGAGGGTCCTGTGGCACCTTTAAGACTAACAGAAGTATTGGGAGCATAAGCTTTCGTGGGTAAGAACCTCACTTCTTCAGATGCGACTTGCATCTGAAGAAGTGAGGTTCTTACCCACGAAAGCTTATGCTCCCAATACTTCTGTTAGTCTTAAAGATGCCACAGGACCCTCTGTAGCTTTTTACAGATTCAGACTAACACAGCTACCCCTCTGATACTTAATCTGTAAAGTTATTTGAGAAATATCATAAAATTCAATAAAAATATTACTCAACTATGTCTGGTTTGCACTAAGGCATATACAAAAAATAATGATTGCTCTTTTCAGAGTTCGATTCAACTACATGAACAGAGAGGTTAATTCAAACAATGCAATCAAGATCAACAGCCAAGGATCTTGCTCCAATTAGCATCTAGACCCTAACTCTCCTATATGCGTTATGTTATATCCCATGAAAGCTTATGCCCAAATAAATTTGTTAGTTTCTAAGGTGCCACAAGGTCTCCTCGTTGTTTTTACTGATAGAGACTAACATGGCTACCCTTCTGAAACCTGTCTCCTATATTTGTAACAAATAAGCATACCCATCAGGACATTTAGCAATAACACAAAACACTCAACTAGTAAAATACTAGATGCCCCGAGGACATTAAACTGTTACCTGAGAGCTTGCTTTTACAAGTTAACCCAGTGATAGATTTCATGTGTGTGGAATTTATTTTTGTTAGAAAAGACTGGTCCCTTGAGTTTTGCTGCTACATATCAACTATGCTTTAATTTAATTCACACGGAAATATCTTATCACTGATAAGGATTCTGTAGTCCCACAGGCAATTCCTGTAGAGAGGGCATCCAAAACACTTTTGTGCACCTATTAGTTAAATGCATCCTTTTTGGGGGAGTCTCACATCACCCCAATCTTCTGTTGCTGTCATGCTGATTGACACAGTGAAAAGTAAACTTTCCCCAGTCCTGCAACCCACTCCACGGAAAACAGCTCCAGGGCTGTGGCCTGTCTGCCCTTCATGCAGCATCAGCAGGCTGGGAAGCACTGCCGGTCAGCCTCATTGTCATTAGCTGGATTGGCCCTTTCAATTAAGTGACATCCCAGAATACATCCAAGCACCAGGATCAAGTCCACAGCAACTTTGTTAGATTAACTAGTGTAATAGAAAGAGAGCCTGAGACATGAGGCCTTGTATTAGAGGCCCATCCTGAGACCTGAACTAAACTAGTGGTCAAGCCTTGCTAATATAAAGCAAAGTTGGCAGAAGACAGGCTGTGAGCAGGAGTCAGGCTCTGCCTGCATGCAGGCTCACAGAATCTGGCAAGCACAGGGCTGGTGTTGCAAAAACACACATTCCTGAGGAGTGCTAGGCACAGGACACTCATGCAAGCAGATTCCAGAAGGGTGATACCAGAACACCCTGATACCATGTATGATATGAACACATTTCCCAAATCTGATACAAGGACACATTGATCCCCTCCTAAAGATAAGGTCAGAATGTCAGGGTGATGACTAGAGATGTTTTGATTGAACCAACATGTACAAGGTAAAGGATGGCAACCACCATGCCGGAGGAGCAATACATAATTTGTATTGGGGTATACACTGAGATGGTCCATTGTAATGGGCATACATGTGTTAGTGGTCCTGTAGAATCTATGGATTACTAGGACTGTGCTTTGTTAACAATAAACCTGGCCGGTGCCTTCACTACTGAACCAAGTCTTTTGGGCTTATTGGGCAGTTTGATCGAGGTCTGCTGTGTCGGCTATCTGCGCAGAGCTGGGACAGCATACTGAAAGAACACACACGCAGCAAACATCTGACTACAACTAGAACGAGGGTAACGGCAAAACAGTGTTTTCTAATGTGCATTTGAATTCTGAACACCTGTTTACTTTGACTGTATTTATACTTCTTGTAAGTGGCTACTGTGACGTTGTGCAGTCTATATGGTTTTACAAAAACTTGATAATAAGTCAGTATAATGTAACTGAGATAGTTTTAGAGAAAATACGGTAATAAGTGAATGTAACGTAACTGGGATATGCTTCATGCAAAAGGTCTCTTGTAAGGTACCATTACAAAGCTTATAATCTACTGAGTATGATCATCTGATTTGTATAAATGTACCACTCTTGTATCTAAAACTAGAAATATAAAAATAAAATGTAACTCTGAGGGCCTATTGTAATTGTGTAAAGTGTGGACCATTAATGATGGTTTGGAATCTTGATGACTCCCATTGTCTGCAGATGGCTGTATTTACCTGTGAGTCTTCCTGTATATGTGTGTGCTGGCAAGTGAGTAATGAAGTCTTGCAGTGACATGTGATCATGTCACCTGAACTGGAATCCATCTTTAACCTGGTGCTTTTCCAGTGGGGGGGGGTAGAAACCCAGAGAGACAAAGGGTTCCCGCCTTATGCAAAAGATATATAAAGGGGGGAAGAGAACAGAGAGGGAGAGGAGCCATCATGAAGAATCCCCTAGCTACCACCTGAGCTGCAACAAGAGCTGTACCAGGGGAAAGATGTCCAGTCTGAGAAAAACTTACTGAAGCATCTCTGAGGGTGAGATTATCTGTATGCAGTTTGATTAGGCATAGATTTGCGCATTTTATTTTATTTTGCTTGTGACTTACTTTGTTCTGTCTGTTACTACTTTGAACCACTTAAATCCTACTGTCTGTATTTAATAAAATCACTTTCTATTTAGTAATTCACTCAGAGTATGTATTAATACCTGGGGGAGCAAACAACTGTGCATATCTCTCTATCAGTGTTATAGAGGGCGAACAATTTATGAGTTTGCCCTGCATAAGCTTTATGCAGGGTAAAACGGATTTATCTGGGTTTAGACCCCATTGGGAGTTGGGCATCTGAGTGCTAAAGACAAGCGCACTTCTGTAAGCTGTTTTCAGGTAACTTGCAGCTTTGGGACAGGAGATTCAGACCCTGGATCTGTGTCTGGAGCCAGACGGGAGTGTCTGGCTCAGCAAGACAGGGTGCTGGAGTCCTGAGCTGGCAGGGAAAACAGAAGCAGGGGTAGTCTTTGCACATCGGGTGGCAGCTCCCAAGGGGGTTTCTGTGATCCAACCCGTCACAGCTACTTCTGAACATTTGCATGTATGGAGGTCTGTCTGCAGTGATATTTGAGGAGCCATTTGTTTTTCATACAGATTATGTATTTCTTTGTGAACGAAGGTATTTGAGAACTATCCACAGTGACTCCAAGATCTCTTGCTTGGTAACGGCTAATTTAGATGTGTAGTTATGTTTCTAATAGTCATATGTATAGCTGGAATTATGTTTTCCAATATGCATTACTTTGCATTTATCAACATTGAATTTCATCTGCCATTTTGTTGCCCAGTCACCCAGTTTTGTGAGATCCCTTTGTAACTCTTCGCAGTCTGCTTTGGATTTAACTATCTTAAGTAGTTTTGTATCATCTGCAAATTTTGTCACCTCCCTGTTTACCCCTTTTTCCAGATCATTTATGAATATGTTGAACAACACTGGTCCCAGTACAGACCCCTGGGGGACACCACTATTTACTTACTTGCATCTGAAGAAGTGAGGTTCTTACCCACGAAAGCTTATGCTCCCAGTACTTCTGTTAGTCTCAAAGGTGCCACAGGACCCTCTGTTGCTTTTTACAGATTCAGACTAACACGGCTACCCCTCTGATACTTGACACTATTTATTTGTCTCCATGCTGAAAACTGACCATATATTCCTACTCTTTGTTTCCTGTCTTTTAACCAGTTACTGATCCATGAGAGGACCTGCCCTCCTATCCCATGACAGCTTACTTTGCTTAAGAGTCTTTGGTGAGGGACCTTGTCAAAGGCTTTCTGAAAATCTAAGTACACTATATCCACTGTATCACCCTTGTCCACATGCTTGTTGACCCCCTCAAAAAATTCTAATAGATTGGTGAGGCATGATTTGCCTTTACAAAACCCACATTGACTCTTCACCAACAAATCATGTTCATCTATGTGTGTAATAATTCTGTTCTCTGCTATAGTTTCAACCATTTTGCCTGATACTGAAGTGAGGCTTACTGGCCTGTAATTGTCAGGATCGCCTCTGGAGCCTTTTTAAAAGAATTGGCGTCACATTAGCTATTCTCCGGTCATCTGGTACAGAAGCTGATTTAAATGATAGGTTACATACCACAGTTAGTAGTTCTGCAATTTCACATTTGAATTCCTTTAGAACTCTTGGGTGAATACCATCTGGTCATGGTGACTTATTACTGTTTAATTTATGAATTTGTTCCAAAATGCCTTCTAATGACACCTCCATCTGGGACAGTTCCTCAGATTTGTCACCTAAAAAGAATGGCTCAGGTTTGGGAATCTCCCTCACATCCTCAACCATGAAGACCGATCCAAAGAATTAATTTAATTTCTCTGCAATGGCCTTATCTTCCTTGAGTGCTCCTTTAGTATCTCGGTCGTCCAGTGGTCCCATTGGTTGTTTAGCAGACTTCCTGCTTCTGATGTACTTTAAAAAAAAATTGCTGTTATTTTTTGTCTTTGGCTAGCTGTTTTTCAAATTATTTTTTTGCCAGAGTTTATGCTCCTTTCTATTTTCGTCACTATGGTTTAACTTCCACTTTTTAAAGGATGCCTTTTTGCCTCTCTCTGCTTCTTTTACTTTGCTGTTTAGCCACTATGTCACTTTTTTGGCCCTCTTACTATATTTTTTTTAATTTGGGGTATACATTTAAATTGAGCCTCTGTCATGGTGTCTTTTAAAAGTTTCCATGCGGCTTGCAGGGATTTCACTTTTAGCTCTGTACTCTTTAATTTCTGTTTAACTAACTTCCTCATTTTTGTGTACTTCCCCTTTCTGAAATGAAATGCTACCATGTTGAGCTGTTGTGTGTTTTCCACCCACAGGGATGTTACATTTTATTATGTTATCGTCACTATTACCAAGCGTTTCAGCTACATTCACCTCTTGGACTGTGCTCCATTTAGGACTAAACCAAGAATTACCTCTCCTCTTGTGGATTCCAGAACTAGCTGTTCAAAGAAGCAGATAAGAGCTTTGCCAGTGTCTCACGGAAGTCCCAAAACTGGGAACTTTGTCCTGCAGAGAATTAGCTCATCTAGGAGCCAAAGTTGTGCAGCTTACATTGTTGATAGCTTTCCCATCCGACCTATTATCTTTCATTTGATAATGAAAGGTTACTCCCTTCTCTGATAGGCCCATGATACCATAGACTACTCATACCTCCTGATACTGGAGAGGCACAATCTAAAGGGGAGGACACATGACTGCCCCACATGTCTCTTCTGACCAGTGACCCTCCCCCCCCCCAATCTCAGGGCCACTGTGCTCTCCCCACCCCATGGTACATGGAAGGGTGTGCACTGTCCTTCTCCCACTGCACTCCCCCCGAGCACATTTGGCCACTCTCTGTGGCAGCTGGGCCCGGACAGGGAGAGGGAGGGAGCCGCTTCTCATGCCAGTTGAAGCTGGCTGCTCCGGGTCGCTGCAGCAGATGCCTGACAGAGAGCCCAGCTGGGGAGGTGGTGACAGCAGCCCGCTCCCCATCTGGGCCTGGCTGCTGGGTACAGGGGGCGAGCGAGACGGAAATGTGCTGGGGGGGTAGAGGGGAACTCCCCAGCCAGGCTCTCACAGGCAGCAGCTGTGCTGCACAAAGCAGCGACCTGAAGCGGCCAGCATAAGAAGTGGCTGGTCCCGTCCCCTCTGCTCCCTACCCAGGCCCAGCTGCCAGGGACAGGGGCTGAGCACACCCAGGGGGCAGACACAGCGGAAGAAGGACAGAGTCCCTCTCTCTCCCCGCCCCTCGACAGGCCAAGCAGAAATCGGGGGAGGGGAGGCACTTGATCCCACCTGCCCCCTACGCACAGTCTATGCATGATACCAACCTCCATTGCTCACATCTTGCATTTTCAAAAAAGCACCTTCATATTTTCTCCCATGCTGAAGCTTGCACTTGGGAGGTGTTTCCCATAAACATCTACAAAACAAATGCATTATTCTTCAAATCCCTCCTTAAAAAACTTTCCTTTGCTGTAATGCCTACAAAAAACTTCTGTTCTGCTGAGAGCCCTGGCCATCACGCTGACCAGTACTGTCTTGTTTCCTTGTACTCCTTTGCCTGTCTCTCTCTATCTGTATCCATCTGTTGTCTTGTGTCTCAGATTGTAAGCTTTCTGTGGCAGGGACTGTCTCTTGGTTCTCTTTGTACAGTGCCTAGCACAATGGGATCCTGATCCATGACTGAGGCTCCTAGGCAATATAATATTAATATGAATAATACACAGACTAATCAGTGGAACAGTATCCACCAAGATAAGATTATATAATAAGGGAGAAGAGATTCCTTAACAGATCTGGGTAAATGGGGGACCAGGAGAAGGATGACATGGACTGCAATTTTCCATTCCACGTAAGGCATATTCAGTGATATCTTGAATTGCTGTCTGATGCTTAGGCATCGTGTTAATAGATGCCTTTAGATTAGCTATATAACATTGCTTATGAAAACCTCCATCCAGTAACTTGTTGGCATAGAGTAGAGATATATTCCCCTAATACACATAATTCTGATTCTCGTGATAGAAGTTATTTCTAAGTACAGATGTTTAGAAAACAAAATTTCCATCCTGTGTCAAATTACAATTTTCAACATTTGTTGTTTTTTCCCTGGGACAAAGCTGAAGCATCAAATTTTCACTGAATGAAAAATTCCCCCCAAAATTGATTTGGAAATATTAAAATGTTGACACGTGTTCAAAATGAAAAGTTTCATTTCAGAATATCAACCTTTTTGACATTTCAAAAAGACTGCTTCAGAACCTTTTGTTTTCAAAATTTCCCATTGCAGAATCATAAAATGTCATCAAAATGGACATTCTCCTACAAAATGTTTCAGTTTTGACAAAAACCCACAGTTAACTGGGAAAAAAAATTCAGTCAGAAATGGTGACCAGCAGCACTATTTACAAGTAATGTCAATAGGGTTTAAAGTACGGTGCATTTGGACATCCAATTATCTCTGTGTCATTAAACAGGACACAACATGGAATGACGATGGATTTATAAGCTGCAGGCTGCTACCCTATTAGTGCCCCTCTCCTATGTCAAATTTTATCAGCCCAACTTCCCATACCAGGCATTTGGGTTGGCACAGATGAGAATTTATCATATAGTCCATAACCCAGAGCAGACTCTCCACTACCTACCCCAAGGATTCAGCTTGCTTTGCTGAATCTTCTCACCCTCTCCACTGCTAAGAGAATAGAAGATACCAAAGAAGGACCTCAGTCTGCAAAAACTTCAGGTCTTCCTTTTTTCCATAGACCTGGGGGGCGACCAGCAAAATCCCATATCTTATTTTCTGGACGGTGGCCTTTTATTTGCACTGGACACTAGCCACTGGGGGTACCAGCAAATAGTCTAGTCTCACACACACACACACACACACACACACACACACACACACACACCGCCTGGTATCTATGCCTACTTAATGTAATGTTTGCCTAATCCAATCCTTTATGTTCTTAAGCCAAAGGCCCACCCCCACATCTGATAAGTGCACTCCATCATCCCAGAAAATGTTGACTAACACTATTTACAAGTAATTTCAGTAAGGTTTAAAGGAGAGTGCGTTTGTACATCCAGCTATCTCTTTATCAGTAGCATATTGATTTCCATCATCCAAATATCTTGAGTGCTACTACCATCATTTACCACCTGTAGACTGCTGTTATAGCTTAGTTTATATTCCTATTGTTATTGTGAACTTTTGCTCTGATCTCCTTTCAATCCAACCTGAGTAAGAAGATTGACACATGCCATGCACTAAGTATGGGTCAGTGATGATGTACCATAATGTTCAACATGTTGTTTATATTATATTTTTATATTATATTATTTTAGGTATGAAATATGTGGGAGGTAAAATATATAGTGGAAGTGAGATGGTGTGAAACCTAAGGACTCTCTGAGGCCCATTGGATTGATAGGAGCCACCCAGAATGTTTGCTCTAAAATTGGCAGTGGGAGGAGGGCTGTTGGAGGAGGGAGTGTGGAGACTTGTCAGCTGAAGGTGGTTTTGGCTAGGCTCACTGAAAATTCAAAGAAAGGTCTCTCCAGACTCCAGAGTCAGGACCATCAGGGATGATTGAGGTCCAGGCCGTCAAGAGGGGGCCAGTGAGGCCAGAATGGGTAAGCATTGGATGCCAAAGCTTATGAAAAGGAAGCCTGAACTGGAGTATGAAATATGATGTTTTCCAAAGTTTGATGACCAGTACTAGTTCATAAATAGGATTCAACTGTAAATAAATTACAAGGTCATTAATTCAGTCTGGGGTGGAGCTCTAGTGAATGGGGATTTCTGCAGCAGCCTTTGAAGAACACCTACCACACCTATCAGGATACCTACCATACCTATGGTGACATGGGTCTTGTAACAAGGGAGCAGAGGGATAGGTGCCCCAGGATAAAATTTTTAATGAATCTGTAAACTCAGGGGTTGTAAGGTTTGACTGGAGAATTGCTAACATAGTTCCTATTTTTAAGAAAGGAAAAAAAAGTGATCCGGGTAACTACAGGCCTGTTAGTTTGACATCTGTAGTATGCAAGTCTTGGAAAAAAATTTGAAGGAGTTAAGGACACTGAGGTCAATGGTAATTGGGACAAAATACAACACGGTTTTACAAAAGGTAGATCGTGCCAAACCAACCTGATCTCCTTCTTTGAGAAGGTAACAGATATTTTTAGACAAAGGAAATGCAGTGGATCTAATTTACCTCAATTTCAGTAAGGCATTTGATACAGTTCCACATGGGGAATTAGCTAAATTGGAAAAGATGGGAATCAATATGAAAATTAAAAGGTGGATAAGGAACTGGTTAAAGGGGAGACTACAACGAGTCAGACTGAAAGGTGAACTGTCAGGCTAGAGGAAGGTTACTAGTGGAGTTCCTCCGGGATCAGTTTTGGGACCAATCTTATTTAATCTTTTTATTACTGACCTTGGCACAAAAAGTGGGAATGTGCTAATAAAGTTTGCAGATAATACAAAGCTGGGAGGTATTGCCAATATAGAGAAGGACCAGGATATCATACAGGAAGATCTGGATGACCTTGTAAACTGGAGTAATAGTAAGAGGATGAAATTTATTAGTGAAAGGTGCAAGTTCATGCATTTAGGGATTAATAACAAGAATTTTTGTTATAAGCTGGGGATGCATCAACTGGAAGTAACAGAGGAGGAGAAGGACCTCAGAGTATTGGTTGATCAGAGGATGATTATGAGCCGCCAATGTGATATGGCCGTGAAAAAAACTAATGAGGTCTTGGAATGTTTTCTGCCATTGAATAGCAGCCAGATATACCAAGATATTTTAGGGGTTACCCTAAGTTATATAGCTTCCAGGAGGTAAGCAGGGTAAAAACATTTATTATAGGAATAGAAAGGGTGTAGACATGGATCTGATCACAGTAGTCTCATATATCAGGTTTATTCATACTGGGAATATCACGTGATTATTTATGAGTAATAGCAGAAAGCCCCCCTTCAAAAGAAGAGGATCATTGCTGAAAGTATATGGCCATATAAAGTAGGGCTGGCCGGAAACCAACAATTCTGTTTTGTGAAAAAATTCAAGATTTTGTAATTTGCTTTCATTCTGATGCAGAATGAAAACTAGACCTTTCAAATCTTGTTAGTTGACATATTTTGACCATCTCTAATAAAAAGACTACTAGGTACAAAGTCTCACCTCAGTTTCTAGTTCCCTGCAGACTCTTCCCTTCCAGAGCTAAAAAATTACTGGATTTGGACAGTGCACTAGAGAAACATGACTTAAAGCATCAGAACCCTACTGGCAGACTGTCAGGATTCATTAAGAGATCTGGAGATTGAACAGCAACTCTAGTTAGAAGATAAAGAAAAGAGCTACTTAATAGCATTCATGGAATCTTCCTGCCATGTCTTCATTGCTATTTTTAGCTGTACTGGCTCGGTTAAAACTAGTGTGGGTTTGCCCACCTGAGCTGCCAACACACACCTGATTGCCGTGTAGACTTACCCTTAGAAGTTAGACATGGAGAAAAAATTGTTTACCATCTAGTTCAGCTCCCTGCCAAGCAATGCTGTGTCCAATTAAGTGTTAAATGACTCAAGTGATGGGTCTCTGACCACATCCATTGCCAGAATGATTCACAGTCTGATAGTCCTATTAAATAAATTATCCCAAACTTCAAATAGTTTTCTACATTTTCCATCTCTAGATTTTGATATAAAAAAGGGTAGATATTGCACTGCCATGATTTTACAATGAAAAACAAAATTATATTTAATATATCCACTAAACAAAACTTCAGTTGAAAATGCTTTTCCAATTGTTGTAGAGGTGGTTTGAGTGAAGGCAGAAATTTTGAACAAGTACCAATTCTGACTGCTAATTCTGGTTATGCTCAGAAAATAATTTAAAAAGTATTTCACTTATATAAATAAATGGAAGTAACAAAGGTATAACCCTCAATTTGTTCTTTGCCAAGTTTGATAGATGTGCCTCACAATTTCCTCTTATAATGAATTAATTCGCAGTTTATGGCACATAAATGTCACCAACTGTGAGTGGATTTTTTTCCCCTGGTTTTCTTTGCATAATACAAGTATTGCATAATCATGCCATTTGTAACTTATGACAGTAGAATTTAGAATGCATTGTTTCAACACATCACTGGATAAAAGATGTTTGAAATATTAATCCATCTAACTAATATATGCCATAGATTGGCTATCTTGGGTAATATTTATATATAAACTAGGAATTATGAATACTAGTTGCTGTACAAAAAGGAAATCATGTAGTATATTTTATTTCTCAAACAAAACATATATATATATATATATAGCCGTGTGTCAATATCCTGGTTTTGTGATGATGAATTATGAAAAGATACTGTTCCAAAATATGATCAGTCACACTGAAAAGATCTAAATAGCAGTGAGTCTCACATTTTCCAGAGCGCCATAGGTTCTAATAAACATTCACTTCCAATGAAAATTTTACAAAGCAAAGTGCAGACTTTACAGGTTTTGATTAAATTTCTTCAACTGAGGGGATACTAAGTCAGTAATGATAATAATTTTATTTATTAAATCTGTCAAGCTGTCTGGAGTGGCTCACAAACATGAGTGCCAACCTCAGGACAGACTGTTACAAACCAGGGCACAAACCCCAAACTAGTTTTGAGTATCAAATGTGAACTCCTCAAGCCTTAATGTGGAGTCCCAGACAGTTCCCTTGGGCACTCCAGTCTATCTTGCCACCCAAGCAAATTTGCTTTTGTGATAGATGGACCTTGCACCAAAACTCACAATAATATTCAGGTTACTCCCAGTCCCAGAGGTCAATTGTACCTCAGATGTCACACCAAACACAATGCTCATAGCCAATCCTGTAATAAACTATTTAAACATGTATTAACTAGGAAAAGCAAATAAGAGTATTATTCACAATATTAAAGCAGGAAAACATCTATACACAAATTAGTTACAATCTTAGGTTTCAAAAATTAATACAAGTTGCTGTAATATTCAAGCTCTCTCTGTCCTTTACGGCTAACCCAGGCTAAACAGCTGGGGATCCCTTGCTTATGCTTAGAAGTCTTGCCCTCTCCCTGAAGTCCAAGCAGCAGAGGGATAAAAAATTTTTCTTGACTGGGCTTTTTATTCCCTTCCCCCAGTGCTCAAGCTGATAAGATGAGTGTTTGTGTGTGTTTCCTCTTCGCGGGTGTGAGGGGAGCAATCAACAAAGTCTTTTGTCCCCTGATGTTCCACAGTGGCTTGTCTGGTGTCTGTAGGCCTTCTTTTGTTGGAGAAGCAATGAGGCCTCTTGTGGTAAACTCATATTTCACACTTAGTAATGCTTCTTTCCTGACTGTGGGGGTTCACAGTTTTAGAGAACTGCTAGTTACAGCAAACACTTAAATATTACTTATAACATGGGGTACAGACATTATCAGTAAGATTAGTAAGTGCAGCATCCTACAAGCATTTCATAAAGTCTAAACACTAAACACATTCTTAAAACTCTAATCTCTATTTTAACAATGCTAACACAGAGACGAGCCAGAATGGTTTCCAGCTATGCATTTGTCAGTGTTCAGTGAGGCTTGGGGACCTTGGCATGAACTGCTACCTGGTCTGCCAGCATCACAGAATCCCCTTGCTGAGGTACTCAGGACCCTGCCAAGCCCATTAAAATTCAACAAATAAACAATGATGAAAACATCATAAATTATACCATATAACAAACAAACAAGGGGCCAGAAATTCATACAGAAGAGCATCATGGACAAGGAAGGGCAGAGGAAGATCTATGAGTAGACAGCCATTAAAATACAAAACCCTTCTGAAAGATCTGTGCTTTTAAACTTTGTTTAAAAATGGGGCAGGATGGACTGAAGGGATATCTGTAGTAGTGAGTTCAAACCATAGCATCACCATGGCAAAGGCTTGCTTGCCTCCTGACCCAAGGAAAGATGGCAGAATCCCCAAACAGTGCGTAGCCCCAGAACACACCTATATAAATACAGATATATATATTTAGCTATATCTCTATCTATTTGGATGTTCAGGTTCCACTTAACCTGAATTTCAGAGTGACCCAGCAGCAGGCACATTGCTGCCAATGCCTGTTAACTGAACTGTCAGACGTAGTGCCCGCAACCTAACTATACCAAACGTGTAGGCAGACATTTCATTGACATAAATAAATGGTTTGGAAGTACCAGAAACGTTCAGTAGCACAAAGGGCAAACCTCTTGTATTGCATGGAACAACCTAGTTTTAGAGCAGTGAAGTGGTTAGTTTTACAGTGTAGCTGCACATCTGTATTTTAATAGGTTGCCTAGTTATCTATTAATTATTGTTTGAATGCCTCATTGTTTAGAGTAAAGTGGGAAGCCAGATTGCTATTAAAGCATAGTCAGTCTGGCTAGTGTTTTAGCCAATATTTTACATATCCTTAACCTTGTATGCCCTCTTGCAAACATAGAATGTGTGATTAATGAGTTTATACCAGGAAGATATATGTCCTATACAATTCATTAACATATTCCTGGAGAAGACCACTGAAGAGTGATATTCTCAGCAGCCTATCCCAATACATGCAATTCTTTCCAGCAGTCACAGACAGCTGATCCACAACATAGCCAAGAATATTTACAGTGCCAGGGTCAGCGTGCAAGAGGAGGTAGAAAAGTCCACACAAGTCTTGAGGCCTGGCCCCTATTTTCATTGCCCAAGCCCAAATTTCAGGCTCAATTCATTCTGAGGAGAAAGAATATCTGGCAATATAAATATTTCAAATTAATGGAGTTTTTCTTGCTATTGTAATTTAAATAGAAAATGTCCAAACTGTCTTTTAATTTTTTAGAGAGACAAGCTAGGTGAAGTGATATATTTTATTGAACCAACTTATATTGGTGAGGGAGCCAAGTTTTCAAGTTTACACAGAGCTCTTCTTCAGACATTTAGTTTGTTAGTGTTCTGTGACTCTCTTTCTCCTTTCTTCCTGCCTGCTTTCTTCACCATGCTCTGAGGCCTACTCCTTTTCTAATTGTTTTCTACTATCAGGGGTTCTTAGGCTGGAAGTTGCAGATAGGTGAAAGGTCATGATGATCACCAGGCCCTTCCCACAGTGCTAAATGGGAAATGTGTCACAGCTAAATGGAAAGACTCCCCATTGCCCAGGGTCCTTAAATCGGGTGCAAAATAACGTAGGTTAGATTATTATTCATCCTCTTAGTGTGTATGTTATGCCAACACACAGTGCCTTGTGAGCTTTAAGCTGCCTTAATACATCAGTCTCTGACCTATACGTTGTGCAGATTAGCCACACCTTAGAATCTAGCCCATGGTATATAGGAAACTTCTTTAGCATTTTAAAAATCTCTTAGGACATGTAGTGCTCACTAAAAGTTCAGCAGAGGGCACTGGAAACACTTTCCCAACAACATGAGGTCAGGGCTAGACATGATGTAATTTAGAAAGTGATATTGCCATTTCATAATTTTCCTTTTACTGATGCCTATCAACCAGTAAGTACTCCCCATCTATTGCATCTAAAACTAATCATTCTTGGTTTTACAGCTTGGAGTCTCAGTAGTGCTAGGGCATTTCCAGAGGCAAACAAAGCCATTTAATATAATAAATATTTAAGGCCATTTTGGGCCAGTTTCACTTCCATTGATTTTGAGGTAAAATTTGGCTCTTCCAAAAACAAACAAACAAACAAACAAACAAACAAACAAAAAAAAGATGTGTATAAGTAAAAAATATTTGTGGATGTCAGCATTTGAGGCCAGTTGACCTTAATCTGGTTCTTGCTTCTTGAAAAATACTGGGAGAAGATTTGGTCAAAGGAAAGGTTCCTGTATCCCTTCATCCCCACAAAATGGTGAACCTGCCCACCACGCCCATAGCCATGCCGAGTGCTTTAAATTATTATTACTTGCTATGATCCCCCAAGACCAGAATGGATTAAGAAGTTAATTCTACATTTTGGAGCCTGGTAACTGTATCTGACATCTAGGTTGTTCCAGATAAATCACGACTGGTAAATCCAAACAGTATCAGACAATAGAATAACTCAGGGAACACCACAATGCATATGCTAGAATAGGTCACATCTCTCTATCTCTCTACCTGTTGATTTATTCTGATACCCAGCACTGTAGTATCTGAGCCCATCTAAAATAATAATCCACAAACATCTGTCCAAGAGGAACCCTATTCTTCACAAAGCACATTCAACCTTTCCTAACAATGTCTTGATTATTGAACAGAGAAATCTTAATAGCAGTCACCTGTCTACAACCTGGATAAAAGTAATAACACTGGGATAGCATAAATTTGGTAGGGGATCTGCTGAGACTGACCAGGTTTATTTCATTGTTTATTTGAGCTCGTCATCTATCTGTATCCACCTGTTGTCTCTTTTCTTGTAGTAGAATTGTAAGGTCTTCAGGGCATGTACTGTCTTGTTGTTGAGTTTGTGCAGCACCTAGTACAATGGGGCTTTGGTCCGTGACACTCTCCTGCAATACCAATAAAAAGAACAATAATTCTAAGTTAGATGTTAAAAAATGATAGAATCATAGAAGATTATGTTTGGAAGAGACCTCAGGAAATCATTTAGTCCAACACCCTGCTCAAAGCAGGACCAACACCAACTAAATCATCCCAGCCAGGGCTTTGGCAAGCCAGGTCTTAAAAACCGCTAAGGATGGAGATTCCACCACTTCCCTAGGTAACCCATTCCAGTGCTTCACCACCCGCCTAGGAAAATATTTTTTCCTAATATCCAACCTAAACCTCCCCCACTTCAACTTGAGACCATTGCTCCTTGTTCTGTCCTCTGCCACCACTGAGAAAAGCCTAGCTCCATCTCACTTCAGGTAGTTGAAAGTTGCTATCAAATTCAACCTCACTCTTCTCTTCTGCAGACTAAATAAGCCCAGTTCCCCCAGCCTCTCCTTATAAGTCATGTGCCCCAGCCTCCTAATCATTTTTGTTGCCCTCCGCTGGACTCTCTCTAAGTTGTCCACATCCTTTCTGTAGTGGGGGGGCCCAACAGGATGCAATACTCTTGATGTGGCCTCACCAGTGCCAAATAGAGGAGTATAATCACTTTCCTCGATCTGCTGGCAATGCTCCTACTAATGCAGCCCAATATGTGAAGACCAAGGCAAAAAAAGCATTGCGTACTTCAGCTTTTCCACACCATCTGTTACTAGGTTGCCTCCCCCCATTCAGTAAGGGTCCAACACTTCCCCTGACCTTCTTCTTGTTGCTAACATACCTGTAGAAACCCTTCTTGGTACCTTTCACATCCCTTGCTAGCTGCAACTCCAATTGTGCTTTGACCTTTCTGATTACAGCCTTGCATGCTTGAGCAATATCTTTATACTCCTCCCTAGTCATCTGTCCAAGTTTCTACTTCTTGTAAGCTTCCTTTTTGTGTTTAAGCTCACTGAAGATTTCTCTATTAAGCCAAGCTGGTTGCCTTCCATATTTTCTATTCTTTCTGCACATCAGGATAGTTTGTTCCTGCGCCCTCAATAAGGCTTCTTTAAAATACAGCTAGCTCTCCTGGACTCCTTCCCCCCTCATATTACCTTCCCAGGGGATCCTGCCCCTCAGTTACCTGAAGGAGTCAAAGTCTGCTTTTCTGAAGTCCAGGGTCTGTATTCTGCTGCTCTCCTTTCTTCCTTTTGTCAGGATCCTGAACTCTACCATCTCATGGTCACTGCTGCCCACTTCTACTTCCCCTACCAATTCTTCCCTGTTTGTGAGCAGAAGGTCAAGAGAAACATGGTCCCTAGTTGGTTCCTCCAGCACTTGCCCCAGGAAGTTGTCCCCAACACTCTCCAAAAACTTCCTGGATTGTTTGCGCACTGCCATATTGCTCTCCCAGCAGATGTCAGGGTGATTGAAGTCCCCCATGAGAACCAGAAACTTCTGTTAGTTGTCAGAAGAAAGCCTCATCTCCCTCATCCTCCTTGTCTTGTGATCTATAGCAGATGCCCACCATGACATCACCCTTGTTGCTCTCGCCTCTAAACTTAACCCAAAGACTCTCAACAGGCTTTTCTCCAGTTTCATATTGGAGCTCTGAGCAATCATACTGCTCCCTTACACACAGTGCAACTCCTCCACCTTTTCTCCCCTGCCTGTCCTTCGTGAGCAGTTTATACCTATCCATGACAGTGCTCCAATCATGTGAGTTATCCCACCAAGTCTCTGTTATTCCAGTCACATCATAGTTCCTTGACTGTGCCAGGACTTCCAAGTCTTCCTGATTGTTTCCCAGGCTTCTTGCATTTGTGTACAGACTTCTAAGTAATAAAAAGACTAACCATTAGGAATCCTGCAATGTTATAACATGAGACAAAAAGCACTGAGTCATCAAGGGGTCAGAAATAACTAGAAAAGGAAGTGTGGATGGCCAAAAGGAAGTCAGGCTAAGGTATGTCAAATGATATCTAGTAGTGAGGCTAGCAGTAAGTCAATTGTGAATGAGCAGGTGTAAAGTCAAGTGAATCCATACTTCCCCGAAGTTGGTGGTTTGGGCCTTGGGTTTCAGTGTAGGCCCATCTCTAATAATTATAATTAAAACCATTCATTTATGGGACATGATTCTCTTGTCTGCTTGCCTTGTACCATTTACATCTGTGCCTGGTAAGTGGGAACTGGCTGAATACTACCTACCTGATTTGGTAGTGTCTTACAATTGCTTTGGACAGATGTACATGAAGACACAAAGTGCTAGGTGTGGGCAAATCAGACCCACTTTGCTTAAGAGGTGCAGGGCCAGCTTGTAAGGATGCATAATGCTGTGCTTTTTTACACCAGCTGAGCCTCTGGCCCTTGTTCCTGGGACACTATAAAGAGACTGGGGTGTTTGATTATGAATTTTCAGTGTTTACATTATATTAGGGCTGTCAATTAATCACAGTTAACATCTGCAATTAACTAAAAACAAAATTAATGTGTTAATTTTTTTAATTGCATATCCCTGGGCGGGGAGGGAGGTATTGGTGGTGGAGGGGCTGAAGCCCCAGCCCAGAGCTCTGGAGGCTGCGGAGGGCTGAAGCCCCAAGGGGGGGGGGGCAGAGCCCTGAACAGGGCTGAAGCCAAGAGCCCCCAGCCCAGAGTCTATATTTAAAAATATAGAAAACATCCAAAAATATTAAAATAAGTGGCATTCTATTATTATTTAAGAGTGTGATTAAAACCGTGATTAATCACAATTAACTTTTTTAATCGCTTGAGAGCCCTACATTATATTATGTTCAACAAAAGGAATGTCAAGAATAAACATCCCTTGTAAGAGAGACGTGGGAGATAACTTAATGAGAGAGTAGCATGGTTGGGAGTCAGCACGGTGGGCAGAAGTTGGGGTAAATATATAGCAAGCAAACAAAGAAACCTTCCCATTTATCTGTATCCATCACTTTAACTTGAATTAACAAGAGATACGTTTAAAAAAAAAATCTTCTCTATGTGCAGTGAACTCTCTCCGTAGAATTCCTCGTTTGAAAGCTACACATACGCCAATGAGATTCAACGGGTATGGGCCTGATTTCCCTCTGCCTTGCATCTTGTGTAGTCATTTGTGCCTTTGCAAAGTGGGTTTAACACACTACCAAATCAGAATGCTTCACTCACACCCATGATAGCATATAACACCCATTTTGCACTGCTGGAAATGACAATAATGCAAGGGCGGCAGCCACCATCTTGGCTGAGGCACCAAAGATCATGCTGGGCCCTCCAAAGCTCAGTGCATGAGTTGCTACAGCCTGAGCTAAAGAGATAAAGCACTCTAGCTGGGGCTATAACAGACTCATAGCCTCTGTGGCTAAAGCACAGTGGGGGTGAGGGGAAACACGTTTAACACACACTCACTAGTGGCACACTCAAGCTAATAGAGAATCAAGTCCAGTATGCCCAGTGGCCAAGAGGAAAATCCTGCTCTCCATAGTCATGATCAGCATACCTCTGCAGTCAGGGGACATTACCTGCTAGCATATTTGGTTTTTTATATACCATTGAGTGCACCTTCTGGCAATCTGGTCCACATCAAACTATAATTGCTCTTCCATGGAAATTGAAGCTAATTTGCCAGTAAAGTTACACAAAGGCTGTGCTTGCTTCCCTGCTGTTATTGGTAATCAGTGGAATCAGTTTTCCTAACAGGAAAGTCGATTCTAAATCACTGGTTTAGCCATTAGGAGCCAGATACTTTATCACAGTTCCAGCTTCTTTGCACGGTCTGCATGGCACAAAGGGGCTAAAATCTGGCCACAGATGCTTGCCTTGGAAGCCTGTTTGTGGAGGGGAACTCTCAGCTGCTGCAAAGCCAAGCAGAACTGGCTCTTACACCAGCTATCACGTCACACTCCAGGGAAAGGGGTGTGATGGGGATGGGGTTCCACCAGTTTTTAGCTTTTGTATGGTCCCCTGAGCTGCCAGGCCCACTGCAGACTCAAGAAGTCATAGCAGGTTCCTTGATGTCTCACCCAACCCATTCTTTACTGAGCAGATCTCGGTGCAGGGAATAATCTGGCCCTAGATTTTTGATCTAAAATAATTTGCTTCCAGCACTTTTTTGTTACACTTATTTTTATTAATTCCTCTTGTTCTGCCGTTTTAGCATCAGTTTGTATAACGGTAGCAACATAACAGAACAGGATCTAACAAGTGGAGGTACTGCTTCAAGGAAAAAGCAAATGAAGATTGTCCAAAATACTGGATGGTCAAGGTGAGACATCAAGTATTAGACCTTAGTGAGAAATGAAGGAAAGCAATCTTTCCACTAATGTCATCAGCACATCCTGAGCCTAGCAGGCTTTCTTGTCTGCCCATCTGATCAATTATCAGATCAAAAACTTTATTGCAAATCCAGACAATGTGTAATGCCAATGACAAATAGCACATCCATCAATTTGCAATGGAGTCAAGGGAGTTTGCATCCCACCATTCATACAAGCATTAGTAAATGAAGGCCCCGATCTTGCAACTAATTCTGTGGGATTTCAGTTGGAAGAAAGAGCCATTCCTACCAATCCCTTTGCTTTTAAAATATATACACACGCTATATGTGAAAGTGTAAAGAATCTTATTGCATATTAAGAAGTCTCTGGATCAAATGTTTTATAATACCCAAAAGGAAGGTGCAGCAAGCAGGCTGTCACTGTGCAAGGGAATCAGAAAGAGTTGCTGTAGAATGCTCCTTCAGGCCAGTTCTGTGGGTTGCTGTGGAGTGAGGGATATCACCCTTTTCACCCCCTGCCACTCTTTTCCCCTCCTGGTGTGATTTGTACCAACACAGGTGCATAGAGGCATAACTGCAGGTGCAATTTTGTGCCCATAATTATTTGTCCTACAGTTATGCAGTAGGATACTCGGTGCTCTGTGTCCTTGGTTTCAGGGAGCAGCTTATGGACTTAACCATCCAAGTGCAATGTCTCAATTTTGTACCCACAAAAATGGAAACCCAGTTAAGGTCAGGATGGAGATTTGGCCCTAAAATTCTTAGATGTGCAACTCTGTACTGCAATGAGGTTTCTCAGATTCAAACTCCGGTCAAAGGGTCTTACTTCCTTAGTCAGCAGAGGAAATTACACAGGGGCGGCTCCAGCCACCAGCACAGCAAGCATGTGCCTAGAGCAGCCTGCCGGTCGGTGTGAGGGTGGCAGTCAGGCGGCCTTCGACGCTGTGCCTGCGGGAGGTCTGCCGGTCCTGCGGTTTCGGCGGCAATTTGGTGGCAGGTCCGCCGAAGCTGTGGGAGAGGCAGATCACCCACAGAAACGCCGCCGAATCCGCTTGGCCGCGGACCGTCCGCAGGTGTGCCGCTGTAGGCTGCCTGACTGCCGTGCTTGGGGCAGCAAAAAACATAGAGCCGCCCCTGAAATTACATGAGGATTTTTTCCCTGTTAAATTGCTCTATCTTATTTTCACAATTCATTTGCACCTGCTGGTGAGTCTGGATAGAATAGGGGGAGAAATACACATTGTTTCAGTTAGGGCAGTCAGGAGAGGAAAACAAATGACACAATCAAAATATTAACTGTCAATGGCTTTGATTTTCCTAATGTATTTGTGATTCTTGTAAAATCTTTTGTAAAATAAATAAGTGACTGGGGAAAAAATAAAACCATATTTACCTTTTTAGTCTTATTATTCTACCTACTTCTGAATTTGGGGGCTATAGTCCTTATGCAAAATTTACAGTTAATGATTTACAGTTTACCTTAACAGACTGAATGATAGCAATGCTTTTTTGCTAAACCACAAAAATATTATTTCATTCTGTGTTTCTAAAATATTTGGTCATCAGAACAGCATCGATATATGATGCCATAAACTAGACAGCTTTATTATATGAGAGATTTGGATTCTGCAGCTGTGTTTAGAAGCAGCTCTTTTGAAAACCTGTCTATTACTCCCAAACCCCAGATGAACTGGCTGATTAAAAAATGAATATGTTGTTTACTTTCTTGAAATATGCTCAGCCTGGCCAGCCAAGGGCCTCCTAAAAGCCAAATCTGCACCTAGAGTTGGTCCCAGAATCTGTCGAAAAACTAGTGCTGACATTTCTGTCTGCCATATACAATGGTAAATTAACATTAAGGACTTGATTAATGAAATAACAATCTCCCAGAATGTTTTTCATTCATAGTTTTGTGATTAATCTACTTGCAATTCTTTTTAGGACAACCCCTTTACACAAAGAGATATTTATATCTGAGCTTGTCTAAAAATTAGGGGCCTGATTCTTTGTTGCCATGCACCTTGTCTAGTCACTTGCAAACTGTATAAAGTGAGCATCACATGGGTGCAAAAAACTCTAATTAGAGCAATGGAATGAAGAATTCTAATTAGGTAGAGTTCAATACATAAATAAATGACTATGCAAGGTGCAAGGCAGTGGAGAATCAGGCTAGTGGTGGAAATCAAAGAACCCAACAAATTAAAAGATGTCTACGTCTCACCTGTTTTGCTAAAATCATAAGCTCATAAAGGCTGTAGTTGCATTATCAGGATTCATGTCATGAAATGAAGCAGGAGGAGAAAAATCTCTGGGTTAGAGCCTCAAATCAGCAGAGTGTCTTTGAAATCAATGGATCTGCACCAATTTACATTAGCTGAGGATCTGACCCACTGGCATTTGGCCCCTTCTGTGCTTTTATAAAGGGATAACATTCCAATATGGCCAGAATAATTCATTTTTTTCCATATGCTGTTCAGAGCCTCTGTTATGTATGTCAGAATAGATGCTCATAATGCATCCCTCTAGCTTTAGAAATTTATGAAAAATTAACTAAGAACATGCACAATGTGTAATCCATAAGCACTGAAAGAGGTGTTTGATGCTGCCCATACAAGAGCTCTTGTAGTGATCCTGGTAACAATGATCTGTCAACTCACCTGCATAGAGAAAATGTTACCCAATGTTAAACAGACACTTGCTGCATTAGATAGAATGTACAGCTTCAGCCAGATGGCATCCATCTTCTCTGTCATTGAAGTAAGTGAGTAAATGAAACAGGGAACTTGATGATCTGGAGACTGTGAGTACCTTGCAACACTAGGTCAGCAACTTGAATCAGCCCAGTTCATAAATTACCTTCAAATCTCTGCTAGCTGATGATTGTCCAAGTTGAAATGAATTGTTGAGATTTCAATCCTGTTTCCAACGGGCAGACACTGACACCATAAAAAATAACCTCACACTTACTATTTATCACAACTCTTGTTGGAAATCTCATCGCACCAGCCTAAGTTTGAATGAGCATGGAAAAATTTTACTGCCAAACTTCCAGTGAACTCTCAAAACCGAGGATAGTTCCAACCACTAATATATAACCTAGTGCTGCAAAAGGGCTAATTTCACAAAGCTGAGGGAAATTATCAGCAAATCTGATTGGAAGGAAAACTGTAGACAGAAAAGTTTGAATGAAAATTGGGCATTGTTTAAGAAGATTTTATTAGATGGCTAAAAAGCCACAGATTCACAATAAAGAAAGAAGATGACTTTGGGTAAAACCCCACCTAGTTAAGAGGAGAAATGAAAGCTGCTATTAGAAAATTTTAAAAATATGTAACAAAAGAAAAAAGGGAAGCTGACAGCAGTCAATATAAATTAGACATTACAAAGTGTAGAAAATTGATAAGGAAAGCTAAAGATATCAGAGGAAAAATCATCCTTAGCAGGGCAAAAAGTAGTATAGAGTTTTTAAAGTATATCAGGAACAAAAAAAAAGAAAAGAAAATACTAACAATAATAGAGACCCATGATTAGATGGAAATGGTAAAATTGCTATTAATGATGAAGAAAAGACAGAAGTATTCAATAAATATTTCTTTTCACTATTTGGAATGAAGCAGGATGATGTACTTATATCACAAGAGGCACTAGTTTGCAATCCTTCAGTAACTAAGCAGGATTTTAAACAGCATCTACTAGAGATAAACATTTTTAAATCAACAGGCCTGGATAATTTGCACCCAAGAATCCCAAGAGAGTTGGCTGAGGAGATCTCTGGCCTTCCTATGTTAGTTTTTAAATAACTCTTGGAATACTGAAGAAAGTCCAAAAGATGGTAATGGAGCTAATGTTGTGCCAATAATCAAAAAGGGCGAGCAGTATGACTAAGGTAATTACGGGACGGTTAGGCTAACATCAGTCCTGGGGAAAATGATTGAAAAGCTGACACCAGATTAAATCAATAAAGAATGAAAGGATGGGAATATAATTGGTGCCAGTCAACATGTGTTTACAAAAAATAGGTCTCATCAAACATAGAATTTTGCCTAGTTAGTCCTATATTGAGCTCAATAACTTGTGTTTGACTGAAATGCATGTCTTCCAGAAAGGTATCCACGCTTGATTTTAAGACATCAAGATATGGGGAGTCCACCACTCCCCATGATAGTTTGCATCCGAAGAAGTGAGGTTTTAACTCACGAAAGCTTATGCCCAAATAAATCTGTTAGTCTTTAAGGTGCCACCAGACTCCTTGTTGTTTTTGTAGATACAGACTAACACGGCTACCCCCTGATACTTGTTCCAGAGGTTGATCATCCTCACTATTAAAAATTGTCTTATTTCTGATTTGAATTTATCTGCTTTAACTTCCAGACATGGGTTCTTGTTATGCTTTTCTCTGCTAGACTAAAAATGCCCTTTGGTAACTGATATTTTCTCCCTGTGAATATACTTACACATGATAATCAAGTCACCTCTTGATCTTACTTTTTATAAACTAAACAGATTGAGCTCTTTAAGTCTCTTACTGGTAATTCTTGATCTGTATACTGTGAGAGTTCTTTAGCAAGTATTGAAAATTAGAGTTCTGTTGCTTTGTTTAGGTTGTTTTCTGCGGTTGGTTTGTTTCCGGTCCCCACTGCTTAAGTGTAACCCTTAGAATCAGGTTTCTGGTGCAAATACCTCTTTTAAGCCAATTACTAAAACTCACATCCTGGCAAAGACATTTATTCTGACATTCAGCATTTGAAATTTCACATTTGTTTCCTTATTCCCATGTATGATATTGAATTCTGCTGTGCTGTACTCATTGCCATATTAGTATATACTCAGTGTCCAGCTTCAATACTCTCATGCCCCTTATTTTCTCCTAGCTCATAAAAGTCAGTATACTCCTAGCTGGGTTTCTTATCGATTTATCTACCTATATATTTATACTCTGCTCACACTGTAGTAACCTGTTAATCCATAAGAATTTCTATTCTAACTTAATTGGTATCCAACATGTTTTACATATTATACATAAATAAATACCTTAAAATGAAGATTTACTTTCAGAAATTTTATATTTTGCTCACAAATTTATAACTAGATATAATAGCTTGAAATACTGCAGTGAATGTGTAACAGTCTGTCTCTTAAGGGACAAGTGGGCCAGGAAACATCCATCCCAGTTCTGAAGAGAAACCCAGCAGGCAGGTGCTGGGAATAAGCATCTAGTGATTGGGTCTGATTCCCAGCTGGAAGATATAAATGCGGTCCTCAGCTCCATAAGTGAGCCTGGGACCAGAAGAGGGCTCAGAGTATGCTCTCCTGTAGCAGCAACACAAGGCTGTGAGATGGCAAGCAGGCTTTGCAGACCCCTGAGGCTGGAGGGGGACCAGACCCTTTAGCTATGAAAGTCCTGAGGGTCCCACAGTCCCAGGGTATGTCTACACTACAATAGCAATAAGGTTTTTCCACCAATGTAGGTAATCCATCTCTGTGAGAGATGGTAGCTAGATTGAGGGAAGAATTCTTCCATTGATCTAGCTGCAGCTACAATAGGGGTTATATCAACCTAACTACATTGCACAAATAGGATCCAAAACTTCTTACAGCCCTGAGCGATGTAGCTAGGTCAACCTGCATTTTTTAGGAGTTGAACAGACCTCAGTCAAGATAATGAGGACTGTAAGATAAAGAGGACTAGTTCAAAGCAAGCTATCAAACTGTTAATGATTGGCAGTAAATCAAAGTGAACTAATAAACTGTATGGACACTGCTGCTGAGCATTTACAGTTTGCTAGTTTGTTTTGGTCTAGAACAGTTTACAAGAGGACTAGATCAAAGCAAACTAATGAACTGTTAGTGTGCAGCAGCAGGGTCCACAAGGTTGCTGTGACCATAGTGTGAAATAATCTATTTTTTACCAGGACGGTGCTGTTAATTACGCATAATTTTACTATGACAAAATTGTATATATAGTCATTCCACATTTCCTTTTGGTGGAATAAACTGAGCCCTGAGGAAAGGGCTACAAACTGAAATGGGTATGGCTGTCTGTTTATCCCAGGCGGGTGATTGGGTCCGCCACCCTAGAGAACGATATGCACTAAAATTGTAGTAGTGGAAATACATGGGAGAATTATGATATCTTGTTTGTGAGCAGACCAACAGGAAACTTGTGTTACAAGTTCTGTGTCTCTTGTTTCTACTAAAAGATAATTAAGCATCTTTCCTTCTCTCATTGTATATCATTAATTTTTATGAACTGTTTACTATTAATTACAGGAATTACGTATTTTCATAGGCACCTCTCCATATAATTACTGTCAGGAATAAACACTGCAGTACTGCACTGAAATTGAATTCTGTCAGATAAATTAGAACACTAGGTTGCTGTACAGTTACTGTAGCAAATCTGCAGTTTTTCCCCCTATGGGGTCTAGTAGGCCCACCAACCCCTCTTGTCCACTGACCAGAGGTGGATGGTCTTACAGTAGAGCCCCTTCCCTGATGACATGACTGAGGGGGGATGGGCCAAATCTGAGTGATGTTACAACCGAGTGTGCAGTTTGCAATGTGACTTTTGCAGTCCTTATGGCACTCATGGACACCAGGCACCCCCATCGCTGGGGAGAAGTGAAGGAGAGAAACCCTCAGTCCCCAGGATGTGGGAGGACTGGATCTGAACTGGAGAAGCAGGGATGCAGAAGGAGGATGCAGAACTGCCTGGGCCTTGGTGCAGATGGTGCTCTTCAGCCTGACCACTGCTCTGGGTAAGAGTTTGGGGCTGGGTGTGAGGCAGTGAGACTGGGGGATTGGTGCAGGGTGGGAGAGTTCGGAGCTGGGTGCGGGCCAATGTGGGGAAAAGAGCGCAGGTCTGGATCTGGGGCAACAGGAGGGGAGTGAATGTGGAGCTGGGTGAAGGAGGAAGAGCAAGGGTCCTGATACAAAAGCAGTGTGAGAGCTCAGGACTTGGTCTGGGGAGCAGCAGTAGGGTTGCTCAGAGTTGGTTGTGGGGGCAGCTGGTGGGGAGTGTGTAGGGCTGGGTGCAGGACCAGAGAGAGAGAGAGCGCTCTGGGCACCTTCCTAAGGAAAATTGTGGTTGCAACCCAGACCCCTACTCATGTAATTTCTTGCATAGTCTTAGTATCTTAATATGCATAATCATTGTGTGATTATTCAATAAAAGTATCTGATTTGCTCATCTATCATAATCTCTATGCACGCGACAAAGTAACAAAGAGCGATCCAATTGTATCTGAAGATATGGCAGGGACAGAGTCTGAGCACCTGAAGAAACAGGGTTCTCAGGAGAGGCAGGTTGAGGATATATTTTAACTCAAGTTACCTACTTTGCCCCAGCTCAGGAGAGCAGCTACACTGTGAAATAACACTCAAGCTACTGTGTCCACACTGTTGCTGCACTCACTTGTGTGGTGCCAAGATTTCTGGGGGCACCCACGTCCCCAGCACTTTTCTGTCCCAAGAGAGTACCCAGCCTCTTTTTAAGGAGCAGAGTTTAATTAGGCAGCACCTAATTAGCTCTCTGCTAAGCGTGCTTCCCTGAGCTGACTCAAAACTCTCTGGGAATTAACCCAAAACACTCCAGATCACTGTCGGTGGCCTGGATCACGTCTAGGGGGCACCAAAAAGACTGTAAGTTCCATCACATAACATTCAAAGCAGGGCCCATGGGCTGATCTTTGTTGATACTGATATCCCCATCTCTTGGGAAAAGAAGCCTGCATACAGGTGCTGCTTCCCTAGGCAGTGTTGACCTTGGAAAGTGTAAAGTAGCAGTTTAAGATCCCGCCATGTCAACTGAAGATTTAAATCCTTTATGAGGTGCAGCCAGTGAAAAGAGTGATGGGCGAAAGGAACCCCCAGTAGGTAATTAGTTCAATGGGCAACGATCACCCACCTGATTGCAAGGCATTCCTTTTCTACCATTGATCTCATAGACCCATATAAAGTGTAGGATCATCTCTCAGAATAGATCAAGGGCGGGCAAACTTTTTGGCCTAAGGGCCACATCGGGTTTCATAAATTGTATGGAGGGACGGTTAGGGGAGAGGGTCGTGGCCCGGCCCCCACCTACTATCTGTCTCCCTCCCAGGACTCCTGCCCCATCCAACGCCCCCTGTCCCTGACCGCCCCTGGGACCTCTGACCCATCCACACACCCCTACTTCCTGTCCCCTGACTGGCCCCGGACCTCTGCCACCCCACCCAACCCCTCCTCTCATTCCTGACGGCTCCCCAGAACCTCTGCCCCATCCAACCACCCCTCTTCCCTGTCCCCTGACTGCCCCCTGCTGCCCCATCCAACCCAACCCCCTCCTTCCTGACTGCCCCCCCGGAACCCCAGCCCCCATTCAACCCCCTGGTCCCCCCCAACCGCCCCGACCCCTATCCACACCCCCCGCCCCCTGACCACCACCCCAAACTCCCCTGCCCTCTATCTACCCCCCACTGCTCCCTTACCGCGCTTCCTGGAGCACCGGTGGCTGGTGGCGCTACAGCCACGCTGCGCAGCACAGAGCACCGGGTCAGGCAGGGCCAGCTTTAGGCCAATTCCACCAATTCCCCCGAATCGGGCCCCGCGCTTAAGAGAGCCCCGCGCCCAGTGGCAGGGTCGCCCAGAGTGGGGGGCAAGTGGCAGAGAATCCCTTCCCTGGCTAGAGGCACCTTTTTAATTTTTACTCACCCGGCGGCGCTCCAGGTCTTTGGCAGCGGGTCCTTCACTCACTCCGGGTCTTTGGCGGCACTTTGGAGGCGGGTCCTTCAGTGCTGCCGAAGACCCGGAGCGAGTGAAGGACCTGCTGCCAAAGACTAGGAGTGCGGCCCGGTGAGTACAAGCCCCACGTGTTTTTTTTTTTAACGTGTTTTTTTTTTTTTTTTTAGTCATCTCTGTCGGGGCCCCGTCGAAACTGTTCGAATCGGGCCCCGCACTTCCTAAAGCCGGCCCTGGGGTCAGGCCAGGCTTTGCAGCTGCGCTGCTCCAGGAGCTCATAGTCCCGCCGCCCAGAGCATTTCGCCTGCGGTGGAGTGAGCGAGCTAAGGCTGCGGGGGAGGGGGAACAGCAGGAGAGGGGCAGGGGGCAAGCCTCCCAGGCCAGGAGCTCGGGGGCCGGGCAGGACAGTCCTGCGGGCCAGATGTGGCCCACAGGCCGTAGTTTGCCCACCTCTGGGATAGATGCTTCCAACTCCAGCATAGTGTCAAGTGCTGAAGAACCTGGATGTTCTAGGACAACACTATTCCTAGAATGAGCTCTTGAGGTCATCTGGGGTATCAAAGTTTGCATAAATCCAGAACACTGGAGTAGAATTGCTGTTTGAGAATGTCTTTTAGCATCATAGTGACTAGGTTTCTGTATCTTGGACTCTTGCATCCATTGGCTCAATAGTAATGCAAAAAAAAAATTACTTTTCTTTCTCTGAGAGCAATCAAATAAAGGGAGAGAAAATAAATCTGCATGTAAGCAATATGTATGTATAAAGGTTGAAAAAAGGAAAAGCAGAACTGAGAGTGTTCTATAACTTGATGGTTTGGGATGTACAAGGACTTGATTTTTTTCATATTTTTGTAACAATAAATAACTGCAATACATTGCAATTATCAGGGATAGAGCCCTCCATCCAAGTATCTCAAAGTGCTTTGTAAAGATCAATTAATTTAATTAAGCCTCACAACACCTGGGGAGATAAGTATGTCAAGGTTTATTATCTCAGTTATAGACAGGGAAATAGAAAGACAAAAAGATTAAATGACTTGCTCAAGATTACAGCTCATAAAAGAGATAATGAAAGAAAACTGTTTCACAACACATTTCCAAATGTCAAAATCATGTTTGTTCAGAAATTGAACAACTTTTTGCTTTGTTTTTTTTTCAAAATGTTTCATTAAATATTTTTTGAAACCGTTCAAAATCTTATTTTGTTTTTCTCCTATTTCTCCCCTTTTTTCTCCACTGCCTATAATAGAATAAATTATGTCTTTTTTGTTTTTTCTCCTCATTGTAACATTTAAAAACTTACTCAATTTTTGGAAAAGTTACAGAGTGGCACAGTTAGAGTTTTATCTTTCCTTTTTCCTCTGACTTCAGTGGGAGCAGGTTTGGGCCTTTAACGTGCAAACTATTTCAGTCACTTTTTCATTTGTGTTGCACTTTATATTGTAATGAGCTTTAATTCCACCAAATCAAGTGTGAAAGCCTAAAAATAAGGACAAAGAGCAGAGCACATACATGGTATAAATCAAAACAATACTTGAGGCAACATGGAGTGAAATTTATGTGTGTATATATATATATCAGAGAGTGGCTAAATCTTCAGACTGGTGCTGAAGTTGATTAGCAAAATTCCATTGATGCCAATGGCAGTTTGCCTGAGTAACGACTACCCCTTCAGGTCTTAAAAGTAACACGGAGCATCTTCTTTTATGAGAACGTAGTCAGCATCCACGAGTAATGGTTCTAAACACTTCGGCAGCACTACAGAGAGCTGTGGTGTGGATGTGGCTATGGGGATAGGTATTTTGGGGGAACAGGCAGCAAGCTCCCTCCCAGCGTGCTCTCTTCAAACCCAGACTCGGGCAGGACAGGTACCAGCAGAAAGAAGGTGGGCTTCAACAGCTGCTGGGCTCCCAAACAGTGCAGCAGGCTGGGGTTTAGCTGTTCATTTGGGGCTAAGGTACTACATTTATGAAGATTTAAAAAAAAAAAGTTAAAAGAGGCTTAGCTGCAGAATGTTGGAAGCTTTAATAGAGATAAGCTAATGGACAGAGAGCAGATGAGCTGGTCAAAGATGCATGTGAAATTCATTTATCACAGGGTCCTGTAGTTTTTCAAATGGCTCTACAATATACCATATGGATACCACCTCAAAGTCTCTCTCTATATATTTATATATATGGGGGGGGGGAGAGCACATGTGTATCAGACTGGATTTATCACTAGCTTCAACTCTAACGATGGAACTATACCACTCCATAAAATGTAAAAACAAGTTTTCCCAATTATGAAACATTTTTAAATGTACTCCTTACACAGAATAGGATACATTCTGCCTTCAGATGTACTCTGATATATTGTTCAGGACGTCCACTAAAATCAGTGAGAGCTAAGAGTGTGCATCTGGAGACAAAATTTGCCATTTTATGGTAGCTGTCTAGTGGTGTGAAGGAATTAAAAACCTAAGAGGCAAAATAATATACCCTTCTGATGGTGACAAAATAAGAAATAGAAATTCAAGGTCCATCTTCCAAAATGTGAACACTTAGTACAAATCCAGAAAATGATTATCATCTTTCGTGCACATCATTGGGTAGAAATATGAATCCCATTTGATTCTTCCATTATGGATGTCTCAGAATACAGCAAATAACCTCAGCTTCTTAGAGGATGTGAGGCCTTGCATGATATCAATGTCATTCCTATATGCATAGGGTGGAGTTAAAGGTACCTGACTTGGCAAATGAAAAAACATCTGTCATTACCACAGTAATTAGCACCCACCCTAGCTAGAGGAATAGGGAGCGGGGGTATTACCTTTCAAAAATTACTTCATGTCTGAATTCACCTAATAAGGAATCCAACTTTGGAATGTATTATATGCAAATTTTATCCTCCTTCAGTTGAGTAAGCCAAGTAATGTATTGCTTCAAAAGTTGATTTTTGATTCTGAGTGCACATTGACTACAGACTTTGGTAGTCATGCTTTTGACTTGTATCTCCAATTCAGATATCCAGTCCCTGTTATCGCTTTTACTTCCCTCTTTTATTTTTTTCACAAATTCCTTCTGTTTTGTGTTATGGAATAAATTCATTCATTTATAACTTTTAATGGTGCTGTTCCTTGGAGCTGCTGTGTTAAGGGGAGAGGGAAATGAAAGCAGCAACGACTGGTGCAAAGCCTCTAATGTATCACAAGCAGTCTTCTTATTTTATTTGTAATTTAATTCCTTTGATTTATACACCTTTTAATCCACAGGGTCAAGCAAGGGAGGCCATTATAAAAAGATAATTACAGACTAATGTTAGAAGTTAAAATGTTGGGGCTGATTAAATGCTAGTCAGAAAAAGTACAGGCTCACCATGTGCCCTAGTCCCCAGAAGTACCGTGAAAAATGCAGAGGAGTTGGAAGGAACCACATGTTTCCTAGCAATCCACTTGATCAAGGGGATCTTGTAAATGAAGAAAATCAACATACTACAGTCTCTCATATCTCGTCTAATTTGCTAATGTCTCTCCATTGTTCACTAATTAAACCCACTGGATATTAATTCTGGTTTGACAGAGAATGGAATTTTTATTTTTACATCATTCTTTTAGGAGGGGAAAGATTTCCCTTCCTCTTGCATGTCTCTAGAAATAGTTCTTTAAGCATTTTATTTATTAACAGATTCTTTTTTATAACAAATCTGATAGAACTTGTTTTACAACTTAAATAGAAATACTGTTAGTATGTACACAAATAGAAACACACGTTTGATGCATTTGCAATGCAGCCATTTAACTAACTCTCCCAGTTTGCACTGGGTTCTTGCCCTCAACTCTGAGCCTGAAAAGAATTAGCCAGCTTTCGTACTGATGGAAAAGGACATCATATTGTGAAAACTGTGTGAAGTGAGTAAAATGTTGATTTGACTTAATATTGGTATTTTACCTGGAAAAAAAATCTATAAAATATGAAGTACTCTAAGATATTCTTTTAAAAAACAAGGAAAATGAGACAATTTAGAAGAAAATGGATATATAATGACAAATGTCCACAAAATTCATTAATTTAAATAGTCAGATACCAAGTCTGCCCTCAACTACACCAGTGCAATTCCCAGGAGTTTTTCAGGATATGGCCAATATTTCAGATTCATAGATTTTAAGGGCAGAAGAGACCATTGGATTATCTAGTCGACTTCCTGCATAACACGGGTCATAGAATTTCACCTAGTTGCTACCATATTATGCCCAGTAACTTGTTTGATTAAACCACCTCTTCCATAAAGGGATCCAGTCTTGATGTGAAGACAAGAAGAAATGGAGAATGGACCATTTTATAATATATGGAGATATACCTATCTCATAGAACTGGAAGGGACCGTGAAAGGTCATCAAGACAAGCCCCCTACTTTCACTAGCAGGACCAAGTACTGATTTTGCCCCAGATCCCTAAGTGGCCCCCTCAAAGATTGAGCTTACAACCCTGGGTTTAGCAGGCCAATGCTCAAACCACTGAGCTATCCCTCCCCCAAAATTTATTTAATAGAATCATAGATTATCAGGATTGGAAGGGACAGGTCATCTAGTCCAACCCCCTGCTCAAAGCAGGACCAAACCCAGACAGATTTTTGCCCCAGATTCCTAAATGGCACCCTCAAGGATTGAACTCATAACCCTGGGTTTAGCAGGCCAATGGTCACCCTCACTTTAAAAAAAAGCGCCTTATTTATTTTTATTTGAATGTGTTTGCTTTTAACTTCCAGCCTTTGGTTCTTGTTATTCCTTTCTCTGCTAGATGCTAAAGCCCTTTGGTACCTGATATTTTCTCCTCATGAAGGTACTTATACAGTGTAATAAAGACACTTCTCAATCTTCTTTTTATAAACTAAACTGATCGAGCTCTTTAAATGTCTCAAAATAAATCTGTTCATTAGCCAGTTCTTAAGCTATTTAATATGTGCTTTATTGATGTTGTGTACTGTAATCAGAATGTTGTGCAATTCTATGTCAAATGCCTTGCAAAAATCTAAATATATTATATCTACGGTTACCTTTATCAACCAACCTTTTTCTTCTTCTTCCTTGGGTTAATCCTATCAAGTGGGGTCCACTCTACAGGTGGTCTCCCTCCAAAGTGCTCTGTTCAGTGTCATAGCCTATATCAAACCTCATGCTGATGTCTTCATTTATGACATCACACCACTTCTTGCATCAGCTTCTCTATAATTTTCCTTCAATCTTGATCTGTTGGACTCTTACCCCATAGTTGTCATGACTGTGCTTTACATGAACAAACCATGTGACCTGGCACGCCATCATTTTTTGTTTTGTTTTGCTTGAGTGTTACTTTCAGCATGTCTCTAATATACACATGCCTCACATGGTCTTTCTTGCTTACACCGCTTATCCATCTCAACACTCGCATTTCTGTGGAACAGATCATTTACTCTTATTTCTTGGCTGCCCAACACTCAGTGCCATACATTAAAGCTGGATGGACCACCATTTTATACACTTTTCCTTTTAATCTTACTGGGATCATCCTGTCACATACGACACCATTCATTTCTCTCCATTCAAGCCAGGCATTTATTATCCTATTTCTAATTTCATCTTCCATTTTCCTGAATTATGGAACTTGACACTTGGCATTTTCAGTATTGTTTGCCCATCTAGTTTCTAGGATAATTCTTCAGTGTTCACTTTATTGAAATTACACATTATACAGTCGGTTTTTCCTCTGCTTATTTTGAGCCCATGTCTCTCCAACACAGCTCTCCATTTATCAAGCTCCTCTTCTAGACCCTCTTTCTCCTTGCTGCATAGAATATTGTCTACAAACAATTTGCACCAAGGTGCTTCCTTCTGTTTCTTGTAAGGCTATCCAGGATGAGGATAAACAAAAAAGGAATTAATGCTGATCACTGATGCACTCCCACTCCCATGATAGTTCATTTGTTTATCACTAGAAGTTCTACTGATGTTGCACCTACATACATGCATTGCTTGGACAAGCCACACATAACAAAGTTGTTATTGTAGTAGGAAGAGAGCCGAGCCTTAGATATAAGCCCTTGTATCAGAGGCTTGGTGTGAGGGGGTTCCCTAGCATGTAGTTTTCTGCCATGTTAGATCATAATTCCTACAGAGGATAGCTCACTTACTTACTGGATCAGCAGTCGGGGGGGTCACCAGTGTCGTCAGATGTTTGGCTGTGTGTGTGTGTGTTCTCTCTGTGTGCCGACCCTGCTTTGCGCAGATAGCTGGCACAACAGACCTCAAGCGAACCACTCAATGACCACAACCTCCATTAAAGTATGAAGGCACCCACCCAGGTTTATTGTCACTGAAGCATGGTAATAGCACCCGGCAGACACTTTGGGGATACTGAGACATGCCTACCTGTGACAATGGATACAGCTCAGTGAATGGTGGGACTTTCCACCCTAGGTTTGCCAAAGACACTCCCTTTGAGACTTCGTTTTATACACCAATACAAACAAGTTACGTACTGCCCCTCTGACATAGTTACTGCCCCTGAACATGGGGTGTTACCACAAATTACCTTGTACATGTTGGTTCGATCAGAACATCTCTATCCATCACACTGTCATTCTGACCTCATCTTTAGGAGGGGACAGTGTGTTCTCATTACCTTTGCGGGAGTGTTTGTACCATACTTGGTACTGGCGTGTTCTGGTAACATCCTTCTGGAATGTGTTTGTGTGAGTGTCCTGTGCCTGCCTTTCACCTTCCGTAGGAATGTATGTATTTTTGCAATACCAGCCCTGTTCTTGCCAGGTTCTGTGAGCTTGCAAGCAGGCAGAGCCTGACTTCTGCTAACTTTGCTTCTTTACTTTATTACAACAAAGTTTTGACCACTACTTTAATCCAGGCCTCAGACCAAGCCTCTGATACAAGGGCTTATGTCTTAGGCTCGGCTCTCTTCCTACTACAGTTATTTCATGAAAAAAATTAAATCTGTTTTGTTTGACAAGAAATATTTTCCATAAAACCATGTTGATTTCCATTCATTATATTTCCATCTTTTTAATTTTTTTATCAGTTTGAATCCCATATTGGCTTTTCCAATATTTTGCCTGGGGCTGATGTCAGGCTAACTGGTATAAAGTGACATGATTAGTCCCACCAGTACTTTCTGAATGTTGGCATAACATTAACACTCTTCCAGTCTTCTGGAATTTCCCCAGTATTCCAGAGATCTCCCCAGTCCAATTGTTTAGGACTCTTCGGTGTAAGACACTTCAGCCTGTTGATTTAAAAATGTTTATCCATAGTAGATGTTGCTTAACATGATCGTTAGTAACTGAGGGACGGGAGAGTAGTTCATCATCATTATGTAACAAAACCCATGGAAGAGAAACTTGAACAGTGTGGCCCAATGGACAGAGCATCTCACTAGGAGTCAGAAGACTGTTTCCATTTGCAGCTCTGCTTGGTGCCTCTTGGCAAGTCACTTCACCTCTCTGTCACCTTTTTTCCACCTTGTCTGTTTGGATTGTATACTCTTTGGGGCAGGGACTGTCTTTTTGTGTGTGTGTGTGTGTGTGTGTGTGTGTACAGTGCTTAACACAATGGGGCCCTAATCTCAGTTGAGGACTTAGGCATTATGGTAATATCAACAATATTAGTTTATAACAGCAAACTCTGTTTGGTATGATACAAACTCTGTGAGAACAATGCATGTCAGTATAATTCCATTATTTCAAAATAATTTCCCTGTGGTTTTTTAAGCAGAACTCCCCTTTAAAATCAGTGGAGATGTCAGTATAATAATCGGTGAACTCCCCTTTAAAATCAGTGGAGAAGTAAGTATAATAATCAGTGATATAAAGTTACACAGGAGGAACTAGGAATCCCAGACTCTACACACTAGCTTGGTGTGTGTAGCAGTGCCTGTTCCCGGCCCCTCCACAAACGCAGTCAGAGACCAACTGAAGTGCAGCACCCATGTCTTTCTATTATTTACAAGTATTTACAGAGACCAACACTCTGGAAGACTCCTAACTTCCCAGCCAGCAGGGATCTAGAGCCCACATTCCTCCCTTTCCTGTCTCCTCCTGCTTACTGTCTCTTAGACAGCTTTATAGGGCAGGCTGGCTATCCATGACTGCAGGTGGATCCACTCTGGTAATTAGGGCATGGCTCCTCAGCCAGCCCAACTAATACGCTTCTTCCTCTGGAACAGGGCTAACAGGGGCCTGGCTTGTTTCTCCTAGCCAGCACCCTGTTATAGTGTGGATAAGCCATTCTACATGTAGAGGTTGGAATTCATACTCTAATCTCTTCCCATAGGTCCAGTACACAGAGATTGGATAAAGTGATAGACTACACCCCATGGCCTCTGAGGAAAGGAATTAGACAGTTTTGCAGCCCTTCATAGAATCATCATAGAATATCAGGGTTGGAAGGGACCGCAGGAGGTCATCTAGTCCAACCCCCTGCTCAAAGCAGGACCAATCCCCTGACAGATTTTTGCCCCAGATCCCTAAATGGCCTCCTCCAGGACTGAACTCACAACCCTGGGTTTAGCAGGCCAATGCTCAAACCACTGCGCTATCCCTCCCCCTGAGGAGGGATATCTGATTTATATCTGTAATAGCAACTGTAACTCTTCAGCACCTCCTACAGAGTAGGACTGGATCCTTGGGTCCAGTGGTCATGCCTTCAGTGTCTGCTGAGCTATGTGAATCCCAGATCTGCCAGACCCTGGGAGTGTAGACTCCACACAGCAAAGAAACCATAGTTTCATTGTATCAGGTGTATTAAAAAATCCTGCTGGACTGATGGGAGATTTCCACCCTAAACGCCTATTAAAATTTTAATGGAAGGTTTGCATATTTCAGACCTGGACTGTGGCTACTATATACAGTCAAATTGATAAGTTTTTGTCTGTAGATGCACCATAGAGAGTGTTCAGAATAAACACCTTTTGCATTATTATCAATGAAAAAAAGACCTGGTATCCTGAATTATTCCATGTTTGATAATGTTAAGCTCATTTAAATCCTAAGAGATAGTAAAGAAACAAACAGAACAGGAATACTTGTGGCACCTTAGAGATTAACAAATTTATTTGAGCATAAGCTTTTGTGGGCTACAGCCCGCTATGCATCTGAAGAAGTGGGCTGTAGCCCACGAAAGCTTATGCTCAAATAAATTTGTTAGTCTCTAAGGTGCCACAAGTACTCCTGTTCTTTTTGCGGATATAGATTAACACAGCTGCTACTCTGAAACCTGTCATTAAAGAAACAAAGTTATTACCGTGGTAAAATGCATAAGCCTATTGGCAAGCACAATCCATGCATTTAACAAATTTCCATTGAATAAACTACTAGAATAGGTCAAGCACCTTTTATTTTAGCAGACCTGAAGCAAAATGCATTTAACATAATTTATTATACATTATCTTTTTAAGCTAACCACTTAATTCATTGATGCTATTTTGCTTTATTAATGTCTGTATTATGTCCTATAGACATCCTTTAGGGTTCTGGTTCTATTAAAGTAAATTGTAGCAAAGCAATTCAGTGCTTTTAATACAGTAACCATGTTGACCTCCTAAAATATGAGCCTTATGTATGAAAGAATATTAAATGAAAGCAATCTTTACAGCAATTTTCAGATATAAAATGGTACATGAACTATCCTGTTTATTTTAAAGTATAGTTCCAGCCTGGAAAGTGATTATAAAAATGGCACCTGCTTACACAACAGATCTGTTGACTTTACTGATAGATTTGAGGTTTTACTGCTTTTTCCTGTTAGAACTAAAGAGCCAACAAAGGGAAGAGAGAGAACAAGATTGATTGATGATGCACAAGAAGGAATAGAATCTATCATTTACTAAACTCTAGTCACACATTCTTATTCAAACCCATTGAAGACAGTATTTTTGCAGGTGTAATTAAGCTTGAGAACCTGAAGATGTATGAGACGGAAAGAACCCAATTTGACTTTCAGAGCCCTGCTTGAGTTTTCAGGGCTGGCAATTAGGAAAGCTACAGATCAGATGTGCTCCCATTAGAAGTAAACAGCAAAGTCACTGAGCAGAAATAAATGTCATTTGTATAGTCACTTCTGAGAGAACTGCACTTTAAATGTTATTTACTATCCTAAATGCATTTATCCATGTGTGCGTATCACTGCCCTCTATTGAATGGATTCTAACGTATAACTGTTTATCATTTCCCTCTACTGGTTAAGCTAATATCTCTGTACTTTTCTTATTAGTTAGAAACCATGGGCCAGATCCTCAAAGGTACTTAGGCATTGCTCTGCTCAGCTTTGCAATGCCTAACCCCGAGCCAAACAGCGGCCTATTGGTATCCTCAGCCCCAATCTAGGTTCCCCATATAATGCATGAGAAGAGTTAAGCACCTAAGAAAATGATACTCAGAAGCCAGCAAGCTGAATGTGGAGCTACCTAACTAGCCAGGAGTGAAATGCTAAGGAGTGTGATCGGGAGGATCAGAGAGAGAAGAGGGACATAGGCACATGTTGCACTTGCTGGCAGAGCAGATATAGGCACCTCCAGCTGCTCATGTTCCTCTGCCATGAACTCTCTCCTGGTATAGGCCCCCAGACCAGGTCAACCGCTTAGGTAGCTATGCACTAGCAGCCAAAACCTTCCCATGCTTGATACCTCTCTCATGCTCGCCCTGTTTCCCTGTGCCCGTAGCCGTCTTTGTATGGTTGTTATGTTGCCCTCCAACATACCTGATGGCCTACATCTGGCCCTCCTGATGTAGGGGCTGGCAGGTATCAGGTCTTAGGCATGATCTAAACATGCCTCAGGATCATGCCCTGCTGGCAAGATAAACTTTCCCCCTCCTAGTTTGAGAATCCCACTTTGAGGCCTCTGGGGCTTCAGCTTGGGTGAGGGCTTTGAGCTGCTCATTAGCTGTGGAGTGGTGTCAGGGCACAGGCAGCTTTATGAATGTTAGCTGGTGGAAACTTAAGCACCTAGGGGAGTTAGGCACCTAAGGGGTTAAGTGGCCACTGAGTTTTGAAAATGTCGACATCTAAATGGTGTAGTTAAGCTAGTAAAGAGGCAGATAAGCCCCTAAATATCTTTGAGGATTTGGGCCCATGTGTTTTGGAACTGAAAGCTATTAATATTAACAATATTATATATATATACACACACACACTCATTTACATGAGCTGGGGATCTGAATGTTGCAATTAACAAGTGTGGTGAAACAGTCAGTACCTAGGATGATGTTCATCAGCGCTTGAGACTGGATGGTTCTAGAGAAGGGCACCTGCCTGCGGAATTCTCTACCACAGTAATTCAGATTCAACTCATGCCTTGCCTTCCTCAGAGCACAGTGCACTCATCTCTCTTTAGGAACATACGATGGGACGAGATCTCTTGGGTCATCAAGTCCAGGCCTCTGCTTTCACAAGCAATCCCATCACATAATCCCATTAATTAATGTATCAGGCTCCATTTTAAAACTAGTTAGGTTGTTTGCCAACTACTTCTATGGGGAACTGTTCCAGATTCTCAGTCCTCTAATGGTTAGAAACCTTCTTCTAATTTTCAGATGTATTCATGGCTGGTTTATACCTATTTCTTCTTGTGCCAAAATTGTCCTTTAGCTTAAATAGCTCTTCTGTCTCCCTGATATTTACCCCTCCTCCCCCTGATATATTTATAGAGTGCAATCATATCTCCTCTCAGCCTTTGCTATGCTAGGCTACAGCTTTTTCTTGATAAATTCAGAAACATGCTGGTTGGGAAATTTGATCACCATCTTCCCACATCAAAAACACAACAATAGAGGAGAAGATACTAGACATATCCAGGACAAGGTTAATATTTAAGTTCTTGTATTCAGTGCCTAGATACTATGTTGACTTGCACTCTATAGACACAGAGATGATGGTATATAGATATAATACTGTCACAGAATAAGACTAATAAAGCAGTCATTGATTTTGGCCCTGGAGTACACTGCTGATTTCACCATGGCATGAAATAAAAGTATTGATTTTGGCTAAAGAAGAAACACACCCATCCCTGTGTAAGATCAGCATCCCTCACCATTATAATTCAATTCTTCAATATCAAAATTATTTTCTCAGATGAATACAAAAGAATGTGAGGTGGTTGCCTGAATACAACAAAAGCATACAGCAAAGACAGGCAAGAAATAAAATATCTCTTCTACCGAAGTATCATCCAAACTTACTTTCCATACTGTGATTTTCATACTCAAGGTGTCCCAAATTATTTTACAGAGCAGTGAGTAAGATGTTGATAGTGCAGTAACTCTGTACGTCAACATGCTCAGCCATTATACATGCAATAGCTCACACCAGTTTTTTGTCTACTGGAAAACATGTTTTATTGGATAGAGGGAACAGTGGCCAGGATGGTTTAGTTAAGTTCTATGCTCATCAAAAAATGTGAAGAGGTCTTTAATTGCCCCTAAAACCAATAGCCTAAAGCTTCATTTATTGTGTCATTTGAAGTCTCCATTAACAGAGACGTGTCTATTAGGACTATATGTCAGTATGGCCATTCTTATGTTCTTATATATGAATGAGAGAACAGAAAACTTTCATTTTGAGAGTAATTGTTTTGAAACTATTATTGCTTGACTTGGCTAGTACTCCTCAATAGCAACATATTTTAGTGCCAACATTCTGTTGGAATACAGGAACGTTGAAAAGAATGTTCCAGATGCAAAGGCAAAGAGCTGACTATACATTTTACTACATCTGACTAGTATATTAAGCAGTACTAAACAAGTTAATTAGCAAAATATAATATATTGGAATAAAATTATCATTGCTACAGAATATCTGTCCAATCTTATGGCTCACTATCTAAGTACATTCCATTAACATCTGCTTCAGGGTAACAGTTAATGCTCTCCTCCATCACCAATAATAGACAAACATACTGGACCAAAAGGCAAATTTTAGTTCTTGTAGATGTCACTGAACTATAGAGGATGCGTTAAGTGTTAAGTAATAGTTTAAGTGAATCACAGGTAGAACTAATGGAGAGTTGCTGGAATTGAATTAATCTTCAGTGCTGTCATTATATGGTTCCTTCTCCTGGTGGGTTTTATACGGTTGCTGTACAGCTTGGGAATATGTCTTTAGAGTTTTTATTAAAGTTTTTCTTTCTGCTTTCTTATGGTGTGGTTTGATTGATTTAGGGACAATTAGCTTTCCAGCCTGATGTATAGTTACTGTTCCTGATATACAGATAGTTATTCAACTAGTGTGTACCTCAAAGGATATCACTGGAAAGATTTGAAGGACATTGGCTGAGTAAAATATTTATAGGACAAGCTAAATATGGATGCATGCATGCATAATGCTACAATTTTTTAAGGAATCATTAATATTTAAAGGGAACTCATCTTGAGTTTTCCCACACCCCCCCCATTATAAACTGTTGACTAATCACTGATAATTACAAGTTGTTATCATCATGAGACTGCACATAGAAACACTCAGCATTTGTGACAATACTGTTGTTTTAAAGACACAGATTCTGGCACCTGATGATACTTCATGAATTATTTTGCCTCCTTGGTATCACTTTAACCCATCCAATTGCTCAACATTGTTAATAAAATCTCAGGAAATATTATGAGTTCATGTAACCCATGGACATATTTTTCAGATCAGTCTCTGTCCTTCAAAGTGAATATGTGCATATTAATTTACCTAATTCACATATAAAGTGATTAGGTTATTATACTAATTGAGATTAAAGAAATTTATTTGAACTGGTTAGAATAAAAAGGAAACAAATGTTAAATTTTAGGGGATCCTTTCACCTCCTGGGAAGGTCAGTGGTCCAACTTCAGCCCAAGTTGATAAAGACTGGAAATTGTTACCATCAAGTGAGTTTTGTTTTGTTTTAATTTATTTTTTGTGTAGGAATATGATTTTTCAAACATGCTTAAGTGATTTAGAAGCACCAGTCTTATTGAAAGTTAATGGGGCATCTGTACCTAAGCCACATAGGTGGTTTCTAAAATCTCACGCCTAGAAGTCTGTGTTAAATGTGTCTGGTGTCTGCTCCACCTTCCACAGAATAGGTGTCAATATCACAAAAGCCACTGCAATAAGCTATACTTGGCACCTCGGTTAGCATTCTCAGTAGAGTTTAAGGACTATGTGGGTATGGGGACAAGCTGCTCTTTCACCATTAGAGGTGGTGCATAGTTCAGGTTCACTGGCAAAGCAGTATAGGGAAGTTTGTACTGTAGCTGTACTAATAAAAAAAAATCTTGTCCTCTTGCCTTGTCAATCCCTTAGAAAGCTATGTTTGTTCTGGAAAGCCACAAACACTAACCCATGGCAGTCAAAATACCGTCACCTAACAACTATGTTTTTAAAACTTCTCTGTGATATAACATTCCCATGAGAGTCTCAGTACATTTTGTGTTGTCTGTTCCTAGTTTAGACTTCTTGGCGCAGGGAACACTTCTACTAGTGCCAAGCATACTGTCAGCACTTTTGTAATAAAAATAACTCAACGTGACACTTTGGGGAATCTGTCTATGTAAACTTATGAATTCCATTTGATTTTATTAACTTTATTTCTGACGATCACCTTCAGTGTGACTTAGATCTTCCACTTTATGGCCAAAAATAGACAATGTCTGAGAGACTGAAAGAGGGTCATCAACAATTCCCTGGTGGAATAATGGGGACTACCAGTCAAAGACTATTGACTTGCTAATGACTCTTACCTGTTCTAACATCCCTCTATTCCCAGCAGCCTATGAATACTGGAAAACTGAAAAAACCCAATAGGAGAAAGAGAAAAAGATGTTGCAAGCTGCTTTTAATAAAGAGATGCTCTCTCACAAAGGTGGGAGACCATCATCAGGGAAAGAATACTGTGTAGCAGGGTTGGAGGAGCAAGTAGGGCCCAGACCCCTTGTAGGACCCTATCCAAGACCCAAAAGGATCTTAAAAATGGAGTCGGATTAACCTTTTGTGGGCCCAGTGCCCGGACCATGGCCCCACCCTCCAGCTCCATTCGCACTCCACCCCGAGGCCTCACTCCCGCTCAGCCTCTTCCCTCCAAGGCCCTGCCCAGCACTTGCATGGGTGGGAAGGGGGCGGAAAGGAGTGTGCAGCAGGTGGGGGGAGGGGACAGAGAAGAGTGATCAGCAAGTGGGGGGAGGGCAGAGAAGAGTGGGCGATGGGGGGGAGGGGCAGAGAGGAACGTGGGCGGGGCCATGGTCCAGGCGCTGGGACCCCTTCTGAGTGTGGGCCTGGTGCCCTGGTGCCATTGTAAACCCAGTATGAAATGGCTGTATGAAAACCTTTGGTCAGATTCCCCTGGAGACAGGAACTCAGGGCAGCCAGCTGAGGTTCTGACATTGCATGGATATGGCCAAACAGCATCTTGGCCCCTGGTTGCAGTTCAATCAGGCAGTCATAGTTCCAATTTGGTGGTAGAATATCAGCACTCTTTTTCTCAAAGACGTCACCATAGTGGCTCTACTTGAGGAGCCATCCCACCTAACCCATGACCTGGAACAGACTAAACCTTTCAGGTCTCCGTCTCAATTGTTCATTGCATTTACAGACAGAATGAAGGGCAGTCCTATTTCCATGCAAAGTATTTCATCAGGGATATCTGCTTGAATTCACCTGTGTTGCCAGCTGACTAATGCAAAGCCACCAGACAGAGTATTGGGACATTCAACTAGCTCCCAAGTGACCTCTGTGGCATTTCTGGCTAAGATGCCCATATTAGACACTTGCAAGGCAGCAACCTTGTCATCATGACACACATTTGCCTCTCACTAGGCTATCTCTCAATGATCTAGAGAAGATGCTAATTTTGGAGGAGTGGTCATACAGTCCCTGTTCAAATAGATTCCAAACACAGATAGTAGAATGGACATGTTCAACACATCTCAAAGAACAACAGTTATGGAAAGGTTAGTAACCGTTTTTATCTGCAGTGTGCAATGGCAGTTGGGCCTGCAGTGTCATGTTTTCATCATGGGGCTGGGTGGATTGACTGCGCAGAACTTGGTTCTCTTTTGTGAGCTCTGATACTTGGGATTGAAGCATGGAGCGCTCCTTCTGGGAGTTTAGGCAACTCCAGTACTCTCTGGGGTATGCCAGGCAAGGAGTGGCCTGCTGCCTCCATGCTCCTCCAAGGTAGGCCTTCGATACAGGCTTGGGTTTTCCAGGAAAACTGTCAGGATCCTGACAAGGGCAGTCAGGACCAAGGGTCAGAGCATGGTCAAACCTAAGACTGAAAGTAGTGGGGGAGTTTCTAGTCAAGTTCCAGGCCAGGGTCAATACCAAGGGTCAGCATCTGAATCAGGAGGCTCAAGGTCTGTATCAGGACGCAAGGTCCAAATCAAGGCGAGGTCAAAATCAGGAGTTCACGAGCAGGAATGGTCATGGCAGCTACAGGAGATCTGCAATGTTACTTACACACTTCCTGGAATGCCCCTTGGGTTTATATAGGGCGGGGAGCAATCAGGAGCCATGAGGTTGCTATCTATCAGACCCCTTGAGGGGGGACTTCCCATGGCCTGTGTCCATAGCAAGTCATGGGTAGTGGAGTGCAAACTGGTTACAGCTGCTGCTTCATGGCAGCATGGAGGTGGCTGCTGCCTGGCAGCTCTGCAGGCCCAGATTTGAGACCCTCCCCCCCCCCAACTCCCGTGCCTTACATGTTGAGTGTGAGATTAAATTCAGGTATGAGACTTGAACCCACAGAACATCTAGCCCATATGCAAACATGGGGCATACTGATCCACAATGATACATGTGTCCAAATGAAAAAAATGTGGAGGTATTTCCCATTGATTTTAATTAAGTTCATCCACAGAAGATTTTTAAAGAGAGAGAGATAATATGCCAGATAAAATTTTCAATTGCCAAAGCTCTGATACAAGTGCATCAAGATTAAAACACAGAAATTATCTTAATCCCCACCTCCCACCAAGAGCACTGCTTCCATCTTCCTATCCATCAACCTCTTGATTGCCTGCAAATGAACTACTATTAGGATCAATAAAAGTTTGGCATATATGTATATATAACCACAAAAATGTGTATGTCCAAAAACAAACAAACAAAACAGATGTTGATGTAAACCCTGTGGGCTGAAGCTCTTAAAGGTAAGGAGCTCTCTACTCCAACTGTTGGTGATCAGAAGAAAGAACAGCCACAGAACTCCTTCATTTGCAGAAGCTATTTACCCATAACTATAGACGGACAGACACTCCAGTGGGGAAGGATATCTCTGCCAAGCTATTGGCGAACAGGGGAAATATAGTTATGGAGAGAGCTTTATTTGTATAACTTTCTACACAGAATTCCTCTGTTGACTCTTTGGGAGCCACCATAAACACTAGCTCAGAATTGGCTGAGTTGAGTAGTGAAACTGAACTGAGAGAGGAGAGGGAATAAAGGGCTTCAATTTTATGATGACAAGTGGTCCCCAGTAGCAAGCACTCTGCTGAAGGGTTCTGTGTGCTACTGGTTCCCCACTACTGTCGCTCCTGTGCTGTTGAAAAGACTGATTGTGAGAAAGGATGCAGACTGAGAACTTCATTGTGAGAGCTGTTGTAGAGGACTTGTGATGGGAGCACAGAAGTGTTTCTTTGATTGGGTGCAACACAGAGAGGGCTCTTCCCTGAAACTGCAGTGCATGGCAGCAAAGCTGAATGAACTCCAGTGAAGCTCCTCCTACCCAGCCATTAAATAAAGCAGAAAATCCAGCTGGGTTAGGTGGTGGAGCCTCAGGATAGGACCAGGCAGCACTTTCCAAAGCACTGGAGACAGCCCTGACCAAAAGCACTTCAGGACTATGCTATCCAGTGATACCAAACTGCGAGTGGAGTTTAACAGTTGGGAAAGGGGAAAGTAACATAATAAAAGGACATTTGCTTATTGACATACCCACTGGCAGGTGGGGAACTGCATTAATGAACTGCTGCCAAAAGGGGAGTGTTTTACTGATCATTCATTAAAATGTATTGTTGCTGTCTTTTCTCAAGTTGATGCTGTGTTCTGAGTCCTACTAATAATTTTCAATTGTTACATACACAGAGTGCTTGTGAGTGGGGAAGTATTATCTACTAAGGGTGCCCAGCGAAAATATTTAGGGATCCCAGTAATTCTGAGTGAGGGCTTGAGCCTGTGCTTAGTTTGAAGAGGGACTTCTAGTTATTTGAATCTAGCCCTTGCAGCTGCTGATAACACCTGGCAGAAGGTTTATACCATCCTGAGTGAAGTAGCTTTCTTCTCTGTATTTTTAAGAACAGTAATTTTCTGTAATAAAAAAGACTATTCCTTTTCCTGAATCTAACTTAGTAAAATAGTAATGTTTTGGCATGATTGAGCTTTCAAAGGAATTGTTTTATATATCTTTTTAAAATGTCTTCTTGATGTCTTCTGTGTTTTGCTTTTGACTTTCACCAGAAGTAATGGGAAATAAATGAGTTTGACAATCAAGGTGAAAACTGAGGTCCTACCATTAATCATGTTTATGACCTACTCAGTCTCTTGTCTAAGTCTCTGTAGCAAAGCAAACAATATTCTCCTGGTTTTGATCTTGTTTCTTGTGTCAACTGTACTTCAGAAAAAAAGTCACACACAAAAATGAGATGAATAAATCCTACCTTCTTGTAACCACTTTTGCTGACAGAATTTTATTGGACTTTTCTTTTTAAAAACCAAGTTAAATTGCATTGACAGAACAAGTAACGACCATATATAAAGGACAAATATATCATCACCACATAAAAATCAGCAAGATAATACTTTGAGGAGCCTTGACATTTAACTGACTTAATTTTGCATAAAGGATCAAATAGAAGCTGTCTTTTAATATGTATCTCTACAGCACCAATACTGATTAGAGCCTTTTAATATGTAACGGTGGGGGCGAAGGACCTGTCTGGTTTTAAGATTAAGCTAGATAAGTTTATGGAGGGAATGGTTTAATGGGATAACATGATTTTAGTCAAAGGAACAGCGTGCCATCGCTGGTAAATAGTATAATGGCTAATGAGGGTCTGGCTGGAGAATCTTGCCTACATGCTCGGGGTTTTACTGATCGCCATATTTGGGGTCGGGAAGGAATTTTCCTCCAGGGTAGATTGGCAGAGGCCCTGGAGGTTTTTCGCCTTCCTCCGCAGCATGGGGCAGGGATCGCTAGCTGGAGGATTCTCTGCTAATTGAAGTCTCTAAACCACAGGATTTGGGGACTTCAACAGCAGAGTCAAGGGAAAGGGTAGGGACGGCTTTGTGGCCTGCATCATGCGGGAGGTCAGACTAGATGATCATAATGGTCCCTTCTGACCTTAAAGTCTATGAGTATCTCTACAGCATCCATACTGATTAGAGCCTCTGAACAGTACAGTAAGTAAAATAAATTAATATTAAAAGGTGGGCTATTCAGGCTAACAGTGCTAGCCTCCTCTCATATAACTATCCCCATTTTATAGATACAAAACTGAGGTACAAAGAGACCAATGGACATAAACAGTCACACAGAAAGTCTATAACAGGGCCAGGAATTGATCTCCCAGATCTCCTGGCTTTCTGGGGTAAAACCTAGCCTTACTGAAGTCAATGAAACAGCTCCCATTGATTTCAATGGAATCCGGATTTCACCCTCTGACTCGCAGTCCTCTGATTGAATCAGAAGAACATCCTTCCTTAGCCCTTACAGAGTTATAAATATCAAGGTGAGGAAATTATATCACTCCCAGAAATAAATTATTCCAGCAATGATAACATAACTGGTGGTCCCCTGGTTATGCTTTTTGGATTATTCAGTAGTCCCAATTAAAATATCAACATTCATGCATGCTAGTCTGGGAATCTGCATATTTTGAAGGAAGTCAGAGGCCATGTTAATGGTTGAGTGTTGCAATACCAACCTATGTTGAAAGTGGTCTTTCGGGTTTCAACCTGCCTTCCTCCTTTTTCATCTTTCTCTCTCAGTTCATTTGCTGCTCTAGGACAAGCATTATTTAAATGAATTATTTGGCCTAACTGTTGCCACCCTCTTTGGGTACCTTCAAACACTGATTCTAGGGACCACTGTGGAGGGAAAAAAAAGCAACCTACATCCATGGTCTCATGTCTAAGATCAAACCCGCCATCCATGTCCAATGTCCATTTCTGACATGGCTAATAAGAAATGCTTCTTTATGTATAAGAAACCTCAAAGTAGAAAATCATGGAAGAACCTGTACATATGGAAAGTTTTTTCTTTGCCCACCCAAATATAGAAGTCAAATGACACCTATGGTGGTGTTTGGTTATTTTTTAAATCTATTTGTGTCTGTAGTGTAGCCCATGGAATCACAGTTAAAGTTGCCCCCTCCCACCAAAATCTCAAATGGTGCCCCTGATCAAAGGGTTGTAATTCTCCCACCATTCTGTGACACTGACACACACATGTTTTGTTTTAGCAGCACTGGAGTTCATTGCCCAGTTCTGCAGCTCCTTTCCTACAGGCCTACCCCCAGCAACCAGCAGGTTCAGTGCTTCCCCTACACTGGCTAGCATACATACCATGAGAAATATGGGGGAGGGATAGCTTAGTGGTTTGAGCATTGGCCTGCTAAACCCAGGGTTGTGAGTTCAATCCTTGAGGCAGCCACTTAGGGAGCTGGGGAAAAATCAGTACTTGGTCCTGCTAGTGAAGGCAGGGGGCTAAACTCAATGACCTTTCAAGGTCTCCTCCAGTTCTAGGAAATGGGATACCAGCCAACGAGTCCTTATAGTGAGATAACTCCTGCCTGGCTAGCTTCCCTTGCTATTGCTGCCAAGAACAAGGCAAGTAGTATGCTGACCTAGGTCCTGGCTCAGTAGGCCTGGTCAGCACTCCTATTTCATTCAATGCAGTTGCCCCTCAACTTGCTTTCCTGAAAGTTACTAATCCTGAGAGAGCTGCTACCCTGAATCCTGAGAGAGATTCTCAGCGTAGCTCCAGTAATGTCAATTATTTTCATGTTAATGGAGTTGTACCAACTCACACCATCTGATGATTTGGCTCAGTATATAACAAGATAGAGCAATATAACTAGAGCTGGCTAGGAAATGAAAATGTTTTGCATTCTTTTTTATCCGTATTTTACGCTTTTGTCTATATTTTCAGATCAGCTATAGATGTAACTAGGTACACTGTGATGTACTATGATCAGGAAATTAAAAAGACACTGTTTACTGATGTTTTCCCTTTTCACATATCTAGTTCTCCATTCATAGCCACTCTGTAATATATTAATTTAAAAAATTATGCTGCTTGAGCAAACAGAATTGGTCATCTTAATGCAAACACAAGAAGGGGTGGGTGGGAAAGAAAATGTAAATCAAAGTGAGATCTTGGGTAGGATGAAAATCAAAAGAGATAAAACATTTTCAGATAAAGCACTGAGAACTCAATTATCATCATAAAACTCAGGCATTGTCTTTTCCCTCCCCCACTTTTATTAGTAAAGCTAATTATCTCAAACAGAGCCCACATATAAAGATCTTTCCTCATGGTGTTAGTTGCTTTTACAACCTTAAGGTTATGTAAAAATATTTGGGGATTTTGGAACGCATGTAACATTCCTCTCCTCTTCCCCCTTTTGGAAAACGATATTCATTTCAGCAGTTCAGATGAATAGTTTTAAGACCGCTGCAATGGATCAATTCCATAGCATCTGATAGGTCAAAAGGTGATTCATTATTAGCACTAATTCTTTTGTATTAGTGTGAAACATAAGGAAACTCTGTTGTCCTGTCTTTTTCCAAGTGCCACAGTTAATAATTTAAACACAAATTGATTTTTTAGTTTTCAAAAAGACTATTGAGTTTCATTTAGTTTATTACATTGCATCAGGCTAAAAGCAGTGCTTAGATTCAGGATTCATAGGCTTTCTTCATACCAATAATATCTCTGCTTACACTGCAGGGTCTATTTGTACTATTTCTGACTTTCTTCCTGCAGATCTGTTGTGCCGTGTAAAATAATTATTTTTACTCTCTTAATACCATTTTAAGCCTCCCCACACTATGGTGGATTTTTTTCAGAAGACACTCTCCAAAAGCTGTACATGTAGTGTTTTGGAAATGTTAAAATTCTGTACAGATCCATACAGAAAGCATGGTAAATAATGCAGTGTAGCACTCTACCTTTCTTAATAGTAATCTGGGGTTTCCACCACCCTTTGTTCCCCAGCTCCTTTGTACACACACTGTTTCAGTTTCAAAAGCCATAACCATCATTCACAGAAGCAGCAGATGTGAGAGACCAGTTAAGTGTGCAATATTTTTTCTGCATCTTTTCATCACAACCATGACAGTTCTATGCATTTATAAAAGAAGCAGCATTAAATCCCATTGAAAATCATGTCACATGGGGTGTTCTGCCCAGTCAAATGTCCTATGTTTCATGCTATATATGTTCTGCACAATCCTTATTATTGATAATAATCATCATATTTATTATGATAGTTCCTAAGGACCAACCAGAAATAGGGTCCTATTGTATTAGGCGCTGTACAAAAACAGAGTAGTAGACAGTCCCCCCCTCTGAAGAGCTTACAATGTAATTAGACAAGACAAACACAGGATGGAGGAAGGGGAATAACACACAAGCAGAGTGAACAGTGTGATGGTTGCGAACATCATGTTAGTTCCGAAAATTTAGATTCTGTTGTTGTTGGGTTTAGTTAGGAGGTAATCAGGTAAATGGTAAAAGTGAAGGGACAGGAGATATTGATGGGAAGGAAGGGGAAGAGAGGAAGGTAAGAGGGACAGGTGTGGAGTGAAGCCGAGGCAGGGCCGGTGCAAGGAAGTTTCGCGCCCTAGGTGAAACTTCCACNGCCAGAGAGCAGGGCTGGGACAAGCAAGGCCGGTACAAGGGAGTCTCGTGCCCTAGGCAAAACTTCCACCTTGTGCCCCTCCCCAGCCTTGCGGCAGCTGCCTGCCCCCCCACTGCCCTGAGGTGCCCCCCCATGGCAGCTCCCCACCCCAGCTCACCTCTGCTCCGCCTCCTCCCCGAGCACACCATCCCCCCTTTAATTTTCCTCCCCTCCCAGGCTTGCGGCGCCAAACAGCTGATTGACGCTGCAAGCCTGGGAGGAGGGAGAAGTGGAGCGGTGACCGCGCGCTCGGGGAGGGGGCCTAGCAGAGATGAGCTGGGGTGGAGAACTGCCACACAGCTCCCCGGGCCGGGGGCTGGGGAGCTGCCGTGGGGGGGATGTCTCAGGGGGGGGGGAGGGAGCTGTTGCAGGGCTCCCCACCCCAGCTCACCTCTGCTACAACCCCTCCCTGAGCACGCCGCCCCCGCTGGCAATGACAATAATTGCATGGAGCGGCCGCTGCGCTGGGAGAGGGAGTCTGGTGTCAGCACACCACCGGCAGCCCAGGAACACTGTAAAAAAAAATTGGGGGCACCACTTTTTGGCTCCCCCAAATCTTAGCGCCCTAGGCAACCGCCTAGTTTGCCTTAATGGTAGCACCAGCCCTGAGCTGAGGTGAAGAGACTGTGAAATAGGCAGAGGGAGAGGGTTGAAGCAAACAGCCGATTGGCACAGAGCAGAGAAAGACCAGGCAAAGCTGTAGAACGTTCTCTAATGCCCAGATGTCTCTGCTTTGGCTGCTACAGGTAACAGGCTGAAATCTCTGACTGGTTCATCTTTGCAGTTTTTCCCCAAGGCCATGTGGCAGGGAGGCTATTCCATACTGAGTTGCTTCACATGGTCTCATCATAGTGACAAATTGCCTGTCACATAATATATGTTTTGTCTGATCATATTTACTCCTTTCCTGACAAAGTGTTATTGAGGAAAGAGACTGTGAATAACATTTTGTTTTAAGTTAAAAAATAATCTTGGGAATAAGTGTTTTTCTAAAGCTAAATATGCAGGTAAATGAAACTACCATCAAATTTGCAACCAACAAACTATTTAGATGAGAGAAGCTGTGTCAAATCATGTGTATTAAGATACTCTGGTTGCCATCTTAACTATGGAAAGATAGTTATGGTATGCAGCCAGTCCCACCTTCTTTGTTTGGCATGCCTCATAATGAAAAATCCAAACTAAACAGTCATAAAATTTCTTATCTGCTGTTTAAAAAATTAACATCTGGCAGAAACCTAAGATTATTCAGACCCAGCATATGCATTACAATATATAGGCACTTTGAGACCTGCTTTAATTTTAACCCATCTGCTTTATGGTAACTAAGAATTTAATAATTCAAAGAGTGTATTTATTTGACTAGCAAAATAGGGACATGGGATGTAAATGCAAAAAGGAGGTTAATATATAAAGCATTAAACAAAGTATAAACTACTAAAAAGCTAACCATATGTTGAAGAAAAATGGGGTTAGGCGTGACTTTGAATCTTCCACTTTCTAGGATGCAGGACAGGCAGTATTGTTAGACTGTATAATTATTCTCCAGAAAGAAGTCAATGAGTCACACTGCTCAATACACTGCCTACTAACTAGATAAATACCTCCACCTAAGCAAACATGCCATTTTGATGGCAGCTACAAGAATTTAGGTGGGAAAGTTTGAAGAAATAGAACAAGCTATGAACATTTTGTGGCAGGAAAAGTGTTAAAAACAAAGATGGGGCAAAAAACCCAGTCTAGACAAAATTTGATCATTTATAAAAGATCATTATACAACGATAGAAATTAATAATATAACAACAATACCTATGCATTTCTTAAAACCTCAAAATATGGATTAAGCCAGACTTCAGTGTTACATTTGGCTTTAAATGAGGTGAATTTAATTCAGGAGATAACATGCTTATGGTCACGCAGGATGTCTTTAGCACAGCCAGTAAAAGAACCCAGGGCTCTGATTCTGCTCTCAGTTACACTGGTGTAAATCCAAAGTAACACACATCACCTAAATGAATGGGATCACAGCAGTGTAAATTGGTGATGGAGCATTATCAGGTGCTGGGGTCCTGTCTCTCTTCCTTTTGCCTTCAGCAAAAAAAAAAAAATCTCAAAAACAAAACATACTCAACGGTGATGCATCAGTTCTTGCAATGCAAACACAGCTCAGTGCTTTATTACCCTGAGTTCACAGGAGGGTTCCAAAGAGGATGGAGCTTGGCTGTTCTCAGTGGTGGCAGATGACAGAACAAGGAACAATGGTCTCAAGTTGCAGTGGGGGAGGTCCAGGTTGGATATTAGGAAACACTATTTCACTAGGAGAGTGGTGAAGCACTGGAATGCATTACCTAGGGAGGTGGTGGAGTCTCCTTCCTTGGAGGTTTTTAAGGCCCGGCTTGACAAAGCCCTGGCTGGGATGATTTAGTTGGGAATTGGTCCTGCTTTGAGCAGGGGGTTGGACTAGATGACCTCTTAAGGTCCCTTCCAACCCTGATATTCTATGATTCTATGAGGGTCAGTGGATGGGGTAATTATAGATGGATTACATATAATTTTAATTACAGGGCTGCTCTTGATTTCAGTGGGATCCCAACTTGTATAAATTGTGAGTCCTTGAATATACAGTTGATGAACACTCTTAAAAACGTGAAATCAGTAACCACAAAGTGACCTTAGAAGAAAAACAATAGGGTGGCAAGTTTCAACATAATTTATGAAGCTGTGATTATTATACTGTGGCTTTTGGAGCGTTGCTGAACTTAATATAAGTCAATCAATTACTCCTAGAGACTGAAAAGAACATAGCACCAGCTTTATGAAGGTTTCCATCAAGATATTATAATGAGGTAGACTTAATAGCAGGTAGAGTTATATGTTTTGATGGTGAAAGTCCATAAATTTTCTCATCTGTATTGAGCCCCCTATTAATGTCACATCATGCAAATTAAAAGCATTTCAAATTATGAAAACTTTAGAACAGAAAAGACCCTCCTTTTGTTGCCAAATGCCCCTCTTTCTGCTGGTTAACTTTACTGTTTATCTTTTTTCTGCCAAATTGCAACCATGGTATCTGTATTCTTGGAATAGGTCCAAAACAAGAGGCTTCGATCTTTATGCTGTTAAGTGACAAGACAGCTTACTTAGTCAGACATCCTTTTCCTTCCCCTGTACCTACATGTTGATCTGTCTTTTAATTAATGATTTGGATCCCTTCTAAAACATTCCACATATTGCAATTGTATTCTGTCTTTCACAGCTGATGTGTCATATGGGAGTGAAGTTGTTGGCAATATAAATGTGGCTTGCTGAACATTAATTATGCAAGGTGGGGTTTTTTTTGGCTTTGTTGATTGAATAAGCCTGATTAGTTTACCTTTACATTGCACATGGAATATTTCAAAACTATGAAGAGACACAGAATATTGGGGCTGGAAGGGACCTCAAGAGGTCATCTAATCCAACCTACTGCTCAAAGCAAGACCAATCCCCAGACAGATTTTTGCCCCAGATCCTTAAAGGGCCCCCCTCAAGGATTGAACTCATAACCCTGGGTTTAGTAGGCCAACATGCAAACCACTGAACTATCCCTCCCACCACGGATTGTGACTCTATGTGTGTGTGTGCACACATAAAGGAAAAAAATGGTCTATAGAGCTGGTAAAAAATGGAAAAACAATTTAGCCAAATTTTTCTGATATTTAGAAGTTGTTCAAAACTGATTTTTTTTTTCATTTTTTTAAATCATTACGTATTTTTCACACAAATATTCATTTTCCTTTTTCTTTCTTCCCCTACCCCCTCCCTTTTTGCACTGAATACAATAGAATGAATCATGTCCTTTTTTTATTGTTTTTGGAGGGGTTTTTTGTTTGTTCATTTTTTCCTACTTCCATTCTGTAAAACTTCCCAAGTTGCATATTTTTTTTTCAAAGTTACAGAATGGAAAAAAGGAAAAATTGAAAAAAAAATCATTCATTTGCAAAGGAAAGGGGGGAGAGAAAGGAGGGAAAATGGAAATCCACAGTTTAAAAAATATTTTGATTTTCAAACATTGAATTGAAAATGTAAATTGTTTTGTTTCACAGTTGCCCAGAGATATTTGTAAACACAATTCATTGTAAATAACATTTGCCAGACACAAATATTGTTTACAACACAACTCCATTTTCCAACATTAAAATTGTTCACTCACAAAATTTCAACAGCTCTGTTCTCAATGATGGCAAAGATCATCAGACAAATCTTATTGTCATAATAAGGTAACATATATCGTAAACAATGGCGTGATGGGTTGGATCACAGAAACCCCCTTGGGAAGTACCAACGGATGTGCCAAGACTACTTCTGCCCCTGCTTTCCCTGCCAGCCTGGGACTCCAGCACCCTGTCTTCTTGAACCAGATACGCCAGTCCGCTCCAACACAGACTCAGGGTCTGAACCACATGCCCCAAAGCTACAGACTTAACTGAAAGCCACTTACAGAAGTGTTCCTGTCTTTAACACTCAGATGCGCAACTCCTAATGGGGTCTAAACCCCAAATAAATCTGTTTTGCTCTGTATAGAGCTTATACAGGGTAAACTCATAAATTGTTTGCCCTCCATAACACTGATAGAGAGGTATGCACAGCTGTCCCCCTCCAGGTATTAATACATACTCTGGATTAATTAATAAGTAAAAAGTTATTTTATTAAATACAGAAAGTAGGATGTAAGTGGTTCCAAGTAATAGCAGACAGAACAAAGTGAATTACCAAGCAAAATAAAATAAAACACGCAAGTATTAGCCTAGTATAGTAATAAAACTGAATACAGATAAAATCTCACCCTCAGAGATGTTTCAGTAAGTCTCTTTCACAGACTGGACACCTTCCTAGTCTGAGCACAATCCTTTCCCCTGGTACAGCCCTTGTTCCAGCTCAGATGGTAGCTAGGGGATTTCTTATGACGGCTCCTCTCTTTGTTCTGTTCCACCCACTTATATATCTTTTGCATAAGGCAGGAATCCTTTGTCCCTCTCTGGGTTCCCCCCCCTCCTTCTAAATGGAAAAGCACCAGGTTAAAGATGGATTCCAGTTCAGATGACATGATCACATGTCACTGTAAGATTTCATTACCCACTTGCCAGCACACAGGTATACAGGAAGACTTACAGGTAAAACAGAGCCATCTACAGTAAATTGTCCTGATTAATGGGAGCCATCAAGATTCCAAACCACCATTAGTGGCCCACACTTTGCATAATTACAATAGGCCCTCAGAGTTATATTTCATATTTCTAGTTTCAGATACAAGAGTGATGCATTTATACAAATAGGATGACCACACTCAGTAGATTATAAGCTTTGTAATGATACTTTACAAGAGACCTTTTGCATGAAGCATATTTTAGTAAATATTCAGCGTACTTTCATAAAATCATATAGAGTGCAACATCACAAATGGTAACATTAATTTACATTTATATAGTTCCTCCTGCATTATCCAATGAACCAAGATCCCAGTGTGCTTTATACACAATATCAGCCCAAGTTCTACCCTTGGACATGCACAGCTCCCTTTGACCTCTCTGGGAACTATACAATGCACAACAAATTGTCACAGAATCATAGAATCGTAGGACAGGAAGGGACCTCAAGAGGTCATTTAGTCCAGTCCCCTGCACTCAAGGCAGGACTAAGTATTATCTCTCTGTGTCTAACCTGCTCTTAAAAATCTCCAACAACAGAGATTCCACAACCTCCGTAGGTGATTTATTCTTATGGTGGTTAAGAAAATTAAAAAATTAGGACATTTTTTTTCTAATGTCCAACCTAAACTGCCCTTGCTGCAATTTAAGCCCATTACCTCTTGTTGTATCCTCAGAGGTTAAGGAGAACAATTTTTCTCCCTAGTCCTTGTAATAACCTTTTATGTACTTGAAAACTGTTATCGTGTCCCCTCTCAGTCTTCTCTTCTCTTCTCTTCTCTTCTCTTCTCTTCTCCAGACTAAACAAATCCAATTTTTTCAATCTTCCCTCATGGGTCATGTTTTCTAGACCTTTAATCATTTTTGTTGCTTTTTTCTGGATTTTCTCCAGTTTGTCCACATCTTTCCTGAAATGTGGCACCCAGAATTGTTCATAATACTCCAGTTGAGGACTAATCAATGTGAAGTAGAGCAGAAGAATTACTTCTCATGTCTTGCTTACAACGTTCCTGCTAATATATCCAGATTTATGTTTGGCTTTTTTTGCAACAGTGTACACTGTTGACTCATATTTAGCTTGAGATCCACTATGACCCTGAGATTCCTTTCAGCAATACTCCTTTCTAGGCTGTCATTTCCCATTTTTTATGTGTGCAACTGATTGTTCCCTCCTAAGCAGAGTACTTTGCATTTGCCCTTATTGAATTTCATCCTATTTACTTCAGACCATTTCTCCAGTTTGTCCAGGTCATTTTGAATTATAATCCTATCCTCCAAAGCACTTGCAAACCCTCACAGCTTGGTATTGTCCGCCAACTTTATAAGTGTACTCTCTATGCCATTATCTAAAGCAGAGATCAGCAACCTTTGGCTCTCAGCTCACTAGGGTAAGCATCCTGGCGGGTCGGGCCAGTTTGTTTACCTGCCGCGTCCACAGGTTCAGCCGATCGCAGTTCCCACTGGCCACAGTTCACCATTCCAGGCCAATGGGGGCAGCGGGAAGCAGCGGCCAGCACATCCCTCGGCCTGTGCCGCTTCCCACAGCCCCCATTGGCCTGGAATGGCAAACAGTGGCCAGTGGGAACCACGATCGGCCGAACCTGAGGACGCGGCAGGTAAACAAACTGGCCCAGCCCGCAAGGATGCTTACCCTGGTGAGACGTGTGCCAAAGGTTGCAGATTCCTGATCTAAAGCACTGATGAAGATATTGAACAGAACCAAACCCAGAACAGATTCCTGTGGGACTCCACATGATATGCCCTTCCAGCTCAACTGTGAGCCACTGATAACTACTCTCTGGGAACGGTTTTCCAACCAGTTATGCACCCACCTTATAGTAGCTCCATCTAGGTTGTATTTCCCTACTTTGTTTATGAGAAGATCATGCAAGACAGTATCAAAAGCCTTATTAAAGTCCACTTCTCACCATCCAAAATGCTTTTTACCCTGTCAAAGAAAGCTGTTAGGTTGGTTTGACACTATTTGTTCTTGATAAATCCATTCTGACTGTTACTTATCACCTTATTATCTTTTATGTGTTTGCAAATTGATTGCTTAATTGTTTGCTCCATTATCTTTCTGAAGTTAAGCTGACTGGTCTGTAATTCCCCCAATTGTCCTTATTTCCCTTTGTAGTGGGATAGTTTTCTCTTGCGACCTTAATAATGTCTCTTTGCCAACTATCTTTAACTGTTTTTCCCCTTATACTTACTTCTCATAGGATCTTACCTACCAACTCCCTGAGCTTGCTAAAGTCTGCCTTCTTGAAATCCATTGTGCTTATTTTGCTGTTCTCCCTCCTACCATTCCTTAGAATCATGAACTCTATCATTTCATGATCACTTTCACCTAAGCTGCCTTCCACTTTTAAATTCTCAACCAGTTCCTCCCTATTTGTCAAAATCAAATCTAGAACAGCCTCTCCCTTAGTAGCTTTCTTCACCTTTTGAAATAAAAAAAACATTGTCTCCAATAGTTTCCAAGAACTTGTTGGATGAATGTTTACCTATAAAGGTTGTGTGTTTCCCATTTCTTAATAGGGATTCTGGCAGATACATTTTTCACCAGGCAGTAAACTAGTAAAAATGCTAAAAGACCCAGTGAATGTTGCTGAAAAAGTATTGCACCCACTAATTTGATTTCATGAATTTGGTCCCACTTTATACTCTGACTAAATCTTGCCTTTTAGGGATGACAGCCCCACAAGAGTTAACTGGGATTATTCATATGCATTCTTTCTCCATTGATGGAAGATAAATCCTGATGTTTGGAAAATACAAATTAATAACAAAAGATTCTCATGGTATGAATGGGGTTAGACTTGTAATCATAATAATTTTCATTCATTTGTACAATATTGGACAGATCACTTGATATGGAAACTGAGAACTTTTCCCCCAGAGTATATTGGCAGGACTTTGGTTTATTTCCCCAATCTCTAGTTGACTGTCCAGGTGTTGCAGTAATGATGGACTTTGATCTCTTTCTGGCACTTTTTTCCTTGCATCTATTTTCTCTTAATGTACAATATAATTGCAAGAAAATAACATGAGTTGCAAAATCTGTCTAAAACAGGTGTCTGCTGAAACCTACTAGCATAATACCTTTAAGTCAATAAAGAAATGGAATGATTCCTTCTCAAAGTGAGAAAGCTTGACCATAATACATTATGTATGTTACTGGTTTGCTAAGCCTGTGTGGGTAAAAACAATTAAAAAGCTGAACTCATTTTTGTTCCGGATGAGCCAGCTCAGCAGTTGAGGAAGCAGAGTGTGTGTTTTGAATAGTTGATAGGAAACCAATAGTTGAGATGAAAATTCATGAGTATGTTTTTTCATTTCAAACCCTCTAATAGAACAGTGGGAAAATGCTATCAACAGAGGAAACTGTGTAAGATACATTTGGCACTTTGCATTATTTAGAATGTACAGAGATGCATTTCCACTGCAGCTAATTGATTTTTATAGCTGGATTGTTCAGGCTCAGGCAGATGTGAAAAGTATATTTGACAGAACCTCAAAGTTTATGATGCCTGCAGGAATGAATATAGGATTTCTGCAAAATATCTACATTTTATGGAGGCAATTATGCAGTCTCAATTTCAACGCAAAAGTACGTCCCAGGCCAGGTGACCCAAGTCACTCTAACTATATTATAAAAATTTAAATGAAAGATGTAGTTTTACTGTTAAAACTTGCCGGTAACTTGAATAAAGCTAAATGTAAACTTTAGATGACATATTGGCAAACATAAGTGGCTTTCCACAAATATCAACTGTAAAAAAAAAATTTTTTTCTAATACTTTCTAATGATATCAGAAGGTTGGAAGTGACCTCTACTAGGTCATTTAGGCCCTGATTCAGCAGCCCTTCCCTATTCAGTGCAATGCATAAGCATATGCCTAATGCTAAGCCCATGCTCTAAATTTAGACTTGCAGTTAAGTTCTGTGCTGAATAGGGAATGGACTTAAGTATATACTTACGTGCTTTGCTGAATGGGGTCCTGATACAAAGGGATAAATTGTATCGACTGAAGATCTGGCACTAGGCATAAGCAGACTGAGCCATTGCTTAGGGCCCCGAGCAGCTGAAGAGTGACCCCATTCACTTTAATAATAATAAGATAATAATGGTTATTTATTTTATTAGGGGGGATTTTCCTGGGGCAGGAAAATATATTGGGGTGGGATTGCTGACCAATGGGAATGTGCATTGAGGGTGGTGTGTCAGTTTGGGGAGCACCCAGATCAGTAAGGGGTTCTCTCATCACCTGCCCTGTAACCTTGAGGGGCCTTAATTCTGTGCTGCTATGGTTCAGATGCCTGACACAGGTAGCCTGCCCAGAAGCAGTAGGTCTCACCCGGCTTCTACCAGCCTGGTGACATAAGCAGCCTTCCAGTTCCGAGTCTCCCAAATCTCTCATCCCTGAGTTCTTAACTGCCAGACATTCCAACTTTTCCCCTCTGGTTTGTCGACCCCAGAGGTGTGAAACCAGCCCCGCTCTCAGTCCATCTTACTTTGGCACCCACACTACTCATAGTTTGCACACCAGAGACCTGCTTTGGGAAAACATAAATAAAAGATTATTTACTAGGGCCTTGTCTACACTACGAGAGTAGTTCGATTTTACTTAAATCGAATTTTTGGAATCGATATTGCAAAGTCGAACGTGTGTGTCCACACTAAGGACAGTAATTCGACTTTGTGAGTCCACACTAACGGGGAAAGCGTCGACATTGGAAGCGGTGCACTGAGGGCAGCTATCCCACAGTTCCCGGAGTCCCCGCCGCACATTGGAATTCTGGGTGGAGCCGCAAATGCCTTCTGGGTAAAAAAAAAAGGGGCCAGGGTGCTTTTGGGTAACTGTCGTCATCCGTCCATCACTCCCGCCCTCCCTCCCTCCCTGAAAGCGCCGGCGGGAAATCATTTCGCGCACTTTTCCAGTCATTGACAGCGCGGACGCCACAGCACTGTGAGCATGGAGCCCGCTGCAACCATCGCTGCAGTTGTGGCCGCTCTCAACGCCTCGCAGCTTATCATACAGGTTGCCCTGAGGCAGATGCAGAAAAGTCAGGCGAGGAGGCTACGTCAACGCGGTGATGGCCTGAAGTCTGAGAGTAGCACAGACCTCTCAGAAAGCAGGGGACCCAGCGCCGAGGACATCACGGTGGCAATGGGTCATGTTGATGCTGTGAAACGGCGATTCTGGGCACGGGAAACAAGCACTGAGTGGTGGGACCGCATAGTGCTGCAGGTCTGGGATGAATCACAGTGGCTGCGAAACTTCCGCATGCGGAAGGGAACTTTCCTTGAACTTTGTGAGTTGCTGTCCCCTGCCCTGAAGCGCAATGACACCCGGATGCGAGCAGCCCTGACTGTCCAGAAGCGAGTGGCAACCCTCTGGAAGCTTGCAACGCCAGACAGCTACCGGTCAGTCGCGAACCAGTTTGGGGTGGGCAAATCTACCGTGGGGGTTGTTGTGATGCAAGTAGCCAAGGCAATCGTTGATGTACTGCTGCCAAAGGTAGTGACCCTGGGAAACTTGGAGGCGATCATAGATGGCTTCGCAGCGATGGGATTCCCAAACTGCGGTGGGGCCATAGATGGAACTCACATCCCTATCCTGGCACCAGACCACCAGGCCAGCCAGTACATTAACAGAAAGGGCTACTTTTCCATGGTGCTGCAAGCACTGGTGGACCACAGGGGACGTTTTACCAACATCAATGTCGGATGGCCGGGCAAGGTTCATGACGCTCGTGTTTTCAGGAACTCTGGTCTGTTTAGACGGCTGCAGCAAGGTATTTACTTCCCGGACCACAAAATAACTGTTGGGGATGTGGAGATGCCTATAGTCATCCTCGGGGACCCAGCCTACCCGCTAATGCCCTGGCTCATGAAGCCCTATACAGGTGCCCTGGACACTGAAAAAGAACTCTTCAACTACCGGCTGAGCAAGTGCAGAATGGTGGTGGAGTGTGCTTTTGGACGTCTCAAGGGGAGATGGAGAAGCTTGCTGACTTGCTGTGATCTCAGCGAAACCAATATCCCCATTGTTATAGCAGCTTGCTGTGTGCTCCACAATCTCTGTGAGAGCAAGGGGGAGACCTTTATGGCGGGGTGGGAGGTTGAGGAAATTAGCCTGGCTGCTGATTACTCACAGCCAGACAGCCGGGCGATTAGAAGAGACCAGCGGGAAGCGCTGTGCATCCGGGAGGCTTTGAAAGCAAAGTTCCTGAGTGAGCAGGGTAACCTGTGACTTTAAAGTTTGTGTACAGAGAAGCCTTCACCCCACTTCCAACACACGTTTCAAAATAAAAATAGTTCTACTTTGTTAAAGCACACCGTTTTCTTTAATACTGTTTTCGCGGGAATTTTTTAAAACTGGGACGCAGACTGTGGTGCGGAGCGGGTGTAGTGTAGTCGCGCGAATGCAGCTTCTAAACTCAAGGACTGACAGGCTCCGCTGCGGTGGGATGGTTCTTTCAACGGAGCCTGTCACCCCTCCTGATAGGGACTGTGTGTATGGGGGGTCTATGTGACTTTGTGGCGGGGGGGGACGGTTACAGATCCCCTGCTGTGTGGCTCTGTGATCCTGCCTAAGGACCGCCGCTTAAGATCTCTAACTGCCCTCCCCTGCCACAAAGTCACAGAGCAACCCACCCCCCACCACATAACATGAAAAGAACCTCCCAGACTAACCAGGGTAAGTAGTCACTGCATCACTGCACTATGTATGTGCCCTGCTGCTGTGCCTGCCCCCGACTATGTACCCTGCCAAAGGTGACTGTCCTGTCCAATTACCAACCCCCTTTCCCCCCCTCCTCCAAAAGAACATGATGGAAACAGTAGTTAACAGAAACATATTTTTTATTATCAACTACACATGGGACTGGGAAGTGAAACTTGGACGGGGGCTTGTGTCAGGCGGGAAGGAAAGAACTTGTCAAACTTTGGGGAATGAGAGCCTTCTGCTGCTCGAGCTCTCTGCAGGGGTGGAGTGAGAGTTAGCAGGGACTCTGCCGCCTCTCCTTCTGTGCACTTTGGGTGAAGGGAGTATGGGACTTGGTGGCGGGGGAGGGCGGTTAGAGATGGACTGCAGCGGGGCTCTGTCCTCCTGCCTCCGTTCCTGCAGAACATCCACAAGGCGCCGGAGCGTGTCCGTTTGCTCCCTCAGTAGTCCAAGCAGGGTTTGAGTCGCCTGCTGGTCTTCCTGACGCCACCTCTCCTCCCGATCCATGTTGGCTTGGTGCATTCGTGTCAAGTTCTCCCGCCACTGGGTCTGCTGTGCTGCCTGGGCTCTGGAGCAGGCTATAAGCTCTGAGAACATGTCCTCCCGTGTCCTCTTCTTCTTATGCCTAATCCTCCCTAGCCTCTGGGAGTGTGATGACAGGCTAGGTTGTGAGACAGTCGCAGATGGGGCTGTGGGAATGGGAAAAAGGGAGTGAATTCCTCAGAAAGATAAATGTAGTTGTGAACAAAGAACATAGTCTTTCTCTGTGAACAGGACCATGCACAGCACCTATCACATGCGCACTCAGCACAAGGTCGAATTCTCGGCCTTCGCATTCAGTGTCTGGGGTTTTGCAGAGCATATTTGAGAACCGTGTCAGGACAACGGAATTGCTCTTGCACGCAGACATGGTAAGCCGTAGATTCGTGGCAGCTTAAAACTTTAATATTAGCAATGGCCTCATTTCACATTGAAATCAATGTCGGTCCCTGCTGCCAGCAATCCGGCAAGCAGGAAGTCTGCTCCTGTCCCACACCCTCGCGGCTGTCCCCGGGAACGATCCCTTTCGGCTGCCCCTCTCCCACCTCCACCGCGTGGCTGCAAACCAGCGGTTACAGTTCTGTAAAGGAACGGTAAAGCAGTCCCAACACTAACATTCCCCTACCTCATTCAAAGCAGGTCATCATGAGCGACATCACCCTCATGAGGATCTCTGAGAGCGACAGACAGAGAATGCTCCGGGAAAGCCTTCAAAGACCAGGGTCGTATGCCGCCATGCTGTGCCAAGCAATGATTCTGGAGTACTTGCTAGTCTCGTGGCGCGGCAACGTGTCCTACTACGGAGGACCCAATAAGGCCGCTCTCCCCAAGAACCTAATGCAGCGGATTTCAAATTACCTGCAGGAGAGCTTCCTTGAGATGTCCCAGGAGGATTTCTGCTCCATCCCCGGACATATAGACCGCATCTTACTGTAGCTGCAGTAGCAGGGACTAAACAGTAGAGCGGCTTGGTTAGGACAATCATGCAAAACCGGACATTGCTAGATTTTTTTTCAATAGTTGCACTGCCCATGACTGAACCGTAAAGTTAATCAAACTAATCATGAGAAACCCATTTTTTAAATTGTTAATAATCATGTTCTGTTACAAATAAATGTTTAGATGTTTACAACACTTACTGGATGATCCTTCACCAGATTCTGTGTCCGGGGTAACGGCTGGGGAGGGTTGGTAGGGGATCTCTGTAAGGGTGATGAAGAGATCCTGGCTGTCGGGGAAATCAGCGTTGTGAGCGCTGTCGACTGCCTCGTCCTCCTCATCTCCTTCCTCATCTTCCCCGTCCGGTAACATGTGCGAGGATCCGGCCGTGGACACTATCCCATCCTCAGAGTCCACAGTCAGTGGTGGGGTAGTGGTGGCGGCCGCACCGAGGATGGAATGCAGTGCCTCGTAGAAACGGGATGTCTGGGGATGGGATCCGGAGCGTCCGTTTGCCTCTTTGGTCTTCTGGTAGCCTTGCCTCAGCTCCTTGATTTTCACGCGGCACTGCGTTACATCCCGGCTGTATCCTCTCTCTGCCATGTCTTTAGAGATCTTCTCATAGATCTTTGCATTCCGTCTTTTGGATCGCAGCTCGGAAAGCACGGACTCATCGCCCCACACAGCGATGAGATCCAAGACTTCTCGATCAGTCCATGCTGGGGCCCTCTTTCTATTCTGAGATTGCACTGCCATCAGTGCTGGAGAGCTCTGCATCGTTGCCAGTGCTGCTGAGCTCGCCACGATGTCCAGACAGGAAATGAGATTCAAACTGGCCAGACAGGAAAAGGAATTCAAATTCAAATTTTCCCGGGGCTTTTCCTGTGTGGCAGTTCAGAACATCCGAGCTCTTACTGCTGTCCAGAGCGTCAACACAGTGGTGCACTGTGGGATAGCTCCTGGAGCTATTAGCGTCGATTTCCATCCACACCTAGCCTAATTCGACATGGCCATGTCGAATTTAGCGCTACTCCCCTCGTCGGGGAGGAGTACAGAAGTCGAATTAAAGAGACCTCTATGTCGAACTAAATACCTTCGCGGTGTGGACGGGTGCAGGGTTAATTCGATGTAACGGCGCTAACTTCGACATAAACGCCTAGTGTAGACCAGGCCTAGAATAACCACAGATTCTAAGTCGAAATAGTAAGGGAAAGCAAACACATACAGATCACACAGAAAATAAACATAAAAACACACCTCAGGCTTCACACTTCTATATTAGGTAAAATCCCTTTTCTAATATAAGTTACCTATTGCCTTTGAGCAATTTCCCAGCATGCCCTGTAGCTTAGGGAGGATCTAGCATTTCACAGAGCGCTTCCTGCTTAGAGGCTGGTCATAGGTTTCTGGATGGATTTCACTTCAAACCCCTTCCATTTTAAAAGGGTTTGCAGGTTTTTTTCTTCAGTCACTGTAGATAATAAAAATGGGGAAAACTTCCTCCTTTCATAATTTTCAAAGACTGGGATTTTCTTTTCAGTTTCAGGCTGTTCCCATTTGCTATGATGGTTCCTCGTTGGTTTTTTTTTTTTTTTTTTTTTTTTGGGCTGGGAAATGGTTTGGGGGTTGGAGTCAGTCTCATCTGGTTTGGTATCTCCTCCCTGCCTGATTGCTTCACTCCCCTTTTGTGAGCTGATGCTCAAGTTTCACTATAGTTACAATTACAAGTGTAAGTGTGTGTGTGTGTGTGTGTATATATATATATATAATACACACATACATTCATACCCATAACCTATATACATATCTCACAATGACCATTAAATTCAGTGCATTACAAGCCTTCATAAAAGATCTTACTCAATACACTTTTACAGTACAACAACACAGTATGCAAACAGTTAGTTCAACTCTGTTGTTGTACTGTAAAAGTGTATTGAGTACAACCTCCCCTGGGGGTTTCTGGACCCTGAGTGGCAAAAGTGGAGATTAAGTTGTTTTGATCAGTTGGTGATCAGACAAGGTGCACTAGATTTTGGAAAGAGGGGAAAGAGAAATGCTGCTTCTTTGGACAATGTACATTGTGTTACTTCTATGGTATTGTGTTTTAAAATGTACATCAAGGGTGCCAGAGCTTTTTGGATGGATTTTTTTAGACTGAAATTGAAATAAATACAATAAAATCATGGGGCAAAATCCTGTCTTAATTTCTATCCAGGGCACCCTGTTGAAGCAACTGGGTACAGATGGCAGAATTTGGCCCACACGGGGAGTAGATCGTTCTCCCATGATATCCACACCTCACCAGCTGGAGCAGCTTCCTTGCATCTCATCCTTTTATTTACTCTTTTAGAATGAAATCCTGGCCCTACTGAAGTTCAAGCAAGACTCCCATTGACATCAAGGGACAAAGGTTTCACTCATGTACTTCCTGATTCCCTGCAGAATCCATTGCATGTAGTCCCTGTGGCTCATGCCTCCTCCCTAGTGCTTGCTACTTGGGGTGGCTTCTCCCCTCTCCTCACCTGGTTTGGGTCCTGGTTCTTTTTCTGATTCATGGTGCCCACACACAAGGGGACTCACCACTGTGCCCAACATGCAAGGGGCGCTGTTCCTTGGGTAAATGAATAATGCTACCACTGCTGGCAAGGAGTGTAAACCCAACCCACAAGAAACAATGTATATCAGCACAAAGCCCAGCAATGTAAGAGTACACCCCAAAATAACAGTATAACAAAGCAGGACTTTATTGGTAACTAGAAAATAGGATCTGGGGGAGGAAAGGGTTATGGTTAACTAATACTGAAATTAAAACTTTGTCTCTGAGACAGGATCTGAGTTTTTGTCTCTGAGAAAGGCTGTCCCCTCCCACCAAGAGGCTCAGATGCTCTAGCTCATCACTGACCCAACATCTGCTTGTCCAGATCACCCTGTAGAGAAGCCTCCCTCATCAGGAGTTTCTAGTCTGTTCTGTCCCCACCCCTGACTCAAAGCATTCTGGGAAATGCTGTCAGAGGCCTCAGGTAGCCATTATGTTGTAGTCCTTTGGGTATGACCTCCTAGAGACTCAGTTTGGCACTCAGGAGCTATCAAATTCTGAGTGGGGGTTATACCCATCTTTTTTTCTTGGTTTATGGGCTTTAACACCTGCTCTAGTAAATTAATTTCTATGTTATTCCTTCATTCTCTATTGCCCATGCCCCATCATTATCCCTGAATTTTTGTCCCTAATGCAACTTTCTCCCTATTTCTAGATATGCTATATACAGCATGATTAGTCGAGCTGGTCAGAACATTTTCAACAAAACACTTTTCTGTCAAGATATTCCGTTTTGTCAAAGCTAAATCGTTTGGCAGAGATGTATGGATTTCAACAAAGCTTTCAATGGGGAGGTTTCTGAGATCCAGCGTGTATTCCCTAGTCAGTTCCAGAGAGAGAGAGACACCCAAATTGAAAATATGATCTTGTCTATCCAAAAAAAGACACAATTCCATTTTGTTAATACATTCAAAAGGCTTTGTTTTCTTTCCAATGCAGAAGGAAAGCAAATTCTGACACTCTGAAAGTTCTTTCAAAATGGAATTGACAGCTTCTGGACAGCTCTAATGTTTAGATTGTAATTGTGAAGTGTTTGAGGAAATGTTAGTCCAAGATACTATACACAACACCTGCCTGAGAGAAAACCATAGAGTTTGTGATTTAAAAGTGTTAATCTTCTGCATATTAAAATTAAAAACATAGGTCCCACTCCTTTATTTGGAGCCACATCATAGACTCCTTCATGTGATCCCACTTTTTAAAAAGAGCTCCAGAGGTGATCCCAGCAATTACAGGCCAGTAAGCCTGACTTCAGTACCAGGCAAACTGGTTGAAACTATAGTAAAGAACAAAATTGTAAGACATATAAATGAACATAATTTGTTGGGGAAGAGTCAACATGGTTTTTGTAAAGGGAAATCATGCCTCACCAATCTACTTGAATTCGTTGAGGGGGTCAACAAGCATGTGGACCAGGGGGATCCAGTGGATATAGTGTACTCAGAAAAATTTGACAAGGTCCCTCATCAAAGGCTCTTAAGCAAAGTAAGTTGTCATGGGATAAGAGGGAAGATCCTCTCATGGACTAGTAACTGGTTAAAAGATAGGAAACAAAGGGTAGGAATAGAGAGAGGTAAATAGTGGTGTCCCCCAGGGGTCTTACTGGGACCAGTCCTATTCAACGTATTCATAAATGATCTGGAAAAGAGGGTAAACAGTGAGGTGGCAAAATTTGAAGATGTTACAAAACTACTCAAGATAGTTAAGTCCCAGGCAGACTGCGAAGAACAACAAAAGGATCTCTCAAAACTAGGTGACTGGGCAACAAAATGGCAGATGAAATTCAATGTTGATAAATGCAAAGTAATGCACATTGAAAAACATAATCCCAACTATACATATAAAATGATGGGGTCTAAATTAGCTGTTACCACTCAAGAGAGAAATCTTGGAGCCATTGTGGATAGTTCTCTGAAAACATCCCTCAATGTGCAGTGGCAGTCAAAAAAGTGAACAGAATGTTGGGCATCATTAAGAAAGGGATAGATAATAAGACAGAAAATATCATTTTGCCTCTATATAAATCCATGGTACACCCATATCTTGAACACTGTGTGCAGATGTGGTTGCTCCATCTCAAAAAAGATATATTGGAATTGGAAAAGGTTCAGAGAAGGGCAACAAAAATGATTAGGAGTATGGAACAGCTTCCATATGAGGAGAGATTAATAAGACTGGGGGACTATTCAGCTTGGAAAAGAGACGACTAAGAGGGGATATGATTGATAGAGGTCTATAAAATCATGACAGGTGTGGAGAAATTAAATAAGAAGTGTTATTTACTCCTTCTCATAACACAAGAACTAGGGGTCACCAAATGAAATTAATAGGCGGCAGGTTTAAAACAAACAAAAGGGAGTATTTCTTCACATAATGCACAACCTATGGAACTCTTTGCCAGAGGATGTTGGTGTCAGTCCCAACAGGGGTGGGGGGGCTTGAATACACTCAGTGAAGCCACACCAGGTGCATAAGTATAACTGGTCTTATTGCCAAAGTATAATAAGCCTCCATGCCTTCACGTGCTACTAAATACATGCCTTCCAGCAAGCAAGCAAGCAAGAATCAACACTTACACCCATTCTGCTAAGGACAGTCCTAGACCCTCCTGCCTTGTCCTTGAGGGCTCGTAGCAGGAGCTGTTCCAGTGTGGGGAATTCCTGGGCACCCACAAGGCCAGAGTCCGCAGGTAAGACTGTTCATCTAAAGCAATTCTCATAGCTGCTTTTAATCATCACCTCCTTCTAATGGGGGTGGGGTGGGGGGTGCATATTCATCCACAAGCAGGCTCTGGCAGGAAACACTGCTGTTTTCTATTCCCACACTTCACTGCCTCAGGCCTTCCTTATCTCTTCACTTGTTTATCCAGCCAAGTGGCTGCAAGACAGATCCACTGGTCAAAGCCAGTTTAGTACTAGCTCCCCCCAAACCATTCTGTAACATCAGGCCAAGATAACTTGTTACCAGCCCCAACAGTTGTGAAGGCCAAGACTATAACAGGGTTCAAAAAAGAACTAGATAAAGTCATGGAGGATAGGTCGATCAATGGCTATTAGCCTTGATGGGCAGGGATGGTATCGCTAGCCTCTGTCTGCCAGAAGCTGGGAAGGAGAGACAGGGAAAGGATCACTTGATGATTACCTGTTCTGTTCATTCTCTCTGGGACACCTGGCATTGGCCACCGTCAGAAGACAGGATACTGGGCTACATGGACCTTTGGTCTGACCCAGCATGGCCATTCTTATGTTGTTATGACTGTGCACAGCCCCATGAAATGTGCTACAAGGGTCTACCAGTCTGGATCTGAATATTGGAGTGGGGCCTATGTGCCATATCATGGCATCAGTCTTCAAGCAGAATTCCCATGAATGTCTCTTGGCAGCCACACTGATATGGCCCTAAAATAGTAATAGGAGAGCAAGGGAAATAAAGACATATCAGTTCTTGCTACAGAGTTTCATTTGCATCGCAGAATTTTTAGATGTTTTAACTTTCCCTGCTATATAATCCACCTGTAATTATCTAATTCTCAGGGGACTTAAAGTGAAAGTAAGTGTAATGTTTGGCCCTTTCAATACCCGTTTATACTGCCAGAGTAGCATAAAGGAGCCTTTGTGTAAAATGAGAATCTTTAAGGAATACATTACAATTCCAAATCAGAAAACCTGGAAATATCAAGACTTTGTGATTTTTTTTTTTTTGAAATGATGAAAAAATAACTAATTGATTCATCTCCATAATAAATGAGTAGCAAATTGGTTCTTACAGTATAAGAATTAATTCTAGCTCAGACATTGCTGCAACCCTAACCAAATGTTGTTTTAAGGTTTTTATAAGTAGACTAAAACTGTGTTAAACCCAGTTTCCAGATGGCTTAGGGAACCTTCCTCATGTTAGTGTGGGTGGCTTCAGACCCTCTGAGTTTTACTTTATGCTTCTTTTTTTAATGAACTAGAAGATTTAAAATTCAGGTGAAACTATTGTGTTTTGCCTTATTTTTGGTCAATAATTTAAACTTAGAAAATGTTCCATTAAGGTCATTATATGCTTTGAGTTGAGAAGAAGATGGCTTAGTGGTCCGAGTTTCATAGGTTCAAATCCTGACAGGTTCAGCTCAACCCTTCATCTTTTGAAGGTAGATAAATGGGGTTCCAGAAAGGGGCCTTTTATATGAAACCTGAGAATTTCAAGGTTTGTTATGCTCTGCTGGGATATTTAGGTTCCCTTGGCAGTTTACGAGTTTGCTTCAGTGTTGTTGGCTAATATTTCCCTGCCCCATACACATGTTCTGCAATGTGTTGTGTGTAAGTAGCTTACCACCCTTCAGCCTCTCACACATGATTGAGTTTCAGTGGAGTTCTATGTGTATATACTGCCTCCCATGTAAGCAAATGGGAGTTTAGCCAATGACCTAATTAGGAATGGCATCAGGCCCATAATTTGCAAAGCACTTTGAGATCCTTCCAGATGGAATGTTTTCTTTAAGTGTAAAATATTATTATATTGATTGGCATCTATTTTAAGATAAGCGATAACTTGAGCAAGGATTTGTCAGATCAACCTCATAAACGTCACAATTCTCATGGTTGCAAATATGATGGTGATGAGCGCTGGAAACATTTAAAGGGCTATTTCAATCATTTATGCCCTAGTTTGTTTTTTATATGAAAGCATTTGGTGTATACAAAGAATGAGGATTTAATATCTTACTTTTATAAGTGGAAAAAGATGATCCATTTTTATTTGCTCTTCTATATGGCTAAACCACCGGTGCCATAAAGTGCAAGTGTATTTGGTTGATGATCTTTGTTAAGAGAGTTATACATACTACTTAGCAGTAACAGCCATAAATGTCAAGTTTGCCTGAGCAGCTTTATTAAGCCACTTTTACCGAGCTATTAGGCACTTTAAAAATACCTCTTTATTAACAATATTAGTGTCTGCTTACATTTTTGCTTCTTAGTTTTCCTGTAGGCCAAACTCGCCTCCCTAATTAAAGTCAAGGTCCTTTACTGATCTCCATACTAGTGGACCTCTGTGCCTGAACAGAGGCCCACGGAAGTCAGAGCTCATTGCGGGGCTGGGGCCAGAGATATTTCTTCATTCTTCTTCAAGTGATGTCTCAGATACAGAGGCTGTGGAACACCACCTTCCATCTTTCACAGTCAAGACAGAGTTGTAAAATGACCATTCTCCTTTGGGTACCAGTCCATCTGGCAATGTTTCCAATGTAGCTGGCTTTCTTTCTTCCTCTTCCTATTTGCCTATGATCTTGCCTGATAGTATGAGTTCTGGAATTGTGTCACTCTGAGACTGGCGAGCAGTGTGTCCACAGAGAGATGTTACTAATCAGTGTGAGTAAGGGCAGCTGAATCAGTCCTTTGGGAGCAGACATTTTGTGGTATCAAGAATTCTGCAGACACATGGACATGTCCAGATATAGCTCCATAATTAATTTGTCCTGCATTTGCCCTTAATCTATCAGCCTTCCATAAGTGGGGAAAATATTTGATGATTTATGTCAGATAAAATATTTTGAGATTATTTTACATAATTGTAAAAAAGCAAACTTGGGCCCTGACCATGTAACTGACTCTACACTATCACAGATGTCTGCGTGGGGATCAGAGCCTCAGTTTGCTTGGTTGTTTCTTTTAATAAAACCAAAAAGGAAAATGAATGTATCAAGTACTCCCACTGGCTGCTGGATGCACCCATGGTTAGGGTGCTAGCCTCAGACTTCAGAGAACTGGGTTAAATATGCAGCTGTACCACAAACTTTCTGTGTGACCTTAGGTAAAATACAGCTTTTTTGTGCTTCAGCGCCCCATCTATAAAATGGAGATAGTAGAACTTCTGTACCTCATGGGGGTGTGGTGAGGATAAATACATTAAAGTGTTCAGATACTTCAGTGTTAAGCGGGGCATATAAGTACCTAAGACAGACAAATAGATAGTGGACTGGAGAGAGCTGCAAAGGAACCATCTGAGCTCCTGATTCTCAGCAAACAGGCATCATCAGTTGCCCACTTAGTGGCGCTCTACACTGCTGGAGTGGTGCAAAGTACTCAGGACCCGGGACACAGTCTGCTCTTGCCTTTCACAATTTCAGTTAAAAATCAAGGACTTTTTTAGTTTGCTTTAGGCCATTTTCTATATGTAGCCAAAATACATTAATTAATACAATATATGTACAATAAAGAGAGAGAAATCCTATGGAGATAAAATCAGAGCTGATTCCTATTCTAATTTAAATATTGCCACCTTGCGAGCTGTATTAACAATGCTATTTTGTTCAAGTAGGCCGAACAATTATTAAATATATTGTAGCAAATATGATCATTAAAAATAAATGTGTATTCAGGTACTTCTAGCCCAATAAGGACCTGACACAAAGTCCAGTGAAGTCAAAGGGAGTCTTTCCATTGAGCTCACCGAGGCTTAGATCAGGCACTCAATGCACAACGTTTTAAATGAACAGAAAGAGGACTTTTATAAGCTCAAGGCCTGCAAATGGTAAACACTTTTTAAAAATGTATTTTTGTACTTAGTTTCTGGGGTTAGTTTCTGTTTCACCCAGACTATGTCAAATATCAGCCTAAAGCACATTCTTGCATCTAAATTATGTCTTGAAAGCAGGAATGGAACATGAAAATGTTCAAGAAAAAATATGTTGTGGTGAAATTGCTTGTTCAAATATTGTTCGGTGTTTGGAACGACTCCTTGGTAAAAGGCGTAGGGCCAAATTGTGCCTAGATCCAGGCCCATAAGGTCCCCTCAAAACACAGATCACACCTTTTTCATGACAAAGCGACTTCCATAGCACCATCCTGTCTTTTGGGGACCCAGCAGAGAGATCCATTTGAAAGGAGCGGTCAGTAACTAGGTGGGGCAGAGGCTGGAAGTGTTTAGCCTTGTATTGAATGTGGAGGACACACACATTGTCCCATCACCAGTAGCATGGACATCACCTGGGAAATATAATACAGCCCTAGGCTTTAGTACATTTCTGTGGCTCCACTCTTCAATATCAAAGGGGGCAGCTGTGTCCAAAGGCAGTCAGTTACTAGTAGCCTAGCTCCAAGGAGACCATACCATTAGGAGCGGGACAAGGGGATTCCATACCCAGTATAGAGACCAAAGCCTCAAGTAGATCCCCCAAGATCCATGTGGTTTCCAAGGGATTGATAGTGTGGAGGCTTTACAACCCCCTCTCTATGTTCCCCTTACCTGACAGAGCAATATGGGAGAATCTCTATGAGGAGATCCTCGCAGAGATTTCTTTCCCTCAGAATCTTCCCAAGGATTTTACTACAGAAGAGCTGGACCCTTGTTTTGAAGTTAAAAAATTTGGCGTTGCTCTTGTAATCTATGTAATAAAAAAAAATACACCAGGATTAAACGTACTGCAGCCCGGAGTCATAAGAAAGGTGATTCTAGTTGGGTTTAATGTAGCTCAGAGACAAAGTACATTAACCATCTGTCAGGAGATTGTATGAACAAGAGTGTCTCAATGCACAATAGCTTTAGTTTCTCTATGATACTTGAGACTGTCTCATTTTAAAATACCCAAGGGGATTTTTTTAGACAAGTGTTATTTTCAAGATGACAAGAAATAACTAATTTACATCCACACATAAAATAAGCTAAATAAACAAAGTCATAAACATTCTCAAAGGAAAAAGAAGTAGAAGGAGAATTTATTTTTTCACCCTTTTGTTTCTATTTTTCTTTTGAAAAAAAATAAATAAATAAAAAAGCTTAGCGTAGAGGATGGGGAAGTAATGGGAAGAAAGTAGCAGGCATACAAGACCCAATTTCCCTAGGCCCGTGCCACTCACTCTACCCCTCACACCCAGAGTCTGGGGAGCCCTGCTGGGTAACTGGTGGATGGGTCCAATGGCCCTTCATGTCCCTGCATGGCTATGGACATCAGATACACTGCACGCTCCTGTACATCAGGATGCAGAAAGTCTGCAATTCAGGAAGCATTTAAGCATGTTCATAAGTTCATCCCTATTCTACAAAGCCCTTAACTTTAAGCGGGTGCTGAAATCCCATTGATGTCAATGGGCAACATTTTCAAAAGCACCCGCCTGACTTAGGAAACTAAATTTCTTAGATGCTTTTGAAAATGGTACCTGGTGTGACATAAACGGGTGCCTAAAATTAAGCATAGAATCATAGAACCACAGGGTTAGAAGGGATCACAAGGGTCATCCAGTCTAACCCCTGCCAAGATACAGGATTTATTATGGCTAAACCAGTGGTTCTCAAAGCCGGTCTGCCGCTGGTTCAGGGAAAGCCCCTGGCCTCCCTACAGTGCCGTTATGACATTTTCTGTGTTATCATCTATCCCTTGAGTGCTGCTGCACGTTGAGCAGATGTTTTCAGAGAACTATCCACAATGACTCCAAGATCTCTTTCTTGAGTAGTAAAAGCTAATTTAGACCCCATCATTTTGTATTTATGGTAGGGATTATGTGTTCCAATGTGTATTATTTTGCACATATTAACAATGGATATCATTTGCCATTTTGTTGCTCTGTCACACGTTTTTGTGAAATCACTTTGTAACTCTTTATAGTCAGCTTTGGTCTTAGCTATATTCAGTTATTTTGTATCATCAGCAAAATTTGCCACCTTGCTGTTCACCTCCTTTTCCAGATCATTTACGAATATGTTGAACAGCACAGATACAGTACAGAGCCTTGGGGGAACCCACTATTTACTTCTCTCCTTTGACAACTGACCATTTATTCCTGTCCTTTGTTTCTTATAATTTAATCAGTTACTGATCCATAAAAGGACATTTCTTCTTATCCCATGACAGCTTATTTTGCTGAAGAGCCTTTGGTGAGGGACCTTGTCAAAGGCTTTCTAAAGGCCATGTATCTATTATCAGCTCGATCACCTTTGTCCACATGTTTGTTGACACCTTCAAAGAATTCTAATAGATTGGGGAGGCATGATTTCTCGCTATGATGACTCTTCCCGAAACATATTGTGTTCATCTATGTATCTGATAATTCTGTTCTTTACTGTAATTTCAACCAATTTGCTGATACTGAAGTTAGGTTTACTGACTTGTAATTGCCAGGATCTCCTCTAGAGCCTTTTAAAACAATTGCTGTTACATTTAGTTATCCACTAGTCATCTGGTACAGAGGCTGATTTAAGAAATACATTACATATCACAGTTAGTAGTTCTGCAATTTCATAAATGAGTGCCTTCAAAACTCTTGGGTGAATATTATCTGGTCCTGGTAATGTATTGCACACACAACCTCCTCTACTGACACCCCAATCTGGGACAGTTCCTCAGATTTGTCACCTATAAAGAATGACTCAAGTGTAGGAATCTCCCTCACCTCCTGTGCAGTGAAGACAAATGCACAAAATTCATTTAGCTTCTCCACAACAGCCTTGTCTTCTTTGAGTGTTTTTTTAGTGCCTTGATCATCTCATGGCTCACTGACTGTTTGGCAGGCTTTCTGCTTCTGATGTACTTTAAAAAAAATGATGTTAGTTTTTGTCTTGCTATTTGGTCTTCAAATTCTCTTTTGGCCTACCTGATTATACTTTTACATTTGACTTGCCATAGTTTATGTTCCTTTCTATTTTCCTCTGTAGAATTTGCCTTCTAAATTTTAAAGGATTGCCTCTAAATGCCTCTTTTAATCTGTTTTTAGTGATAGTGGCTTTTTTTCCCCTCTTACTTTTTTGTGTGGTGGGTATACATTCAATTTGAACCTGTATTATGTTGTTTTTAAATAGTTTACATACAGCTTGCAGGCATTTCACTCTTGTGACTATTCCTTTTAATTTTTATTTAGCTACCTTGTTATTTTTTGTGTAGTTCCCACTTTTTCAAGTTAAATGCTACTTTGGTGGGTTTCTTTGGTGTTTTCCTCCTACAAAGATGTTAAATTTATATACATTATGGTTGCTATTACTGAGTGGTTTATCTATATTCATATCTTGGAGCAGATCCTGTGCACCATTTAGGACTAAATCAAGAATTGCCTCTCCCCTTTTGCATTCCGGGACTAGTTGCTCCAAGAAGCAGTCATTAATAGTGTTTAGAAATATTCTCTCTGCCTCCCGAGGTGACATGTACCCAATCAATATGGGGATACTGTATATACTCATAAGCCGAATTTTTTTAGTAAAAAAGGGAAGCACCAGTGAGGGGGGTCGGCTTATGAACGGGTATAGAGAGGGAGAGGTGGGACACGGCCCCTCCCCCCAACAGAGGGAGCAAGGAGAGTCAGCAGAGACAGAAGGGAAGAGGCAGGGCCAGAGTCTCTCTGCTTCTGGCCATGCTGCTCTCCCCCTAGCCTCCAAAGCAGCTGCAGCTCTGGAGCTGGCAGGCTGCAGCCGTGCCGCTTGGCCCTGCCCCCCAGAGCAGGCTGCGGCCGCGCCACCTTGTCTGGTCAGGGACATCCTCCCCTGGCCCTCCCCAGATAAGGTGGGAAGGGATGGGATGGGGAGAGTGTGGGGGTCCTGGGCTAGGGGTGGGGTCATGTGGGGGGTGGTCACTCCCCTGACCCCCAGCTTCTCCCCCTCTCCCAAATTTCCCCACCAGTTGCTGTCCTGGCCCATCAGGGTAAGCAGCTAGTGCACCGGGATACTTTGTTTACTTAGGTTTACCGCTGTGCCTGCGGACACTCGAGGTAAACAAACCATTTCGGCCCACCAGTGGCTTATCCTGATGGCCCGGGAGCCAAAGTTTGCTCACCCCTGAACTATAGTGTCGGCTTATGAACGGGTCATAAACATTTTCCATTTTTACTTATCCGTCTTGGGGGGGGGTCAGCTTATAAACGAAACAGCTTATGATCGAGTATATATGGTAATTGAAATCCTGCATTATTATTAAGTTACTTGTGTTTTTTAACCTCTCTGATCATCATGATCCTTTGACATTCCCAGTCACTATCCTGGTTCAGGTGGTTGGTAGTATATTCCTACTCTTGTTATTCAAGCATGTAATTTCTACCTACAGATTCTATGGTACAGTTTGATTCATTTAAAATTTTTATTTTATTTGATTCTATGCTTTTTTCGCATATAATGCTATACCCCCCCACCAGCGCAACCTATTCTTTCATTTCTATAAATTTTGTACCCTGTTATTACCATGTCCCATTAATTATCATTGTTCCACTGAGTTTCTGATATGCCTATTATATCAATATTCCCATTAAAGATGAAGCACTCATGTTCACCCATCTTAGTATTTAGACTTCTAGCATTTTTATACAATCATTTATAAAATTTGTCAATATTTTATTGTCTGCCTTCATGTGATGTAATTGAATGGGACTCTTTAGTTTGACAGTTTCTCTTCAGTTCTGCACTCTTATCAACTTCTGTCCTCTCTGCTTTATTAGGATATAGAGTAACCCCTTTAAAAAATCTTCCCCTAAGAGGCGTCTCCGCCCAAACCATGTGCTTCTGCACACCTGTCGGCTTTCCCCCAGGCCTTAGTTGAAAAACTCTTCTACAACCTTTCTAATTTTACATGCCCTCAATCTTGTTCCATCCTTCCTGTATAGGTACCTGCTTTCCCAAAAGATTCCCCAGATACTAATAAATCTGAAACCTTCCAACCTATAACATTGTTTCATCCACACATTGACATGCTGCAGTTCTGCCTCTCTTCTTGGTCCTCCACATGGAACTGGAAGCATTTCAGAGAGCACAATCATGGATGTTCTGGACTTTAATCTCTTACCTATCAGCCTAAATTTGGCCTCCAGGACTTCTCTACTACCTTTACCTATGTTACTGGTACCTACATTTACCACAACCACTGGCTCCCCAGCACCAAACATATATACAGATAAATGTCTCAAGAGGTCCAAATCTTTGCACCTGGTAGGCAATTCACCACATGTTCTCCCGGTCATCACAAACCCAACTATCTATATTTCTAATAATCAAATCCCCCATTACTATTACCTGTCTCTTCCTAATAACTGGAGTTCCCTCCCCCAGAGAGGTAACTTCAGTGCAAGAGGACACCATGGCATCAACTAGAAAGAGTGTTCCAACTATGGGATTGTTTCCCTCCACTCCAGCTTGATGTTCTCCTTCCTCGAGACTTTCATCTTACTCAACAGCACAAAGGCTGTAAAACTGGGGTTGGGACCTGTCTACTGTGTCCCTGAAAGTCTCAACTATGTATCGCTCTGCCTCCATCAGCTCCTCCAATTCAGCCATTCTGTTCTCAAGAGCCTGTACTCAGTCTCTGAGAGCCATGAGTTGCTTATGCTGAATGCACACGTGCGTCACTTGCCCACAAGGTAGGTAATTACACATGAAGCACTCTGCAATAAGTTGGATAGTCCCCCACTCTGCTGATGGACTTGTGCCTGCATTAGTTTTATTACTGCAGGAGTTTTTTATTGGTTTGTCTTTTGGGCTGGGTGTATTGGCCTAAGTTTAGAAATACTGGCTACTGATCGTTTGGACTGATCATCTTTTGCAGAGTCAGAAGCTTCTAATCCAAACTCTTCTTCATCCACTGAACTATAAATAAAAATCTCTTAATCAACACTGCTCAGATAATTTCAAGGATTTCTAAATACATTTGAAAGGAACACTACAAGGGTTTTTGATTAAGTTATTACTACACTAGCTGCAGTCAGTATTTTAATTCTTTTTTTCCTCCTTTGAAAATGTTTGCTTTGTAACATTCTGTAATAATAGAATTATCTGTAAATGATTCCTCATTGGTCTAGTTAGGGTACCAATTTTCTATATGAATAGAAGGAGTCTTGAGCCACATAAATAGTGTCTATATTGACCATTTCCAAAACTGAATCATTACTTGGGAAGTCTATGAAATTAATCAGTGGAACATAAATACTCATTAAATTGTCTGCTGTAATCCATCACCCAGTACAGAGTTATTCCCTTTTCTGTGCTTATAATGTCCAATTAACTGTTAATGGAATAAGCCCATGAAGACATTTTAAAGGATGTCAAAGACAACTGTATTAAAATAAAAAAGTCATGTGTAAAGTAATAATTTGATCAGAATATTTTACCAAGGTCTTTTTCACAGAGAAAGTGTCAATTTCTGTTTGGGAATGTCCCTATTCAGAAACTGGAGTGCCCTAACCACTGGCCCATTCTTCTTCTCTCTGGAGAAGAAAGCATTTCCCAGTGGCTAGAGCTAGAGCCTTGAACTTAGGAGCCCTGTTTACATTTCCTGCTCCACCACAGACTTCCTGTGTGACCTTAGGCAAGCCACTTAGGGTATCTCTACGCTGCCATATGACACCTACAACTCACTTGTGTTAGCTGACTAGGGCTCGTGGGGCTTTTCAGAAGTACTACGTACCTCAAGGAGCTGACTAAGGAGATATCTGAGCCATTAACAATTATCTTCAAAAATTAATGGAGGACAGGAGAGATCCCAGACAGGGCCGGCTCCGGGCAGCACCTTAGAACCAATGTTAGGGTTGCGGGGGGGCGCTCGCAGTGTTTTTTTTTTGTTTTGTTTTTTGTTGTTCGGCGGGGCGGTGCTCGAGGGGTATTTTTTTGTTTGTTTGTTTTTTGTTTCAGCTGGGCAGCACAGGGGGTGTTTGGGTGATGCGGAACTGGGGGGGGTTGGCGCGGAACTCAGGGGAGGGCGGGGGTTTGGGCGGCCTGGCACTGTGCTGGGGGGGGGGTGGGCGGCCCCGGACGGGGGGGGGGGGGGGGTTGTTATGGCGGGGCGGCGCTCTTCTTTTTTGCCTGGGGTGGCAAAAAAGTTAGAGCTGGCCCTGATCCCAGAGGGCTGGTTGAGAGCAAATATAGTGCCAATTTATAAAAAGGGGAATAAGGACAATTGGGGGAATTACAGACCAGTCAGCTGAACTTCAGTACCCAGAAAGATAATGGAGCAAATAATCAAGCAATCAATTTACTATCACCTAGAAGAAAACAAGGTGATAAATAACAGTCAACATGGATTTGTCAAGAAAATATCATGTCAAACCAACCTAATAGCCTTCTTTGACAGGGTAACAAGCTTTGTGGACAGTGGGGTATCACCATGCCTCAGTGGGTCACAGCTGAGAATACAGATTCAGGACAAACTGCTGAGAAATAGGGAAGACTCACCCCAACTAGTGGCTATTTTGTCATTAGATATACCAAGCCAGAAACAAAAATAAACTCTGTCTCTTCACACTGGTTAATAATAAGTCAAAAATACAGTCTCCTTAGGCATTCCAGCCCATATCTCACCACACAGCCCCTACACTTTATGATGAGTGGTTACTGAAAACCAATTTAATCAAATAATGGGTTCTGATCTCAGAAGACCAGACACATAGCCAGGTCAATATATAACTCAGATCTTACCCAATTATGCTGATGCCAATCCTTTAGCAACTAAAATCTAAAGGTTTATTTGTAAGAGAAAAGAAGAGAGTTAAAATGGTTAACAGATCATATACATAGAAACATTCCAATGTTCTTATACAGTATCAGGTTTGTAGCAGTGATGTTATAGACTGCTGTCTTGCAAAGTCTCTGGTAACTTCCAAAAGATTGGAAGGTCCTCAGTCCATAGTTCAAATGTGCTCCTTTTAGTTGCAAGTCCACAGTTCAGAGAATCAGAGCAAGAAAGAGGCAATGTGGAGATGATTCAAGGGTCTTTTGAACCCTTTGTCAGGTGCTTGGAATTCTACTGTCCCAAAACAGTAGAATTCAGGGGGAGGGATAGCTCAGGGGTTTGAGTATTGGCCTCCTAAACCCAGGGTTGTGAGTTTAATCCTTGAGGGGGACACTTAGGGATCTGGGGCAAAATCAGTACTTGGTCCTGCTAGTGAAGGCGGCAGGCTGGACTTGATGACCTTTCAAGGTCTCCTCTAGTTCTAGGAGATAGGATATCTCCCTTATTTAAAAAAAACAAAGCTCACAGCATAGTTTGTGGAAAATTACTGGCACAAGATGGAGTCCAGGGTCACATGAGGATATCACATGTCCTTAGATGGTTTGCTGACTCACAGGGGCAGCCATTATCCATATTCTGACTGGGGAGTCCACAGGAAGACTTGCCATTAGACAAGCTTTTCCTATGGCCCATTGTTAGAGTGAAGTGTCCTTTAATGGGCCGTTAAAATTGAATAGTCCATTCACCATGCTAGGCTGGATGTAAACTACCTTGTAGGTGTTACCCCAGGAACAACACATTTAAGATATAGATGCATAGCCAATATTCATAACTTCAGATACCAGGATGATACATGGATTTAAACAGGATAATCTTATGTAATCAAGCATAACTTTTCCATTGACACCATCCATGAAATACTTTGTACAAGATTTGTTGGAATTATCTAACAATGGCAATATTAATGATATAAATGATCATATTTCAAGCATATAGCATCATGGGGGAAGTGGGAGATGTGGTATATCTTGACTTTAGTAAGGCTTTTGATACTGTCTTGCATGACCTTCTCATACACAAAATAGGGAAATATAGCCTAGATGGCACTACTATAAGGTGGGGGCATAACAGGTTGGAAAGCCATTCTCAGAGAGTAGTTATCAGTGGTTCACAGTCATGCTGGAAGGGCATATCAAGTGGGTTCTCTCAGGGGTCTCTGAGAGGGATTGCAAGTGCTTTGGAGGATAGGATTGAAATTCAAAATGATCTGAACAAATTGGATAAATTGTATGAAGTAAACTGGATGAAATTCAATAAGGACAAATGCAAAGTACTCCACTTAGGAAGGAACAATCAGTTGCACACATACAAAATGGGAAATGACTGCCTAGGAAGGATTACGGCAGAAAGGGATCTGGGGGTTATTGTGGATCACAAGCTAAATCTGTAAAAAGCAACAGAGAGTCCTGTGGCACCTTTGAGACTAACAGAAGTACTGGGAGCATAAGCTTTCGTGGGTAAGAACCTCACTTCTTCAGATGCAGCATCTGAAGAAGTGAGGTTCTTACCCACGAAAGCTTATGCTCCCAGTACTTCTGTTAGTCTCAAAGGTGCCACAGGACTCTCTGTTGCTTTTTACAGATTCAGACTAACACGGCTACCCCTCTGAAGCTAAATCTGAGTCAACAGTGTAATACTGTTGCAAGAAGAGCAAACATCATTCTGTGATGTTGTGACACTCTGTATCTTGGGGGAATAGCCTGCACCCCCATGTTCACCCTTATAATATGATTGTGTGGTATCCAATGCAAAGTTCGTCATATCGGGAGTCTTCGGAAGACTCATGATACTTTGTTGTTATAGTAATGTTATAGGTTATAATTTCATGATAAGGCCTCCACTGGAGTATTGTGTCCAGTTCTGTGCAGGAAAGATGTGGACAAATTGGAGAAAGTCCAGAGGGGTGCAACAAAAATGATTAAAGATCTAGAAAAAACAAGACCTATGAGGAAAGATTGAAAAAAATTGGTTTGTTTAGTTTGGAAAAGAGACGACTGAGAGGGGACATGATGGCAATTTTCAAGTACATAAAAGGTTGTTACCAAGAAGAGGGAGAAAAAGTGTTTTCCTTAACCTCTGAGGATAGGACAAGAAGCAATTTGTTTAAATTGCAGCAAGAGAGGTTTAGGTTGGACACTAGGAAAAAATTCCTAACTGTCAGGGTAGTTAAGCACTGGAACAAATTGCCTAGGAAGGTTGTGAAATCTCTGTCATTGGAGGTTTTTAAGAACAGGTTAGACAAACACCTGTCAGGAATGGTCTTGTTATGTATAAGTTGTCCTATCTTTTGTTCAGGGACTGGACTAGATGACCTCTCAAGGTCCCCTCTAGTCTTACACTTCTATGATTCCACCACTTAGCCAGTTATTCCCTATTTTGTAGTTGTGCATTTGATATTTCCTTCCCAAATGCAGTACTTTGCACTTGTCTTCATTGAATTTCACCTTGTTGTATTCTGACCAATTCTCCAATTTGTCAAGGTTGTTTTGAATTGGAATCCTGTCCTCCAAAATTCATGCAACCTCTCCCAGCTTCGTGTTATCTGCAAATGTAATAGGCATACTCTCCATGCCATTACCCAAGTCAGTAATGAAAATATTAGATAATACTGGACCCAGGACAGACCCCTGCAGGACCCCACTAGATGTGCCTTCCCAGTTTGACAGAAAAGCATTGATAACTACTCTTTGAATACTGTCTTTTAACCAGTGGTGCATCCATCTTATAGTTATTTCATTTAGACACATTTCCCTAGCTTGCTTCTGAGAGTGTCATGTGGGACTGTGTCAGAAACCATATTAAAATCAAGCTATATCATGCTACCCCCCTATCCACACTAGGCCAATAATAAAATGAGGCATGTGGCATAGTGGACAGAGAACTGGATGGGGACTTAAGAGCATTGGTTTGATTCCCAACACTGCTGGATAGCCTGGAGGAAATCACTCTTCCCTGTTCTTTAATTTCCCCATCTATTAAATAGGGATAATTAGATTAATCTCCTCTGTAAAATGCTTTGAGACCTATTGATGAAATGTGCCATATAAGAGTTGTTATTATTATTATATTACCTCATCTAGGATGATGCAGTGGTATCAAAATACTTGGCTATACTTCATACATTTTTTTTAAATGATGTGTGGGGTGATGGCTGGGAGATATCTGTGAATCTTGGGGGATTTTGTAGCTGAATGGTTATGAAGTGTTGTCTTCATGGCTACTTTTGTATTCAAAGAATTCCAAGAAGAATTTGACAGATGGAAATTGTTCAGTTTCAAGTGGAAGCTTAGAGGCTTCGAATGTTGCTTTTTATCTTAAAATTATAAATAAATCTGCTTTGTACCTGGACTACACTAGAGGCTTGATGGTACACCATTTGAAGCAGACAACCAGATTACAGTCATGAAAAGTTTGGATTAGGTACATCTAAATGAATGAGGTACATTGCTAACTTCAAAACAATGTTGTAGATAATACAAGAATATATCCATGTACCATTTATGGAAATATGTTATAATCCCCTCTTATAATAGAAGAGTACTGAATATTTATATAGGATTGTGTTCTATGTTCATTTAATTTTCCTAGCATTCTTTCCAGAGTTCAGGGCAATATAGCAAGAAAAAAATTCTCTCAGTGTTTTCCTTTGTGGGAGATCTGAAGTGGACTTTAGTGTATGGTAGTTAAAAACATTTACAAGAGTAAAATGTGCCTCTCATAGCAACAGCTGGCACTCAATAGGTATAACTCAGGCATATAGACATGATTAAGTTACTATATAATATGCAATACATAAAATAGAAAGAAACAAGCTCACACTGGCAAAATCCAGTTCAAGTACTCAGGATCAGATTTTTAAAGGTATTTAGGTGCCTAAAGATGCAGATAGGTGTATAGAGGGATTTTCAAAATCACCTAGGCATCTGTAATCAATGGGAGGTAGGCACCTAACCTGCTTAAGTACTTCTGAAAATCTCACTATGTGCTTAGCTTTGTCTTTAGCGGCCTGTAACATGCTGTACCTCAAAGTAGCATTCTGTAACCCCCATATTCATCATTCATATGTGGTTGTGATATTTCATACAACATGCCATGAAAGATATCGTATGAAAGGTCATGATCTGCTGAAACTGACTGTTCTGTCAAAGTATATATATCATTAATGTGTATGAAGTAATGAGATTTTGCTGCATAGTTATTGAAATATGTTTTAAGTTTGGGAGTCTCCATTGCTAGTTCTCCATTGACAACAAACAAGGTGATCCACTCCCAGGAGGGTGTTACATGACCATTAATCAGCAAGGGAGTTGTAAACAAGGGATTTACAATTCATTAAGAGAAGTACCATACAATGTGCTATGACTCAGCAAAGCCCTCCTGAGGGCTAGTCTACACTGGCAATGTTAAACGCTGCCGCGGCAGTGCTTTAACATGGCTTGTGTAGTCGCGGCAGAGCGCTGGGAGAGAGCTCTCCCAGCACACTAAAAAACCCCACCTCCACGAGGGGCGTAGCTACCAGCGCTGGTGCACTGTCTACACTGGCGCTTAACAGCGCTGAAACTTGCTGCGCTCAGGGGGGTGTTTTTTCACACCCCTGACCGGGAAAGTTGCAGCGCTGTAAAGTACCAGTGTAGACAAGCCCTGAGCTAGTGTTTTCCAAGCACATGGACTGAGAATATAAAATAGGGGACAGTGTAATCATGCTTTTGCTTTTCTCCTCCCCCACCTATGCTGGAAGAAACAAGAATGCTGAGAAGACAATGACTTGAACAGAAGAGACTGGTCCCAGGCTTAAAGGGGAAGCCTGTGAATTAAGAACTATAACCTACCTGCAACATCCAGTGGGGTGAGAAAAATTGCTTGATCTAAATACTGCCTAGTCTAATAAAGTTTAAGATTTAGACTGGGTGCTTACTTTTTATGTTCTTTAGTAACTATATCTGACCTTTTGTGCCTACCACTTATAATCACTTAAAATCTATCTTTCTATAGTTAATAAATCTGTTTTATATTAAACCTAAACCAATGTATTTTGGTTGAAGTGCTTGGGAAATTTCAGCTCAATTTACAAAGGCTTTCCACATTGAGGGAGGGGCAGACTGGGTGATAAACTTACATTGGTCAGGCTTCTGACCAGGGCAAGACTCTATATTCCAGGGGTTCAAAGCTGGGGGTTTGGGACAATTGTTGGTGCCTTTCTCTGTGTGATTTGTGTGTGACTCAGAGAGCATACATGCAACTTACCTGGGTGTGGGGCTCCACATGCTGTTGTACTGAGTGATGACAGCACCTAGAGGGGTTTGCTGCTTATCACCAGCAAAGCATTGTGAGAGACAGCCCAGGGTGGAAAGTTAAGGGGCCACAGCGGTACCCCAGTTCCAGGTTGTACCTGGGGATCAAGTTACAGGGCCTAAATATCTTTGAAAATCTAAACAGCTGATGTCCTCTGATGGCTATTTGGAAGTGTATGTGAAAAAATGGGTGATCTTAGTCCAGTTCCAGTCAATGGCATAACCACAACTGGCACTAATTGGCAGACTTGAGGCAGTCTCTACATCACTTAAAGGTGGTGCATTCTAAACAGCTTTGATTGGAAGTTTGTATTGCTCCCACTCATACTTTACCTGTTAACAGAAGGTTCCTTCAGTCTGTGTTATACAGGAGGTCAGACTAGATGATCATAATCATCTCTTCTGGTCTTAAACTATATGAATCAATGAAATGTCAATCCTGAACTTTTCCTGAGCTTTGAATTCACTCAAAGGTAACTAAGAAATTGTCTCTGCAGGAGTACCCACAACCAGGATGATCAGGGAAACATTTACACATGGCTCTGTATGCAGTGTTGTTTTCCTGAGGTGAAATTCTTGCCAGGGCAGAAGGCCTGTACCAGACCACTTAAGCCATTACACCCAAATTCTACCCTATTACCCAGCCAGAGTAATTGAGAAACTGTGTGGGGGAGAGGGGGGAAATTGAAAGTAATCCTCCTTCCTAGGCAATTGAGGCTCTGCTTCCACTCCCTGCAACACCAGCTGAAGAGCTAGTGTGCCCCGTCCCCCCCGGCCCTTTTTCCCTGCCATCAAGACTGGTGGAATCATGTAATGGCACTTCCCTCAGCCCTTCCCCTTAACACTTGCTATGCATGGCCATATCAGGAACCTATTCAAGTCACAGTACAAGAATAGCAGCCAGCAGGTACTCTATCATTCCCTTTGCAGCAGAATTATGTTTAGGGTCCTCTCTATCTCCAGAGATAGGATAAAGATGGGGAGCCTTAACATGAAATTTAACTGGTACATAGGATTTTGTGTGGGCTTTTGGTACTGAGGTAAATTCCACCCTAGGAATAGTAACAGTTGGTGGTGTGTTAATTTTGATGGAATAAATGAGCACAAAAAGTCACGGTATTATATGACCCTGTCACTGTCCAACATTAAACAGTGTTAAACAAGGTTTGGGGTTTAGTTTACAGATACTTTAGCCTGCTTAATATCATGGCAAATGCACTATTAATTATTTTTATCCTTTTATTTTATATACAGAAAAAAAGGGAAAACAGTTAAAGCATTTGAAATGTAAAGTATTAAGTAAGGCTTTTATTTATTTTAACAATAACCCTTCTTCCCTTTCCCTTTAGGAAAACCCACCTATTTGACAATTTTTTAGGTGGTACTAAAGATCGTAATAATAGTCCTTTTCTAGAGAAAGAGATTTTAATTGATCTGGCCTGGAGCTGTTGTTTTTAAAGTCGAATCCCGTTTCCTACAAAACAAGACAAACAAACACAGGAGGAGAGAGAAAACAGCAAAGATAGAAAATACAGCATATGTCTTTAGTGTTGACTCTTATTTGCAACCTTACTGTTGGAAAAATACAGGCGTGGCACATGGCCTTTGTAATAGAGTGCTCAGAAGACCAGGTGGCCTAGTGGTTTACATGCTTGATTGCCATCCCCTTGCTTCCCTGACAGAGATAGCTCAGTCCTTAAGAAAGTGTGGTAGGAGGACTTAAGCCCTCCCTCTCCAGCAGGTCCCAGCCTAACGTCCTGTGTGAAGCAACACCAGTAGAATCCTCGGAGTAGAGAGTCTAAGTCCACTGCTTGGGGCAACTTCCTACCTCTGTTTCTTCAGTTTGGGGCATGGTCTCTATAATCCAAACAGTCTGTATTGATTTGACTTGAGGAGTGCCCCCCGTGAACCTTTTGTAGTATTTTGCCAAAGCCTGAGGTCCTCTAGGTGAGGCGGATGTAACATTGGAGGGGCCTAGCCCCATAATGTCTCTATAGTTAAATCACACAGTTCATCCACTGTTGGGTGCTCTTTAGCAGTCTCCCTTAGACAGGGAGGCAATGCTTCTTCTCTACTGGCTGTCCCGGCTACCAGGTTTGTAGAGACACTCCCCTCATGTAGAGAAGCAAAGCTACCTCCTGCCTCTTCATCAGTCAGCCTTGAAGTGAGCCAGGTTCCTTCCTTTTCTTCCCCCTCCAGGCCAGGCATTGGCTGCAGGTATAGCAGGATGGGGCTAGCTGGGCCTATAGGTCTCTTTCACCCTTTTCATGCTGGTGTGAGGTTTCTCAACCTCATCAGTCTTATTAGCCACTCTGAAACCTGGCTATATAGGGCATTGCCTTTAGCTGCCTCACAGGCTTACAGCAGTGTTGCACAATATCCTGTCTTGGGTGGCTAAGCCAGATTCTTCCTAGACAGAAGGAAAAGGGAGAGAGATAGGAAAGGGAAGCAATGAGGTGGTGAAGGAAAAGAACATCAGGGGTGGGTATGGGTGTGACAAAGTTTCCCAGGTGGTGGTTGGGATTTAGTTGGAGATGGCAATGTTATCTGGGTCTCTCTCTGGACCAGTTTGATCAGGATGTTTAGGTTTAGGATGATGGCGGCCCAGTGGTGGATCCCAGGGTACCAGGAATGTGGGGGTGGCAGCCATGATGGTAACACTCAGTCTTATCTTCTCTCTTTTCCTCAGTGATTCTGGGGCGGGGGGAAGAGGGAAGTATTTTTTTTTTATTTTAAGGACCCCAAAATGGAGTGATGGGTGGAATGGCCCATCCCTTCATTGTTTTGTTGACCAATCAGGCCTAATTCTTTCCACCCAATTTTGATTATTTATTTCTGATCCTAAGCTTTTTCTTGTTGACCAGGCATGATTTTAACACAGTCCTTGACTTATATCAGTAGAAATGAGAAGGTCTACAAACACCATACAAAACACAAGCAGGAAAGGTTTAAGAACCCTTTCCACCAGCAGACAGAAAAAACAGCCCCACCCTGGCTCAACTGTGAAAAATATCAATTATGGAGACATGCCCTAGCAGCTGTAGCTAATGAGGGCAAGCCCAAGCATAAAGAGTGAAAGACAGGAAGAGTGTGGGCAAAAGAACTTGTGGGCTTTAAGAGAACAACTCAGTTTCAGAGTGACAGAAAAGCTAGCATCAGGATTCCTGTGAAAGCCTTAGAACTGCTTGAAACGTAAGGGAGCTAGAGGCAAAAGCCCTTAACAGCAAGGGCTTTTTGACCCATTTATGTTACAGTTATGGACTTGGCTTTTTTGTTGAGTTGATTCAAACTACAGCTGCCCAGGTCAAGGATTGATCCAGGCTATTTGAACTGTGCACAAGGTGGTGTATGTCACTGCTGATGGTAGGCCTTTTCGTCTGGATTAATTTGGTCTTCCTTTTATACCCTTTTTATTACCATTTATTGTTATAAGTTACTGTGACATTTTATGAACTTTTACTTTTTTACAACTGAGCTTTCAATTAGGGTCAATTTGTAGGCCCAGTTATTAAAACATTAGCCAGTCTAAGCTCTGTCATAAACCACAAAGATTGCTTGCATCTAGAATGACTGCCCAACAGAAACTTTGTGTGTGTGTGGGATACAGGAGACTAAATATTTATAGAGAGGTAGCTGCAGTTGTCCTATAAATTATATCAGCATAGACTAACATACAGTAAAAAAAAAAATCACTTCTCCCTTAGCCTTTGTCTCTCAGCATACAATATCATACCACTGAGCACCACTTATAGTGTAGATCGTCCTATGGGCAACAGCTGGCTACACAATTTTAGAAAGAAAGGAGAAGCAAGCTCAGCTTTCTCTATGGTTGTTGGCAGGGCCGGCTCCAGCTTTTTTGCCGCCCCAAGTGGCAGAAAAAAAAAAGAAAGAAAAAAGAAAAATCTGATTGAGCTGCCGAAGAAGAAGAAGAGAGGGAGTGAAGGACCCACTGCCGAATTGCCGCTGCAGATCTGGATGTGCTGCCCCAATAACGGACAGAGTGCCGTCCCTTTCTATTGGCCACCCCAGGCACCTGATTCCTTCGCTAGTGCCTGGAGCCAGTCCTGGTCGTTGGAAGTCTATTTCATCATTTCAGTAGCTGTACTTTATGAATCTCTTCCTAGCAGGTTTGGTCAATCTAACCACACAAACAATGTCAATGATGTCTTGTAAAAGTAAATGTTAATCCCCTTGGATAGTTATAAGTCTGCCTAACATCTTGCTGTTATAATACTAATGTCTGACTTACTGGATTCACCACATTTTAATCAATATATTTCTAAAATTAGACTTTAGTTTTTATATTAGCCCATTTTTCAAGGTATTTCGGTAACAAGTTTTATATTGCAGGGGTGAGATGACTATGGGCTTAAACTCCATAAAGCACATTAGCTTACTTTAAGATGTATACAATAGGGTCCAGGTTTCCTTAACCTTAAAAATAATGGATATTCATGCTGTCGCCCTTAATGCTCATCCTAAGTACCTTAATCCAGGGAGAGACCTATTGATTTCAGTGGGATTACTACACAGTGTGAGGTAAGGATGGCAGAATCTGGCCCCTAGTCAATTCTGCAAAGTAGTCTGGTCCCAGTATTCATCTAAATAATTACTAATGAAAAAAAGTGAAGCAAACTCTTTGAGCTCATTCTACTAAATATTTCTAAAACAAGGATCATAAGGTCCTGAGGCCTGAAGCAAGTTTTCTGAAGGTTTGTTATGATACCAATAGGCCCCTGATCCTCCTTCCATTAGAGTTTTGCCATTGACTTCAAAAGGAAAAGGAGAAATCTTGCCTTAATAACTTATGATCCTCAGTACCAAAGAATATGGACAGGTGAATTCAAATTGCATTAGGTTCAATCCACTCATCTACGTATAATGTTAAGTCATTGTGTTCTAATGCCATTTCTTCTTCCAACATCAATTTTAAAAATCAGGAATTGCCTTGTTCCTATGGGTCAGCTGTTTGAGGTGTTTTTTTTTTTTAATGAACTTTTTTTTCCCATTTCCAAATGCCTGCTCTCCCCCTCAGGAGCGGATAATTTAAACTTAAATTACACTTATAGCTGGTGACAAACAGGAGCTGCTCAGTTCAGAAAAGAACACCTCTTTCAGCAACACCATGCCTTATCAAGTTCTGACAGCAAATAAAGTACTTGGTGAAGCAAAGTTTTCCTTAAGCTGAATAAGGTGCCCTGTATTCCTTGCAGACCTGGAGCAACAGGGGCCTGAAATAATTGGGTTTATTTCTAAGATTCAACTGGCCTCCACATTATTTATTTATTTATTTATTTATTTTGATTTAGAAACCTGTGCAATTTCTTGGTTATAATTTTTTTCGTTAAGATGCCAAGAGTCCTCCAGACACAGGAGCTGAAAAATGGTAATTAATTTTAAGGCAGGGGTTCTCAACCTTTTCCTTTCTGAGGCACCCAGCAGCATGCTATAAAACCTCCATGGCTCACCTGTGTCACAGCAACTGATTTTCTGCATATAAAAGCCAGATCCAGCGTTAGAGGGTAGCAAACAGGGAAATTGCTTGGGGCCCCATGCCACAGGGAGCCCCATGAAGCTAAGCTGCTCAGGCTTCAGATTCAGCCCCAGGTTGTGGGGCTCAAGTACTCGGGCTTCAGCCCCATGCAGTGTGGATTTGGCTTTCTGCCCTGGGCCCCACTTAGTTTGATGCTGGCCCTCCTTGATGGACCCCCTGAAACCTGCTCATGGCTCTCCAGGGGGCCGCAGACCCCTAGTTGAGAACCACTGTTTTAAGGGACAGATTCCGCCATCCTTATGTGTAAAAGTACCATACTTCAGAAATAGTCCGTGTTCATGTCTGAAATCAGCCCACAATTATGTTGTTAACGGGAATCAACCTTTATATTACCACCTAGATTTATTTCACTCAAACAACCCAGTGTTTGACTCCTGTTATAGCAACATGATGTAAATGTTTCCTGTTTCTTGTAAATGAGAATACAATTCTTAGTTGAAATCATTTTTCCCCCCCTGAATAGTGAAAAAATGTTCCTTTACTATTATAGTGTTCTCATGGCCAAGATGGAGTCCGCTCCGCAGGCAGCTCCAGACAAGAAAAGGTGTGTACAGGAACACAGCAGGGAAATTCCCTTCTGCCCCAGAGGCACCTGTTCCAAACCCCAGTAAACATACACACACCAGAACAATACAATGAATATACAAAAGGGAAATATTTATTTACAGAGAGATGAATGAAGGAAAAATAACAGGAGGGAAGATAGGGGGAGTAGTAAAACAGGATTACATCCAACACGAGGACCCACAGGCCCCGTGGTATCACAATTTGAAAGCGCGGACACCAAGCAATGCATCTACACTCAAAGTTCAGGAATCCTGGGCAGAGTTCCAGTCCAGTGGTGAGTCCTGGGTGCTCCTGGTCATCTTTAGTGCCAGTGAACTTTCCCCAACAAACCCCTCCGGTGCCCTTTCCTGCTGCTTTCTGCAAACCCACACAGAGCGACAACCTCCCCACTTAGCTAGCTACAGCCTCCCTCCTTATCCCCAGTGCAAAATCACAAGCCCCTAGGGTTACTAGGTGTCCTGATTTTATAGGGATAGTCCTGATTTTTGGGTCTTTTTCTTATATAGGCTCCTATTAACCCCCACCCCCGTCCCGATTTTTCACATTTGCTGTCTGGTCACCCTACAAGCCCCAGTACTCACGGCCTCATACAGCTCTGGGCAACAGTGATACTGGGTCTGGCTCTGTTTTGTCCTTCTTGGATGATTCCTTCTTGGCATGGTGCTCCTCCTGGCCCCTGCCCTGAGGCATCCCCAGTCAGTTGCTCTGTCCCTCTGGGGCTTCAGGCTGCTTATCATCTGCTTCTCTATGTGAGGGCCTGCCCACTGTAGGCCTTCTTGTCTGGAGAGACAGACACACACCACTGTCTCTCTCCACTCCTCTGGAACAATCAACACTTCCTCTGCTTCAGGACAAGGTTTTAAAGGGGCCATCATCTCTAAACCCCAAGAGGGGACTACACCCTACAAGAGTGTGGTTACAGTTCTCTATAAGTGACACAATTTAAACCCCAGTTTTAGGATTTAAGTGACATTTAGGTGGTACATAGACCTTGTGCTGGGACCTCTTCAGAGGAGTGATTTTACTGCTATATGAGTGGCTCAAAATTGTTCTTTTTCTTTCTGAAAGGCTTTAATTGAGGGGCATGTTTTTGAAGCCCTACATTGAGATTTGTGCATCTGCTCCTCCGACTATAGGATTTGCCTGGATAAAGCCCTTAATGCTACTTAAAAAATTTACCCCTTCAACTTCAAATTGGCTTCTGGTCCAGGCCCAAAGTTCTGAGTCCATTAGGATCAAGGTCCACAGCTAGAAAGTCTAAAAATCTTTGCATACAAAAGCCTCCACATGAGATAAAAGCAGCCAAATCCAGTTTAATCGAAGCACAGAAAGGTGAAAGCACTTTAGGAAGTTCTGTCAAAATGTCATTTACATTTGACAAAATCTACCTTTTACTTCTCATCAAAGCTCTGGCACATGCCATGGCAATTTCACCTGATCAGCATTGCTGTATGGCTATTTATTGCCTTAGTCCCATTGAGCTATAGTGTATTGAGGTGCCCTTTGCAAACTGAAAGAATCAATTCTTTTTTTTCACTTGAAAGATGTCATTATATCAGTAAATTTTCAGCAATCTATCAGGATGTATACAACTCTCCTTTATGGGGTTGGAGAATAAAACATTATATTATCTAGTACACGCTTTGGGCATAGCCATGGCTGAGTGTCTGTTTTCAACCAATAGATATAACAATAACAGATTCCTAACTTTAAAATGAAAGGACTATACTGACCATAAATAATATCCTCTATGCATCTTGCCTAGAGGTAAAGTCATCATCTGGAGTGTACCAGTCTGCTCAGACTTAATTTGGCATTTGAACCAAAGAGCTTTTTCTCCTTTTTCTGGAAATACAATGCTTCTGACAGTTCAGACATTGCAAGAACCTACACCTTACGTTACCTACTAGGGAGCTGCTGTGCACTGTCTCTGAAGTCTGGATGGTAATTCTCACTTGAATGTACTGCAGTTTACCTCAGGAACAAGGAACGTAGTGCACTTAATTACCGTTGTGTAGTCACAGTTTGGTCTATTTCAGGTAGTATTTTCACTGTTAATGTAGGCCCAGTTTGTGGCCAGCTCCAGTGCCAATGTGCAAGGGCAGGAGGGGGACATGAAAAGCCTTCTCCCTTTTTTCCCTTTGCTGCAGAGGAAAGAGACAAATTCAAATATTGCCTTTCCCTGAGTTGAAGGATGAGGCAGGACTAACAGTGCTAGCCACTGTAAAGGGAGTGGTGTGCTAACCATTTCCACTCCAGGAGGCAGGGCCAGCTCCAGGCACCAGCCCACCAAGCATGTGCTTGGGGCGGCGCCTGGAGGGGGGCGGCACGGCGGGGCGCTCCGGCCCGAGAGCGGGGCCGCGACTGGGCTCGCCGCCCTCCCCACGGCACTCTGGCCGTCGGGGAGAGTGGAGCCGCAGCGGGCTTGCCGCCCTCCCCCGGCGCTCTGGTCAGGGAGAGCGGGGCCCCGGCCGGGCTCGCCGCCCTCCCCCCGATGCTCCGGTCGCCGGGGAGAGCGGAGAGCCCCGGCCAGGCTCGCCGCCCTCCTCCCGGCGCTCTGGCCACTGGGGAGAATGGAGAGCCCCGGTCAGGCTCGCCGCCCTCCTCCCAGCGCTCTGGCCGCCGGGGAGAGCGGAGCTGCGGCGGGTTCACCACCCTCCCCCCAGCGTTCTGGCCGGTCGGGGATTGCGGGCCCACGGCCAGGCTCGGTGCCCTCCCCCGCCGCGTTGGGCAAAAAAGCCAGAGCCGGCCCTGCCAGGAGGGCACAGCAGTCACACTCATTCCCCATGTGAGTTGGGAGTTTATGAGATCAGGAGACATTACTTTGGTTTCTTGTTCTATGGTTCTCTCGGTATAAAATAATGACCATTCTTACCAAAAATACGTGGTTGCTCATTTTGACCAAACATAAATCTTGATTTTAAATATTTGATATTGTGTAGTGCATATTAATATTATGTTTTAGCAGGAGAATACTCTTTGGGTCTATTATTAATTAATATAAATAGATGTTGTCTGGACTTGGTGGATTTTAACTGGAGTTGGGCCTAAACCAAACCACGGATCCAGACACCCCCACATTTTTCAGGGAAGGGGGTGGTTTCTGAATCTTATCGCAGATCCAGATGTGAATCCAAATTCCACACTTGTCTCCCATCGCTATAATAGGATGAACCAGAACACTTAGTAAAGACGCTACCTATGCCAGCAGGAGGGCTTCTCCTGTCAATGTAAGTACTCCACCTCCCAGGAGGTGGTAGCTATGCTGATGCAAGAAGCCCTCCTGATGACATAGTGCTGTCTACACCAGGAGTTAGGTCATTACAACCCAGGGTGCCAGAGGACCCTCTGTTGCTTGTCATTACAACTGTCATTCATGAGCATGGATTTTCCATTCCCCTGAGCAATGTAATTATACCAACAACATACGTTTGTATTGTAGACCAGGGCTGAGTCAGGTCTTTTCTCTCAGAAGGGAGATATAGGTCTAGTTCTCTGAAAATACCACATTTGTTTCAATGGGTGGCATAAGATTTGTATGTTCGGTTTTTCCATAATCCTAATTCGGTCTCGGTTTGGTTGAGGCTGACAGTAAAATAGGATTACACCTTTGTGACCAATAATATTTATATCTTAGGGAAATGATCACACTTCCAGAATAAATATAAACTTGCTATTTTTAACAACTGACATCTTTCTCCTGGTCAGTTAAGTGGTTGGTTTGCTCTCCTAACCCCCGCTAAAGCTTTTTATGTTCCAGTCTTTGCCACAGCCACAAATTATAATGAATGTCAGTAGATCACACTGGATTTGGCCATTTAACCCCAAAATTGATGGAGAGTTTCTGTTTGGGTATTTTTTTAAAAAAGCCTGAACCTCTATTACATCTTCTATGTCAGCTGATCGTAATTTTGGTTCAGACAAATGAAAATGTCTCAGTACATAAAGTTGATTCCAGTGGCACCTAGAGATTATACTAAAAGTCTGGATGAGTCATGGAGAATTTTGTTCTGAGATAGAACACTGTGATGGAATCACTATTTAACATGTGGATGGGATAAGCAGGTAAGGATAATGCATGCTACTAAGCATTATTAGAAGAGTCTGTCTGAGCAGCAAAAATAGTAAAAATGTTGAACCACAAAAATTTGACAATAAAGCATTTTAAAAGTGAATAGATTGGCCACATTACAAAAAAAAGCACAGACGCTGCCTACAACCAATTAGTCAGTTACCTTGGTCCTACAGAGGGACTTAGGCATTATAATGCTCAGTGTTGCAGCACTTAACTTTTGGGCATTCTGCTACCCAGTGGAATCCTCAGCCCAAAGTTGGGCACTCAGCCTCCCTATATAATGCATGGGGAGGGCTGAATGGGATTCATATAAGCCAGCAAGCTGAGCAGAGAGCCTTCTAAACTAGATGAAAGGAAATGCTGAGAGGAGGGCATGGCATAAGCCCCACCCCTGACATGCAGTTAGGCTCCTAATTCTGGTCAGCCATGTACCCTCTCCTGGTGTTAGGTGCCTAAGCCAGAACAGCTTTTTCTAAAGAAAAAGAGAGAGAGAGGAATGTACCAAGAATGGTACTAACTCATTGGACTCATCTGGGATGAGTGAAGCCCAGTTTTCAAATCCCCGCTATGCATGATTTGGAGTATGGCTCTGAACTTGGATCTCCTATATTCCAAGTCCCGTGCTCACCGTTGGCTATTCTGGAGTCCATCTCTCCTGGTGAAGGTGTTCCACTTTTTATAAATAATCGTTCACTAAAGCAGGGAAGTTTTTAAAAAAGCTACTGTGATCATAAATTACTTTCCATAGCTCTTTCAGACTTTATGTATCAATTTCCAGGTATCCAAGATTTTGTTATGATATAATTTAAGTAAGAGTTTTGTGGACTCCAAAAGCCTAACATGAATATTTTTAGGACTTCTACTAAAATAAAAATAAATGAGCAGGCATTTCATATTGAGTTCTATACCACATTAATAAAAGCTAGAGATAGTCAAAGGCCATGTCTATATTACCACTTATGTCAGCAAAATTTATATCACTCAGCAATGTGAAAAAAACACACACCCCGAGCGACATAAATTACGCCAGCATACGTGGTAGTGTGCACAGCGCTATGTCAGGGGGAGAGTTTCTCCCCCTGACATAGCGACCAGCACTCGTTGGGGGTGGTTTAATGAAGGCGACGGGATAGCTCTCTCCTGCCAGCATAGAGAAGCTACACAAGAGACCTTACAGCGGCACAGCTGCATTGGTACAGTGTGCTGCTGTAAGCTCTCTATTGTAGACACAGCCTAAATCTGTTGTGGCAACTGGGGTAGCATTTCCTTTATTCCTGCTCTCAAACTTCAAGTGATACAAACATATGCACACACATAGTACACCAGCCCATTAATCAGTTTAAATGAAAATATCCCAAAATACCACAGGATATTGAATCCTAATGAGTTTTAAGATAAAATTAGTTTTAATTGGACATATTAGCTTGTTATCAAATAGTTGCAAAAGGGGAAAAGACATATAAAAGTAGCCAGGACTGTAATTTAGAGACTTCTGCTGCCAAATTGACTGGCTAGTGTTTAGGCAAAGTCTTTTCTGCTAGAAAAGAGCAATCTCTGCCAATAACTCAAGCCTATCAATCTTTATGATTTTAATGGCATGTTATACCATTAACAAAAATAATAAACCTCTGAGGTTAAGGGTGTTTCCTTATTAATGTATTTTGATTAAAAAATTACAAACTGGGATCTGATTTGGGTTTTTAAACTACTCCCATATTTTAGTTTAAAATGTGATTCTTAAATTTAATATACTCTAGTGATTTAAAAAAACCCTCCAGATTCTATGTATTTAAATAAACCACTTCATCATCATTTGGTGAATCTTCAGTATTCACTACTGCAAACACAAGTCCCAGAGTGTGGGTGCTAACGCTGTCAGTGATGTTTATGCACAAACAACTGTGCGTTAGGATGATAAGGCCCAGCATAAATTGAAGTTATTGCTAAACAAAAACAGCCATGTTAATTTTGGTTCCATTTGAAAGATAAGAAAGAGCTGGGAAAAGGAAATATTTTCAGTGGATTGAGATAATAGAATCATAGAAATGTAGGGCTGGAAGGGACCTCAAGAGATCATCTAGTCCAATGGTTCTGAACTGGGGTATGGGTACCTCTGCAGAGGTCTTCCAGGGGGTACATCAACTCAGCTAGAGTGGGGAGAGATAGCTCAGTGGTTTGAACATTGGCCTGCTAAACCCAGGGTTGTGAGCTCAATCCTTAAGAGGGCCACTTAGGGGATTTGGGAGTAAAAAATCAGTGCTTGGTCTGGCTAGTGAAGGCAGGGGGCTACACTTGATGACCTTTCAGGGTCCCTTCCAGTTCTATGAAATAGGTATTTCTCCATATATAGATATTTGCCTAGTTTTACAACAGGCTACAGAAAAAGCACTAGTGACGTCAGTACAAACTAAAATGTCATACAGACAGTGACTTGTTTATACTTCTCTATATACTATACACTGAAATGTAGATACAATATTTATATTCCAATTGATTTATTTTATAATTATATGGTAAAAATGAGAAAGTCAGCAATTTTTCAGTGATAGTCTGCTGTGACACTTTTGTATCTGTATGTCTGATCTTGTAAAAAGCAAGAAGTTTTTAAGTGAGTTGAAACTTGGGCTACGCAAGACAAATCAGACTCCTGAAAGGAGTTGGGAAAGGTTGCGAGCCACTGATCTAGTCCATCCCCTTGTGCTGAGGCAGGAACAAGTATACCTACACTGTGCCTGACACATGTTTACCCTGGTCTTTAAAACCTCCAATTATGGAGATTTCACAACCTCCCTTGGAAGCCTTGCCCTTGCTGCAGATTAAGCCCATTATTTTTTGTCCTACCTTCAGTGGACATGGAGAACAACTGATCACCATCCTCCTTTTATAACAGCCCTTAACATATTTGAAAACTGTTATCAGGTTTCCCCTTTAGTCTTCTTTACCGAAGACTAAACATGCCTTTTTTTGTTTTGTTTTTAACCTGTACTCAGAGGTCAGGTATTCTGTACCTTTTTGGTTGCTCTCATCTGGACTCCCATTTGTCCACATATTTCTTAAAGTGTGGCACCCAAACTGGACAGAATACTCCAACCGAAGCCTCCTCAGGGCCGAGTACAGTGGAACAATTACCTCCTGTGTCTGACATACAACAACCCTGTTAATACACCCCAGAATTATATTAGTCTTTTTCACAACGGCATCACACTGCTGGCTTATATTCAATTTCTGATCCACTGTAAGTCCCAGATCCTTTTCTGCTATATTTCTGCCTAGACAGTTATTTTCCATTTAATATTTGTGCATTTGACTTTTCCTTCCTAAGTGTAGATGGCAAATGGGAAGAGAATGAAAACTAGAAAGTTCTGGATTATAAATCTTGATTTCACCTTGGGCTCTCCAGCTGCTTATCAGTGATCAGGAAATACTCACCTACTGCTTAATTACTTGACACTGCTTTGGTATATGTGACACCCGGAAAAGAAATTAGAGCAGTCTCTTAGAGACACCTCTATGCAGAACTACATCTGAAGTCATTGGGAGTTCCACATGCATAGGGAATTCAGGATTGGGCTTCTTGACCTCATTCTGAGAAGTGCATTTTTTCCCCATGCCTGTTATAGTTCACCTGCCCTCTATGGCAGCATAATAAGAAAGCACACTACCTTTTTTAAAAAAAAACCAACCGTGTTAAAGTATAAAATTATGTCAAAATGGTGCTTTCTTACTCAACAGATATGATTCTACATACACAGTGGGGGCCTATCTGCTGACTTGAGTGACTATAGAAAGGGTTTTTTAAAAACTACTTTTATTGCCTTTTAGCCCTGCAGCACCAGAAACAATATGAGACAGTGAACAGGATTCTGTTCTTTCTTGTGCATCATCAGCAGAATAGTTTACTACATTACAACTATGGTTCCAATAAGTTACACAAATGCAAAACCATGAAGGTGTTGCACAAGTGCCACTTTGGAAATAATCTGAAGGCAATGGGTCACTAAGTGTCATGGAGTGGAGAATGTTCTTGCAAAATTTCTATTACTGGTAATGGCTGTTGCATTAATTTAGATGGAATAAATGAGCCAAAGGTATTAACGTAATCCAGTCACCACATTAAACAGTGCTAAACAAGGTTCAGGTTTGGTATACAGAGATCTCAGCCTGCTTAGTACCATGGCAAACATACCATTAAACATGCTTCTAACCTTTTATTAAAGATGAAGAGAGTAAGGGAAAACAGTTAAAACATTTGAAATGTAAAGCATTAAATAAGGCTTTCATTTTAACTTCTAGAGAGTTCTAGAAGGAAAAAAAAACCTTGTCTGACAGTCTCTTAGATGGTTTTAGAGATGGTAGTAACTGTTCTTTGGGTAAAAGAGAAGTTAGTTGGGATGAGCTGGAGCTGTTGTTATTGCTGCTGTTGTTAAAGTCAAATCCAGGTTCATCCCAGGTGGTGTGTGGGATTCAGCTGGAGCCAGCAGCGGTGGCAATGTCATCTGAGTCCCTCTCTTTGGCTCCATCTGGTCAGGACATCTCTCATGCTCAGGATGACAAAGACCTGGGGTTCCAAGAAACATTGTGGGTGGCAGCCCTGACGTTGAAGCTTGCATCAGTAACTCTGTCTGTTCTTCTGTCTTTTTGCCCCAAAGTCTCTGTCTTTAAGGACCCAAAAAGAGATTGATGGGTGGAATAGCCCATCCCCTCATCGTTTTGTTCACCACTTAGGCCTAATATCCAACACACCAATTTTGGTTCATTAATTTCCAGACTCACATTTTCTTGTTTAGGCCCTTTTGTTTAGACTAATTCAGTTTTTCTGTCTCATGTACCTTTCCCCATCATTTATTATTGATTATTATGACATCTTATGAACTTTTACATACTTTTTAGAGTTGAACTCATAATTAGAGTAAATATCTTGGCCCAATTATCATAACATGGCATGTGAGAAGGTAAAACCAAGTTTGACTCTCAGGGTCCAGCTTGAGTTTTCATGGCTGCTAGTTATTAGAAAAATATATAAACCTTAGATGAAATCCTGGTACAATGAAACTCAGTGACAAAACTCCCATCGACTTCACGATGGCCAAGATTACATCTCTCATCTTTGTATTTGTAATGTATTTTTTCCCCAAGGTAGGATGCGAATGGACTATAATTTATTTGCACATTACAAAAAAAAAAAAAAATACAGGAAGGAGGGAATGATACCCCATTATATGAAGTCCTACAGTGTTCTACAGAAATTACCCATATCCCCTTTGAAAGATGTAGGGACAAATCCTAACTGGGTATAAATCAGCATAGCTCCACTGACTTAATAGAACTATCCCAATTTACATCTGGCTTGCATTCTGGACCACTCTTAAGTAAACAGGTTGAAGCAAAACTAAAAAAATATATAAATACTCCCTTTCTTCATTTTCCATGCTTGAGCCTCGGAACTCAGCTGCACAGTTTGAGACACTGCAGTAATGGGAACTGTCTGGCATATAGTACATACTATGTTCTCATATACACAACACACACATATTCCAGTACAGAGCAGCGCACTGCATATATACAGTCTAATATATCACACCCTGTATTATAAATATCTACTTTTATATAAGATGCTTAATTTAATTGACTTTCTTAATTCTGCCCAATTTTAGTTGAATGAGTATCCTACAAGTTTTCACCATTTTGTACATATTTCTAGTAGAAGCTGAAATATTGTGTGTTCCTTGGTAGACATTTTCAGTTATGATTTATTCCCTCGCAAGGTACATGAATTCATATAAGCAACCAAGCTTAAAACGGGTCACTTTATTAAAGTAAGTAGGAGACCATAATTTAAATGAAAAAGGATGTCATTTTAATAGATATCTGAATTTAAAGAAAATGAGCTTTCAGTTTTGGGGCTATTCTTGTCCTCGATAAACTTTACATCCAGTTCTACTGGAAATTACATTCTGATTAATATCAGTGTAACAAAATGGCTAAAAGTATGTGCTTTTTGGTGCTAAAAGTCCTGGGTTCAATTCCTACTGATCTCCCCCCCCCCCCCCCCCCCCGTTAGGTATTTCCCCAGCACTCAGTTAAATTCTGGGATAACATAAGTGTCTGGAACACTTAGCCTTTCCTTGCAGTTCTATGCTCCATATAAGGCCTGATTCTCCTCTCACTTACACCAGGAATAACTCCACTAATGTCACTCCACTGACTGAGGTCAATGGAGTGACACTAGTTTAAAAATGGTGTAAAGTGAGAGGAGAAGAAGTCATGCACCCCATTACTTTCAGCTGGTACTTCTCATGATCTAGTAACTCTCTAAACACAAACACAAAGCATCTCATTCTCATTTACGCAATGGTTAATTTACACCAGTCTGAAAGTGTGTGTGTGGGGCGGGGGCTTATGGTGGGCACAAATTACAAGTAAATCTGCCAAAGAGGTGCAAATTGATCTTAGACTATGTCTACACGACAGACTGTGCTGCTGCAGCTGTGCCACTGTAAGGTCTCCCATGTAGCCACTCTGCTGGCAGGAGGGAGCTCTCCTGCCGGCATAATTAAACCACCCTTAACGAGCAGCACAGGAGAGCCTCTGCCACCGACACAGCGCTGTCCACATCGGCACTTTTGTTGGTGGTTTTTTTCACACCCTTGACCAACGAAAGTTTTACTGACAAAAGTGCTAGTATAGACATAGCCTAAGGATAAATTAGAATCAGGCACAACCACTCTGATTTGGTAGCATTTCAACACCCACTTTGGGCTGTATTAGCTGATCTGCTAAGTTCTCTTTGAGCCTCATGAGTGGGTCATTGCATTCACTGTATGCAAGTTTAAGGATACAATCTAACTCTTACTGAAGTCAGTAGAAAAATTCTCATTGACTTCCTAAGGGTTGACGCATGTCCTAGATAATTACAAAAGGCGCAAGGCAGTGAAGAATTAGGGCAGATCTACACTACTGTTTAAGTTGATCTAACTTATGTCACTCAGGGGGTGGGTAAAAGACACCACCCGAGCAACACAAGTTACAGCAACCTAAGCAGCGTCCACACTGGCACTGTCAGCTTGACGACATAGCTTCTGCCTCTCGCAGATGTAGCACTTCTACTGTAGACCTGCCCTTAAGCCCTATGAATTCACAGAAGAGACTTTTGCCATTGACTTCAATAAGAGCAAAAGCAAGCTGTCTAAGCATTTACATATATTGAGATTGAAATTCAGAGAGAGAGAGAGAGAGTTCATTGGATACCCTGGTTCACAGTTGACCAAATTGCTAAGAGCAATTTTGTTTCTACCCTAGCTCAAAACATATCTGTCAAACTTTTCCATCTAAAACTTTTTTAACCCAGCTGCAAATCACTCCATCTGTGTTGAACAGATAAGTACAGAAATAAAGGAGACAAATTTATCTGACTAATTTATTAGTTCTGCTTTTTCTCAGATGAGATGTGATGAAGAAGTGGCTTTTGTGGTATCTCAGTATTGTAGGATGGAAATAATATGAAGTACAAAACTGAACTTTTTATCAGGCACATTTGAAAGGTACAGTAAGCGATATTCTCTACGGGCAGGAGAAGTTATCTCCATCAGGAAATGAATTTGCATCATTTAACTTTTTTTTCACTTGATGCATTGTATGCAATATTAGGAGATGAAAACATGTTTTAAATTACACACAGAACCAAATGACTCATAACCACATCCTAGATCCTTTGGCGATCAGAGTTCTATAAATACCGAAGATAAATAATTTTTTCCTATATAAGGCACTGCAGTACCTGAGGACTTGGAAGCGCTTACCAAATTTCTATTCTCACAACTTTCCATTGTACATCCTGGTCAAGTGAGACCTAAGAAGAGCTGAAGTCAGCAGAAGCACTTAGCCTTAGAAAGTCAGCATGGTGAGATAAATTTGTACAATATCTGTAGGGTTGACAAATCAGTTTAAAGAGATATAAATATAGCTCTCGGTCCCCTATTTGAAAGATTCCCTGTAAACAAGATTTATTAGGAAATGTTCTTCATGTCAGTATGAAACATAAGGGGAAAGTGCCTAGTCAGTAATTTTTTAGTGAATTTAATTTGGTGATTTTGACATGCCTAATGTATTTACACCATAATACAAAAAACAGGGACAAGGCACATCTTCCCTGGGTGGAGGGGATGTTTCCCCCTCCTTCAGAAGTGGTAGGGAATTCAGCCCATGGTACCCCTAGATCTCCAAGATCCACAAAGATCTTAGAGGATACCATAGTCCAGAGTCACCCAAGTGCAGGTCCTCTGTCTATTGGCCTCCCGGTCTTAATTCACATTCAGCATAACCTTTTATGGAGAATATGCACGGTGACAAGGTGGAAAATGATGCCAGGGAAAGTGGCACTCACCCTTCTCACACTGCAGATCCCAAGCCCCACTGAGAGGCTTTGATAGAATCAGCGGTAGGGGAGAAATGATGGCATGGAAGTGGCACTATTTCCTCTCCTCCACACCCTCCCCCACACACCTCTGCTCACCTCCATAAGGCCTTCATCTCCCTCCCTTTGTCGTCATGTAGACAATTTGGCCCTCTCTATATTTTGATCTTTAAAATGTTGTAAATTCCTTTTCCTTAGAGAAGGTGTCACATAGTTTTAGGAAATCAGATGTCTAAACACTGGGAAATTTAAGGGCCTCCCAGAATTTGAAAGGCCACTACGCTCTAATTATAAAGATTTGACAGCTGTGAAATAGAAAACTGAACACAGTCTATTTAGTGGCAAACATTGTACTGTATTCCCCACAGAAAGACTTAGTTTTCCATCAAAAGCCAACAAGAAACAAAACCTAAAATACATACAACTGAAGGAGGCATTGTTTTTACTAGGGTCTAATTATTCTTCTGAAAATAATGGATTTCCACTGGAGAAGTCCCAGCAGAAAGAAATTATAGTAATCTAAACACATTTAAATCTAATAAAAAATATTCAGAGTTTAAAAGCTGTATCCTTTTTCTCAAGAGAAAATATCATATAGTGCATTTCAGAAAGAGACAAAAATACTACAAGTGAGGAATCAAAAGCTAAAGTCTTGTAACCGCAATCTAGTTCAGTGTGATATGGTATAAGGAAATGACATTATATAGCTAACATATACAGTAAATGGGGTTGCACACAGCTTTAAAGTGTTGTTGTTGTTTTCCATTTTATTTATTTAGATATTGGATGCCAGTAATGTTCATCCAGGGTTGTGGGTCCTTCTTTCCTGTGAGACATTGAACCATGCACTGAATTTTGAGGATAAAAAATAAGAAACTGCCTTCTAAACTGGCTATTCTCCATCTTGTATATGGAGAGTGATTCTCACCCTTCTGAAGAAGGCCAACACAAGGTCAATTTACTAAGAGTATATCTACACTAGAGCAGGAAAGTGTAATTTTCAGCTCAAGGAGATATCCCCATGCTAGCTTGACCAAAACTAGTGCACTAAAAATAGAAGTGTAGCCATGCCAATGCAAAGGTGGGACAGACTAATCACCAGAGTAGGTACTTAGGGTTTTGGATAGGATCATAGTCCGGGCAGCTAGTTCCTCTGCCACTTCTGCCACTGTGGCTATACTTTTTTTTTAAGCAAACTGGGTCAATCAGACCGGGCATGGGTATGTCTCCTAGAGCTGGCAATTACACCTTCCAGATCCAATGTAGACATATCCTGAGCTCTTAAGTGAGATTTAAGTAGAGATGGTTGGAAACTGACAATTCTGTCGCACGCCAACTGTTGAGTTTTTGAAATTAATTTTCATTCCACATTGGAACAAAACCAAAACCTTTTGGAGGTTTCCATGAAATGGAATTATATTGAAATGTCAGGTTGTCAATTGAAAAGGTCAGATTTCCAATCTCTGTCGCATGCAGAAAGTCTACCCTGAATCTGAGAACTGATCCCATTGAAACTTTCATCAAAATCGATACTCTTTTGTGAACATTTTGGTTGGCATGAAACAGCATTTTTGATGGGAAAATAAGTTTCTGACCAGCTCTAAATTTAAGTGTTGCTTAGGCACTGTGCTGGCCCTCTGCACAAAGATTTCAACCAGAATGAAAAAGAAGCACTACACAAATGTGATCATTAAACATATGCACAAGGGGGCAGAGTTCAGATTGTGCAGATCATGTTTGCTAACTTTGCCTCTTCTTGATTTATGAGTGCTTCATTTTGCCAAAAGAAAAATATTAAGTATTTAAAGTAAAGCGAATTAGGGCTGCTGTGTTCAGATAAGCTTGAGATTTTGCTAAATAACAAAGCTAATATATAACATGTCTATAGAAAAGAAATGTTTTGTTTGTTTGATTTTACTACTTGTTCTTTATTTGTTTTACTACAGGTTCATTTTCTGCAAACAGTTGATAGGACACAGCTTGCAGAGCCACCTTTGGCAGAATTGTTCCTGTTTTCAACAAAGAATCAGCAGCCCATGTGGTAATGAAGTCATTTAATTAGAGGCTGATTTGAACAGATGGTAAACAGGAAAAAACGATACCAGTTAGCATTGGAACACAACTTCAGGAGGGTAAATGTTCCGATGTGTTTTCAGTTCTCCGGTATCCATCCTTTCGTAAAACTTTCAATTCTAAACAAACAGCTATTTCTGTAATATTACCTAATGGGGGGGTAATGTTATTTTTCAAGCTCCCTTTGCTGTAAACAAGACAAGAATATGTATGCAGCTTTCCTTTTGTTTTCCATAGCAAAGAGAGAGTGGCACTATACCAATATAATATAATACAATATAATAATAGATCCAAAACCATATGGTAGGACTGTCTGTGCTATTTATTTTGAAATAATTACTGGATCTTCCCCATTTCCTTTCCAATTGGTCTGAGTACTGTGTTGTTTTTGCTGAGACTTGCGCCTTTATATGATTTACAATGATCAGGTTGAATAATTTGGTGAAATATGAAAGAGCATGAGAAAATAAAGGACATTTTCCATTTTTACTAACACTCTTCTCTTTATGTGACCTGGATATAGGATGAAGGGGTAGGTAATTGCCCCTGAAATGATTCATCCCCCCCGCAAGAGATGTCACACGAAATGCACATCATAACCATGGAATCTTTTACTCTCCCTATCACACACAGAGACAAACACAAACACACAGAGTTAAACGCAGAGCCCCCAAAATGTAACATTATTTTAACACTAGTGAAAAAGTAAACTCATTGACTGGATGTGAGGGATTAAGACAGGAATCCCTTTTATTCAGTCCCAAAAGAGAAAAACAACAGTATATCTATGCAGAGACAACAGTTCTCACAAGGCGCCTTACCTCTGCCCCCTCCCCAACACATCTTGGTCAGTATAGACTTGTAGTGTATAGGAATTGGGGGGTGATGTAGGACTACACTGGCTCTGTGTTACCCTCCCGACCACTCCACAAATCCTGTTGCAAGGATCAGCTTGGAAGCATTAGCATGAGCTGGCAGAGAGTAGAAGTCCCTGCACTCCAGCGATTGCTGCCACAATGGGGACTGTGGCAGCCAGAAATGCAATTTTGCCAGCTCTAAGGTGTTCCAGAACTGACCCAGTTCCATGAGTCTGAACATAGAGGAGATGCAAAACCTCCTTCTTGGTCCCTGTGCCAGCACTGAAGTAGGGAAGCATGTAGGGATGTGAGCCTTCTTAGTTCTTGCATTCATACTGCCGCTCCAAATGCAGGTGATGCACATATCCTTATATCACAGAAACAGCTTGTGGGCCACTCCCACTGCTATCAGTAAACTAAGCCTTCACCATATTAAAATGTTTCACATGAAGAGGATGGTCCCATCTTGGTTTCCTGTAAATCCTGCAGTCCCATAAACCCTGCACTTTGGAAGTCTGCCTTTGCTGTTTGTTTTAGCTACAAATTCCAAAAGGCATTAAATGTGGAATGAAGTCTGCAGAACTACTCACCCGGGCAAGTGATATCAAATCTTCATGGATGCTTGTTGTTGTTTCCCAGCAGACAGCTAAAAACAAGTGCACCTATTATTGATATGTAGCATAGCTGGTAGCAGAAAAGCCCAGTTTCTGAGGTTCTTTTAGCCAAACTGACCCAAGTCCCCACATTTGTGATTCATCGCTAAAATCAGAACCTTTTATGGTTTACACTGCACAAAGGAATAGCGGATTTCTTACCTGCCCTCCACCTCATGGAAACACAGAAAATTCAATCAGGACTTCATGAGAGAGGAGGATGCAAAAGGGAGGACTCAAAGGGATAGGGGAACCCAGTTTCCAGGGACAAACAGGAAAGAAACTTGAAGGTTTGAGGGATAGACAGAGGTGAGGAGATGCCCCTTGGAAAATGTCAGAGGGGAAAATGGCCCTGCTTTTCTTCCCTGCAGACTCTAGTGGGAAGTGGTGACAGAATTGCAGGCTACTGGCCTCCCCTCATGAAGACAATTGTTGCGGGAGGGCCTGTTGAAGAAATAGAAATTGCTTGGCTGGGAAAGTGGTTTCTGGCTTCTTAACAGAACCTGTAGAGGCCTTGAGAGCTGTACTATTTATATTAAAATCACCCAAAATGCCTCAGGATACAGATACCACATTCATCCACCCTACAGCATTGTCCCAGGAATTGTGATATACATGTTGACAACTAGCATACTCCTGCTAAACCCTATGTAAGAGAATGCTCACCTAATCAGCCTTGGCTTATGCAGGCGATCACACCCCACAGTGAGCCCCCACATCTTTGAGAGGGGCTTGTGACAGGGAGGCCATGGCAGCTCAGAGGCCTTTCATGCTCTGATGAAGCTCAAGTTTTACCTTTTTCTTGCTGGCTGGTGGGTCACTCAAACCAGAATGGAACGAATTATACTCTAGAGATGGGTGGATTTTCAAAGTATAACTAAACACCATGAATTTGCAGATCTGGGCTAGGAATACTGTGAGAGCAAAGTTTCCCGCAACATTTCTTATTTTTTCTGGTTGGGCTGAGTTTGTCCCACAAACAGCTCTCTCGTGGTATTACAGTGTCTCTGCATACACTTTGAGTATGGGATTGACAGTTTCAGAGGATTTTTATTTCATCTGAACAAATTTATCCAGCCTCATTATGCAGCCATTTACTCACTTATATATGACTTCGAAAGGGGCTGACCTCTTCCATGTGCTCTGTGCACTCAAACAAGGGCTCTGGATATTCTAGAATCTCCTCTCTTCAGCATTACAGTGTGGAAAGAAGGCTTCTCAAATCACTTAATATAGGTTCAGATTCCCTAAATTTGGATGCTGTATAACACTATTTGCAGTTTCTGCCAGATTTGTAAACTGACAAAAACAAAAACAAAAAACCCTCTACCAAGAGACTTTCTGTTTAGTGCAATAAAGATCCAAGTCTTGTTGGCAACATTGTCCTTTGTAACCTTGAATATGTTATTGGCCAGCTGTTTAATTAACCTTAAGTCTTCCAATATAAAATGTTTTGGCCTCAAGTTCATTTGTCTCTCAGTTTATGATCTATCCTGAGAAATATCCCTCAAGCTGCCTGTTTTCTTCATCCTGTTAACCTTAAGTAGAGTTAGCCTTGGCAGATAGATATGCATTGCTTCCCCACTATAATTTCCCCACTGCCCTCAGAGACTTCTCTCTGAATACCTTTCTAGCCTTCTCACCTTCAGAAGGCTTACAGAATGTCAGCGCTGGTTAGGATAATATCCATGGATATATTGTATAATCTATTGTCAACTCACGCCACTAAAGTCACTCCAAGTACCCTACAAGTTTCATTTATATATCATTGTGCAAACTGTCTTGACTAAGCACGAGTGTGGCCTTTGTACTGTCTGGAGGTGAGGTCCTGTGAGTGCTATCTAAAGCCTTCTCAAAGTCTATGAAATTTATGTAGAGTTGCCATTGCCATTCTAAGCGCTGTTCTATTATGTTTCATAGAGTGAAGATCTGGTCTGTTCCTCCACACCCTTTCCGAAAACCAGCTTGCGCTTTTCTGAGAATGCTATCAACTGCCTCTGATATACACTGGACTATGATTTTACACAATATTAAATTATCATAGAATCATAGAATTGGAGAACAGGAAGGGACCTCGAGAGGTCATCTAGTCCAGTCCCCTGCACTCATGGCAGGACTAGCTATTATCTAGACTATCTCTGGTAGGTGTTTGTCTAATCTGCTCTTAAAAATTATGTTGTGGTACTGGACATAGAAATTCTGTGAAGCAAAGCTAACTTAACTGCTTCTTGTTATTTCATAGCAATTACAGCACATGAGCTCTAAGAACAAACTGAAAGGTATAAACTGCATTATAATGACACTGTCACACTGGCAATTGTGCAAATTAAGCTATTTTAATGGAGGGACAGGGCATAATGGCATGGAAGAAAGAATTGCTGGCCATTGTGCCTATTTCCTTAATAACCTTCCTGGAAATGTCCGGTTGTTATAGTACTTCACTTTCCTCATACCTGTCCAAATGCATTGTCTTCAGTAGGGCTATGTAGGCAAGAGGGCGGAATTTAGTTCTGCACCTGAAACTTAGTGAAGAGTGGGGGCTTGTTGAAATTTTTCAGAAATTCAACATTTCTGTGAAGATCTTTTTGGGAAAAAGCTTCAAAAAATTGTGAAAAACATTCAGCAATTTTTCTACCAGCTCTAGTTAACAATTCTGTTGATGATGCATAAACAGCTTACAATCCATCTTCTCCCTTGACTGTATCAGCTCTGCAAAGATTAATAAAAACTTATTTTTATTGCTAAGCTGAGCAAATATGACTCTCAATACACATAGGGATTGTTGATCAACTGATTTCCATTTTCTGTATAATACTTTTCAGTGCAGAACTACTCTTTGATTGCATAAAACCATCTTAAGTAGGATAATCCATTTCTGTTAAAAGAAAAAAAAAAAACTTAAATCACTAGTTTTTCACTCCAATAACAAAGGTGTCACTTTCATCAAAGTGTCATTAATCTGACATTATCCCACCAGAAATGTAAATAGCACTAGTTGCTATTCTGCATTTGTGGTGCTGAAAGCAAGTTTGGTATTGCAGATTTAGCAAAGCAATTTATTTCCACTACTTCCTTAGCATCCAAAATGGAAACGCAGAGCTTGTGATGCATATGAAACAACATGATGACAGCTTAGTTAAATCCTTCAGTCAATTTCCATGTTATCGTAATAGAAGTAAATTCTAGAGATTTTTACACGCACATACACACACACAATCTGCCTCCCTGAGAGAATTGCCAATTGCCACCCCTTCCGAGTTTCCACTTCCTGGGGAACAGATCTGAGAGGGCAGCAGTCACTCCATTCCAGATGCACTTGGAAATCAATGCCATCCCTGACAGCAAGGTTCCAATCTTCCTTTGGTGTTGGGACCAAGCATGATCTGATCATTTTAGGTCTAGGTTACTTGGCTCTTTTAGTCATACTGGACCTCTTAGCAATTTTGGATCGACTGTAGATTGCTGTTTCATTGACTAAAGGTCATTGCTAGAGTGTCTAAGATCATTCTCCCGTGTTTCAAGTGGACAGGGCCGGCTCCAGGCACCAGCACAGGAAGCAGGTGCTTGGGGCGGCCAATGGAAAGGGGCGGCACGTCCGGGTCTTCGGCAGCAATTCGGTGGCGGGTCCCTTGGTCCCTCTCGGAGGGAAGGACCGGCCGCCGAATTGCCGCCGATCGCGCCTTTTTATTTTTTTTTTCTTCACCGCCGCTTGGGGAGGCAAAAAAGCTGGAGCTGGCCCTGCAAGTGGACAGAAATCAACCAGGAATTAACCAGTGGTCACATGTGCTTCATCACAGATTTAATATGTGGCAGTCATTTCAAAATGTATCTCATCTCCCATGCTGCCCAACTTAAATATAAGGTCTCTTGTCATGGTCACTCCCAGATATAGAATAAAGTATCAATAGTATATGTTACTGATACTAGGTTTGCGCCACAGCTCAGAGAGAGCCGAGAAGCGATACTGTATGCCTCTTGTCAGTGTTCACAGAACACTGCAACTGCTCTCTCTGCTCTGGATACATGCTTGGATGATACTGCTGGTTGGATGTGTCAGATCTACCTTGTCCTCAGCCCCAGGAAAAATGAAGTCTTGCTGATGGGCAGTGCTCATGGTCACGAGGAGTCTCCCTCTCAATCTTTATTGTCCCTCCTCATTCACAGAATGCAGACGGAAGTAGTAATTCAGGTTGTCACTGCTGACTATGTCCTTTCATTTATCCCCTACCCAACACTCCCATTCTCTGTGGTTCACCGCCCACACCTATTAACTGTTACTGCCCACCCCACTACCTCTCCTTCACAACCCCTGCTGTTCATAGCTGCTGCTTCTGCCCACTTCCCCTGCTCTGCTTCTCCTCCCCTTGTGTTGTTATTGCTTCCACCTTCTCTTCCTATTTCTCCTCCCTATTCTTATTTACTTTTCCCAGTCTAATTGGGTCACTGATTTTACTCCCTCCTTCCCCAGGGTCATTGCTCTGTTACATCCATTTTTGGGGGAGCAAAAGAAAACTTATATTAATCCCAATTACTTCAGAAAGCTGCAATCTCATGCATTTCACTTCAATGCTTGAAAAGAGGCAGCTATGTGACAGTAAAGGGAACAAAGCAAAGATCAAAAGAGTTCTGGTACTGCATCCATCATCTTTGTTGGAGCTCTGGTTTTTGTAATGGCAGTATTGTATTTGGCTTTTCTCTGGCAAGATAATAGTGCAACAGTCTTTATGTACTAGTAATTACGGTATTCTCCACCTAGTAGCATAGTTATAGTTTACAGTCTGTCAGTATTTCTATTAGAAACTTCATTTTCCAAAGGTCAATAACTCAGCCATTTAAGACTGCATCAGCTGGAAACTTGATATATAGGTTGTCAAAGTCTCTTAAATCGCTTTCCCCCCCACTGATGGAAGAGAAGCATTTGTTGGTTTTGGTAATTTATGACAAAATTTTGTCATCCTCTAACTAAAAATTGACTTACTTTCTGAAATTGAAATGTTGCAGGCAGTTTGCGACTATATGGGCTAAACCGCCTAGGATATTTTTTAAGTAAAAGAAAACAGCCACAATGTTCAGATTATAAACAGAGCTACTGATCTTTTGTAGATATTGTAATTCATTGTTGTAGTTCTGTCCTTTTAGAGACTGCTGATTGTATTAGTTTTACTTCACAGGCTCCTGCTGATTCACTAAGACTACTGTGCATTTGCAAAAAAAATGAGCCAAGTTCTCTGCTGGTATAAATTGGTGCAATTCCATCAAAGTTAATGGAGCTGTGCCAGTTTGAACCAAGAGAGAGTTCAACCAATATATTAGGGAAAAGGCTGGGATTGCTTCTGTCAGTTGGGCAGCAAATCTAACAACATTAAGACACCCCTGAAATTATGAGCTTAAATGGAAACTGGTGGACCCTTAAATATAGAAGATCAAATGGCACTTCTGTAAAATACGGAAATAAACAGATACTATTCTCACGGTCAAAGACAGCAGTGAGACAAATTAAGGGCCGGCTCCCAATCTCAGTGGAATTTTGCCACTGACTTCAGTGGATTTGGATGAAGTCCTAAATGAGTAAATGTTAAGGGCCAGATTCCGGAGCCCTTACTCATATTGGTGAGCAGTTACTTACACGAATAATCCCTTCAATTTCAGTGGGACTAATCACATGGGTATATGCTCACTTGGCTCGAAGGGCTAAACTGTGGCTTTGAGCAACACTCAAAGTTGGGGGCAGTACATAGTACCATCTCCTCCCATCAGGGAACTACTAGAGGCATTATGCCATAGGAAAGACAATGCCTTCTAGTGTGCAGGGGAATGTAGAGGTTGGAACCAAGTCCTACCTCTGCCTCCAGGGCCGGCTTCAGGCACCAGCCCAGCAAGCAGGTGCTTGGGACAGCCAACGGAAAGGGGCGGCACGTCCAGCTCTTTGGCAGCAATTCGGCGGCGGGTCCCTCAGTCCCTCTCGAAAGGAAGGACCAGCCGCCGAATTGCTGCTGAAGAGTGAAGAGGTGGCGGTAGAATTGCCAATTGTGGCTCCCCCCCCCCGCCGCTTGGGGTGGCAAAAACGCTGGAGCAGGCCCTGTCTGCCTCACAAACTTACCTTTTGGGAAGGCAAGGGTTTCTTACACACTAGCCTTGTGCAGTCCTCAGTGTTCCTGAATACAGGTCTGAGTGTGTCTGGTCTCTGCTTGGGGGGTTAATGAAGGAAGGCTTGCTTTCCTCCCTACACAGGGCCAGTATGCAGACGCTGGGGAGATTCTCTAAATATCAGAGATGGGCTCCAGTTGCAAACTCTGGATCCAGTTCTGGATTCTGAACATCTCTACACACTCCCGAAATGTGGGGCATTTGGATGCTTAGCCCTGAGACTAGATCCAAAAGTACTATGGGCAATTTATGTTTTGTTACTTGGGGCAGAATCTTGCTCCTGCTGGAGTCAATGGTAAAATTCCCACTAATGTCAATGGCTCAGGGCTGGGCCCATAGGGATCAGATCTAGGATAGAAACATTTTGCGGTGATAGCCAGGATACTATCACAACAAAGTGCTTCTAGTGTACACGCAGTATATGCTGGCAAAACTACTCTTTTGATGGCATGACTTATTTCAGCCCTACAGAGCAAAATACTGACAAAAAGTGAATTTTTGCCTGTATAATTGTCTAGCCTATAGGCTTTTGGCTGCACAACTGTGTCGATCAGAGATCGCATCTCCTCACACCTCTGACCAACACAGCTATGCAAGCAACGTCTGTAGTGCAGACCTGGCCTCAGTTCTGTAATTCTAGCTCACATGAATAATCCCATTGAAGTCAGTGATACTAACTGCATAAGTGCTACTCTGTGTGAAGTAGTATTACAGAACTGAGCACCAACAGCCAGATTCTGCTGGGCCATCATAGGGATGCATCCCTCAGTCTTTTCATACTTGACCAGCATATGAACAAACAGGTTTAGTCACTATGCTACTCATTCCCTGCTCCCTCAGGCATGCCCAATAGTCCTGGGAGTGAAAGCTCATTCAGGAGAGGGTAATGTTAGAGATACCCAGCCAACATGAAGACCTAGGTGGAGATTTTCAAGGCCTGTTACAGATAGGATTGCCAACTTTCTACTCGCACAAAATCGAACACCTTTGTCCCGCCCCCTGCCGATCCCCTCCTCTGAGGCCCAGCCCATTCTCCAAGGCCCTGCACCCCCGCTTACTCCATACCCCCTCCCTCTGTCGTTCACTATCCCCACCCTCACTCACTCATTTTCACTGGGCTGGCTCAGGTGATTGGGGTGCAGGAGGGAGTGAGGGCTCTGGTTGGGGATGCAGGCTCTGGGGTGGGGCCAGAATGAGGTATTCAGGGTGTGGGAAGTGTCTCCGGGCTGAAGTAGTAGGATGGGATGCAAGAGGGGGTGAGGGCTCTGGCTGGGGGTGTGGGCTCTAGGGTGGGGCAAGGTATGAGGGGTTTGAGGTGCAAGAGGGTGACCAAGGGGTTCGGAGGCCAGGAGGGGGATCAGGGCTGAGGCAGGGATTGGGGTGCAGGAGAGGGTTGGGGTGCAGGCTCTGGGCAGTGCTTACCTCAGGCAGCTCCCGGAAGCAGCGGCATGTCCCCACTCCGCTTCCTATGCGGAGATGCAGCTAAGTGGCTCTTTGCACTGCGTGCTGCCTTGTTTTCAGCTGTCCTCTCGCCCCCGCAGTTCCCATTGGCCACAGTTCCTAGCTAATGGGAGCTGCAGAGCTGGCACTTGGGGCAGGGGCAGCACATGGAGCCCCGTGGCTCCCCCTACACCTAGAAGGCAGAGGAGGGACATGCCATTGCTTCCGGGATCCACACAGAGCCACGGCAGGCAGGCAGCCTACCTTAGTCCTGCTGCGCTGCCGACTGGACTTTTAACGGCCCAGTCAGCGGTTCTGACTAGAGCTGCCAGGGTCTCTTTTCAACCGGGCATTCCAGACACCTGGCAACCCTCGTTTCAGACAGTACTATATTAACGTGCACTAGGAAACAGTCAGTGCATGCCACAAGAGCCAGTTAGTGCTTGACATGCTGGTACTCATTAGAATCCACATGCCAGCTGGTTCAGATTAAGGCATCATGTAGACAAGTCTTTGTGAGAGCTTCAGTTTCTGAGAGGGGGTGGTGTATGTGTAGCACACACATCCAGTCCCACACACTGGTACATATTGCTTTGTTAAGATTATTTCCTCAATGGGCTGAAAGAAAATGTGTTTGCTCAACAATCAGTTTTAGCTCTGATTTTTGGCGGGGATAAGAAAAGAAAAATCAACATTACTTTATAATCGAATGCAGTTGAATTACTTGAAGGTTGCACTCATTTTCAAACTTTTTACTGCAGTCCTTAACTGAGCACGGTCATCACCTGGTTTACCAGGAGCCTATTCTTTAAAACTTTTTTCTTTTCAACCTTTTTTCATCTGTGGATTTCATAAAATTTCACATGGAAGTGCGGATCCCTTTGGAAATCTTAGGCATAGTCTGCAGATCCCTTAGGCGTCCGCAGACCACAGCTTGAAAACCACTGCTTTAAAACTGAGCATAAATCTAATCGCTTTCTCTCCAGGGAGATTTCACCTATTTAAACAGAGATAACACCTTCATTGTTGTTGACCTATTCTCGAGTCCTGGCAACAGCTTTAATAGGATGTCCTTTCAAATGAATGCAATGCAAAATGTACCTGGTACCTAATGCATCTGACTGTACTGACACTGCTTTGTATTGCCTTGCCTGCTTTAAAGATTTATTGCTAGGACACCTATCAGAGAGACACTTGGATCTAGCAATGACAATGATGCACTACTCAGGACTGAGGAGCAAAAGGTAGGATAGCCACCCACAGGATAGCCAAATGCTGGGTGATTATTTTGCATTCACTATAGTTTCTGGAAGAGTTTAACTTAAATGAGAACTGCCTTTGAGTTAAATCAAAATAATGAACAAAATGGAATGCAAATACACAGTGAATGCATTTGTTCCCAATAATTGTGTTGAAAGAACTCAGCTATATAATTTATAGCCAATGCAATAAACAAACCTTAAGTTGTATCTGACAGATCTCATTCCTGATTCACAAAGTTCACTTAGTTACACAAAAAATGCAAATCTGGTTGGTTGGTTGTTTCTTCAACTGCTTTTGATTTGTGCAGTGGATGCTAGGTAACAAGGGTCAGTTTTTGCTATTAATGCACAGGTCTGCACTTACAACAGGGATCGGCAACCTCTGGCCCACAGCCTGCCAAGGTAAGCACCCTGGTGGGCCAGGCCGGTTTGTTTACCTACCGCATCCGCAGGTTTGGCCAATCACAGCTCCCACTGGTCGCAGTTCGCCGCTCCAGGCCAATGAGGGGGAATGTGTGAAGCGGCAGCCAGCACATCCCTCGGCCCGTGCCGCTTCCCGCAGCCCCCATTGGCCTGGAGCAGCGAACCACGACCAGTGGGAGCTGCGATCGGCCGAACCTGCGGACGCGGCAGGTAAACAAACCGGCCCGGCCCGCCAGGGTCCTTACCTTGGTGGGCCGTGTGCCAAAGTTTGTGGATCCCTGACTTAGAATAATGCTGGGAAGCACCACCTCAGGAGAAGCTCTAGAAAGCATCAGGAAATAGTGCAAATAGACTTACTGTGCCACCCTTTGGAAGGGTTAGTACGCATTCCAGGGAATACAGCCAGTTCTACTAACCTTTAAAAGGGGAGGTAGGATTGCAGTTCTATTTCCATCACAGATGATGCTAGCACTTGGCTTATTGGAAGAGTGCATGAACTTGCACCTTCTTCTCTACATGCACAGTTGTGCAGGAGCCAACAACAATGCAGTCCTTGGTATTCAGACCATACTGCTTTTAGGATTGTTGTTTGGTTTATAGAAGTCCATTTTTTAAATTAAAAAAAAATTGTCTTGAAAAGCAAGAATCACTTGAAATACCTACCATGAGGCAGCCTTTTGGGGGGGTCTCCACCATTATAGTGGATGTTAAATAGAGCTGGTCAATAGATATGGGGGGGCGGGAAGTTGTTTCCAGAACATTTTTGATGACAATGAAAACATTTGAATGTTTATCAACAACTTTCTTCATTTTTTTCAGGTTTTTGTTGGAAAATGGAAAAATCAATTCCCTCCCTCCCTCTTCCCCCCCCCCCCCCCCCTTCCCCATCTGAAAACCCAAAAACCTCAAAAACTTTTTTTTTTTTTTTCTTTTTTTTGGTGGAAAAAGAAAAAAACAACCCCCCCCCCCCCTCCCCCCCCCCCCCCCCATTTTCAGCATCTGAAAACTCAAAATGTGGACATTTTTTCTTATATATGCCCATTTTGAGGGGGAAAATGGCTTTACATCCAAAAAAAATGTTTTAAATGAAAAGCTTTGATTCGTTCCCAACGTCAAAGGAGCAGCAGGGATCCATGTCCAGTCATCAAATTCCAGAAAATTCATAGACAAAGCTGCCACAGCACCCTTCACTCTGCCCTCTTTTCTATTTGTATTGTTATATAATTTGTCTTTCAGTTGACATAAAAAACTGAGATTACGGCTGATTGTCTTTAAAGATTCCTTAGCGTTTTTGTAAGATTAGGAGTGCTGTCCACAGCAACCTGACCCGTTTCTAAATTGGTCAATTAACTGGTGTGACGGGGTCTATGGGGCACACACTGAACCAGGGTGGGGAGTAGAGCAATCCTGGACTAGGAAGGCTCCACCCCTCCACAGGTAAAAGGCATGTTCCCAATGGAGGAACAGTTTAAAAAGACATTGGTGGCACTTGAGAAGGTGGAATGAGCTGCTGGTGACCCCAGGAAACAAGATTGATGTTGAGAGCTGTGCCGGGAATGGCAACAGCTTTATGAAGGCTGCTCTAGCACCAGGGACTTAGATTTCCCCTTCCCAACCTTCTTTGGGAGTTGAAAGTCCTAAGAGAGGGCACTAAGAGACTGAGGAGAGTCTGTTAAGACAACTACCATGCCCCAAACTGAGGCCTTCCAGACTGGTAGGAAGTGACAGGGGGAAATATAACTTGGGGTAACTCATAAGTAACAGGGCTGGAGACTTTGATAAACTCCTAGATCCCTGGGTTGGGACAGATGGAGTGGGTGGATCTGCATCCCCTACTTTGCTCTCCTCCTGCTCCCCTTGCAAAGTACGTAACTGTCCAACTACCTGACATACAGGTGCAAATCTGGCTACTACATACCTCAGTAGGGGTGTGCACAATTTTGCAGGATTAATTTTAGAGGCCACTCTTGAAATTGTGTCCCATTGAACTAGAGAGACCCCAGCAGCAAAATTCAGATCCAGCTTTTGCTTCTGAACACCTCAATTTGGGAGCATGTTCAGACCTGCTCATTAGGCCAAGTTGACTACAAAGGAAAGGACCAGTTATAAAATTCTGGTCTTTAATTTTTTTAAATTCTGTACACACCCTAAATTCGCGGAGGATCATACGTGGGGGGTGGGTTTTGTATCTGACACATCTCGAGTCAGAAGTTTGATAACTTCCTCTTTTAAAGATGGATAAAAGCAAATGGAAAGGGTAAAATGCCAGCTACCAGGTTAGTGACAGAGCTAAAAGAAGATCAATACTGTGGGTCAACCTGTGGCTCTGTTGAAGTCAAAGGGAGTTTTTCATTGACTTCAGTAGTGCCAGGATGTCCCCCTGTATATCATTACTAATTTGTTAAGCATCAACTGTGTGCTACAGACAGTAACCATCTGTACTACAACACAGATCAAAGCATTTTGTAAGACTCCGCAGGAATAGAACGCAGTCATTCCCACATCACTACTGGGAAGCCATGTAAAGCCACATCCAAGGAGCACTGTGGTAATGAAGCATCACCCAAGGGTCCAGCATGACAACATGCTGTGGCCTTCTGATTGGCTCCTGCTCACTATTTAACCCCAGAGGGTGGCCCAGGAAGTTGCTTTGGCAACCATACAGATTTCTGGGTTTCTGTGATTCTGGGCTTCACCTTGCTTACTTTTATGACCCTAGCCTATCTCTGACCCTGATTCAATTACTTTGATCCCTGCTTGCTGACTACTGCCTTGTGACAGTCCTTGACATTGTGACACCAGCCCAGCTTTGACTGCTAGGCCAGACTCCCTCCACCCTGGTCCCTGATACAATCCCTGCCCCAAAGAGTTTATAGTGTAAATTTTTGCACCTTCAGTGGATGTTGGATCAGGGTATAAAAGACTAGATGGAGTGAAGAGCATGTACTGGGAAGGAAGGAGTGAACAATTAATGCTTTGGTTTTGTTTGGTTCACTTCTTGTGTGCACTGTGGAATAAGTGAGTCTTAAAGGACCGTTGGCAAAGCAGGATGGCAAGGAAGAAAAGCCCACAGCTGTCAGTGGGAGAGTGCAGCTCTTGTTTGTTGTCAGAGCAAAGAGGATCTTTCTTGCATGGTAAAGATGATAACCTGTATTGGAATAAGAATGTATGTAGGTTTTCATTGCTTAGGCCACAGAAAGGGAACACACCTAAAAAGTAGAGAGATTTAAAATGTCATCCCTCTCCATTATTCATAGCCAACTTGAAAAATGCATATACTGTGGCTTCTTATGGCTCACAAACACTGATCTGTGCATTGTAAAATATACAAAATATCAGCACACTAATTATTCTATTGGCTCCGTTTCCAAGTCCCAGTGATGGAAAGACAACAGAATAATATGTAAGTGGCCAAAAAAGCCAAATGATTGTTCCAGGGAAAAAAATTATGACCATATCAAATACAATATTCTGCACCAAATTATTTTTACAGTAATGGTCATGACATACAGAAATGACCTTGCATTTTCATTAGTAAGTTTCTCAGTCCTTAACTGAAGAACTAAAGAAATGGTTAGGGGTTTAGATCTGATCTCATCGATTTGTACATTTTAAAATAACAAATGTCACATTTTATGATAGTACAAATTCTTTTTTTTTTTTAATTTAGGTTTTGGGGTTTTCAGATGCGTTACTACTATTTGTTTCCATAATGTACTAAGTGTTATACAATTACAAAGCACTATACAAACATAACAGCAAGTGTGGTTATTTGGAAGATGTTTTTTATACATTGTTCCAATATTGATTCTATTAGACTGGGAAGGAAAGCTACTGCTATGCTACTTTATCCGTTGATTTGCAAGAACAACCACATCATCCCAGTGGGATTCTTTATGGCAGGCATTGATAGAAAAGTATGCAGACTAAGGTTAACACCTGTCAAACTTAATTGTATCTATCTTTGAAATAGTTCAAAGGTATATTAAGAAGAAATATTTAATATAATTTTAATGAAATGGACCATCTCTAAAATGAGAATCAGGATTACCATCAATGCTGACTACATTTTGGGCTTCCCAAACAGAACATTTGTATGGGGTAGATTATAACAAAGGGGGAGTGCAATGAGACAGATGCATATAGAAATTAAGTGTTAATTTACTCAAACACCTGAGTTTCAGACCAGCCTCTTTTTGTACCTGGAATTCGGGAAGGCACTGATCCCCCTTTTGCTCTCCAGTTTGGATAGTCACTTACACCAGTGCAAAGTAAGCACAACTCACTACCAAGTCAGAGTGGTAGTATTGGTGTCTACTTTGCACAAATGTAAATGACAACACAAGATGTAAGGAAGTGGAGAACTGGCCTGCAATTTAGGAAACACACATGCCTTTGTGTCCACAAATCAGGTCCATATGCAGGATGCTAGTGTGAACACCTTGCCACATCTGCTGCAGAATTATATGGAGAGAGAGGTGGTCACTCACATATCAGATCTCAAGCCATTTAGGGCTTGTTGGTCAAACCACAGCTTAAATAACTGTCGGCTCCCTTTGCATCTTCCTTTGAATAAATGCTGTAGGCACAAACACCACTTGCACCCTGCTGCTGTGGGCGTCATGGGGAATAACACTATGAAAAACAAACCCTTACGCCTGGTCTACGCTGGGGGGAAGGCGAGCTAAGTCAGTCTAAGTTATGCAACTTCAGCTACGAAAATAGCGAAGCTGAAGTCGACGTACTTAGAGCTACTTACTGCGGTGCCTTCACTGCGGTAGGTCGATTGCTGATGCTCCCCCGTTGACTCTGCCTATTCTTCTTGCTCCGGTGGAGTACAGGAGAGTGCTGAGTGGTCGATTTATCACGTCTTCACTAGACGCGATAAATCAACTCCCGCTGGATCGATCACTCCGGAGGTAAGTGTAGATATGCCCTCAGAGTCAGACTTCTAGAGTTTACAGTAGAAAGTGGAGAGATTTGTAACAGAGAAGCAAAGTGCAAAGGAAAAAAACAAAAACAAAACAATGAGCAGGGACAGAGCCTAAAGAAAAGTGGAGCGAAACTGACCAATTAATGTCAAACTGTTTCTTCCTTAACTGATGACATTCCAAAGTTTAGAATACAGCCAAGCAATTCAAAACTTATTGTAGTCCCTAGAGGCCCCAAACAGGCATCAGGCCCAACTTTGCTAGATATAAAGACATAACAAATAGACAGTCTGTGCCCCAAAGGGCTTACAATTTAAGTATAGTCTGAGAAACAACAGGTGCATACAACAGATGGGAAGAGCACAATAAGCAGTGGTCACAGCACAGCAACTCCCTGATGTTGAGGTGTTTTGTTTTGGCAAGGGGAAAGGACAGTGTTTTGAAGCCCTCATTGCAAAGACAAGTTTTAAGGAGGCGTATGAAGGAGAAACTTGAGCAATTTGGAATGCAGCGTCAGCCTAGGCCTGTTCTGCTCCCTAACTTAGGCCTCACAATTTACATGACAAACTTCCAGTTGTAGCCACATATTCAGGAGTGGTTTGGAGACTTTTGGCAAAGAATGTGTAACCATGCTGTAGCGAGTGTAACTTATGCTTCACAGTAGGAGGAGGGCCCAAAAGGGTGAAGTTATTCCTCATGTTGCTCCTAACATGCTAGGTATACTGGGGAAAATGCAGAAGTGCTTCCATATGTACCCACTACATCACACTGTCCCAACACATCTTCAGTGGAAGATCAGCCCATAAAGAGAAAACTACAATTGCAGAGTTGGGAACCAGCAGTGAAACAGTTAATGTTAAAGAGAGCATGTCTGACAGCAAGGATTCAAATGTGTCCTATGTCACAACTGAAAAGTCTTAGTGTTAGACTGTAAACTCTGTGGGAAGTGACTGACTCTTCATCCTTGTGCGTACTGCGTCTAGCAACATGGCGCCAAAATCCTGGCTTGGCCTTTCAACATTATCATGACACGATTAATAATCTTTCACTTAGTACGTAGTCACAAAACTGCACATAGTTTGTACTTGACAGCTATATTTAGCAGAGCCCAGGTGGAGTAACTGCAGGGATATTGTTCTGCAGGACTGAGATGCATTGGCACAGTTGGACAAGAAGCGGGTACATTTTTGTAAGCATTACACCTAGGTTTAGACAGAGCTGCTAAAGTAAAATGTACTTCCATCGGTCTTTTCCTCAGAAATCCTAAAAAACTAAAACAAAAGCCATTGTACTGGGGTAAAACCACTGCACCTGTGCAGAGAGAGGATTGTAACAGTTCAAAGAGAGAGAGAGACTGCATTTCCCTTGGCCAAACTGGACTTTGCAGATGATGTTGTTTCCTACCAAAAAATAAACTTGGTTACCTACGGTTAATATGACCATGACATGAAATTTACTGGAAGATAATATAAGCTTCTTCAGGGTAGGAAACACCTACTTCTGTTTGTACATTACTTAGCACAACAGCGTCCCAGTCCTGATCAGAAGCTCTGGAGGCGACTTTAGTGTAAATATTAAATTATAATCTTAACCACTGTTAAGAGACAAATGCAGACCAGAAACACAAGCTTTAGTTACTTGTAAGACAGCTGATTACAAAATCTGCAGCGCATTGCTTCCTCTGGTAGAAAACACTGATATACAAAACCATAATATTCTGCAGTGAACTGCAGATTTAATATTCAGAGCACACATGCACTTTAGATCTGTGCTACTGTTCAGCAAACATCCTGTAGGTCTGTAAAGCTAGATATTAAAAAATAAATATTAAGTCAGCTCCTAGCAAACAAACTGGAGAAATTTACAGACTTACTCACTGCAGGACGGAGTTCAGTTTAGATGCTAGTAATGAATATGAAATACACTCTGATGACCCTTAGAAAATTGACAATGACCTTAGATCAGTGTTTTTTCCATTCTGCAACCTACAACGGTCTTCACACAGGGGTTGGTCAGGACGCATGGCCTAGTGATCAGGGCTATGACCCGTGACCAGGAGGGTGAGTTAGTGGTTAGTGTGGCCAACTTTCTAATCACACAAACCAAACAGCCTTGCCCCTCCCCCTGCCCTGCCCCTGCCATGTGGCCCCACCCCTTTTCTAAGGCTCCACCCCCGCTCACTCCATTCCCCCTCCCTCTGTTGTTTTCTCTCCCCCACCCTCACTCACTTTCACTGGGCTGGGGCAGTGGGTTAGGGTCCGGGCTCTGGGGTGCGGCCAGAAATGAGGGAGTTATTGGGGGGGACTTTGGGCTGGGCAGGGGATTAGGGTGCAGGGGGGGGTGAGGGGTTTGGTGTGCAGGATGGTGTTCCAAGCTGGGGCAGGGGATTAGGGTGTGAGAGGGGGTGCAGGGTTCAGGCTCCAGGAGGGAGTTTGGGTGCAGGAGGGGGCTCAGGGCTGGGGCAGGGGATTGGGGTGCAGTAGGGTTATTTGGACTCCAGGAAGGGGGTGGGGTCAGGCTCCAGGCGGTGCTTACCTCAGGCAGCTCCCAGGAAGCTGTCAGCATGTCCCTCGGCTCCTAGGCAGAAGCGCAGCCAGCTTGCTCTGTATGCTACCTCTGCCCACAGGCACCACCCCAACAGCTCCCATTGGCCATGATTCCTGGCAAATGGGAGCTGTGAAGCTGGCTCTTTGGGGCAGTTATCTTAGAGATTTTGGCCTTCCCTTTGCTCTGTGCCAGGGCTGGCTCCAGCGTTTTTGCTGCCCGAAGCAGCAGGAAAAAAAAAAAAAAAGCCACGATCGGCAGCACTTCAGTGGCAGCTCCACTGCCACTGCTTCATTATTTGGAGGCAATTCAGTTGCAGGTCCTTCCCTCCAAGAAGGACTGAGGGACCTGCCGCCGAATTTCCGCCGAAGAGCCATACGTGCCGCCACTTTCCATTGGCCGCCCCGAGCACCTGCTTGCTGCGCTGGTGCCTGGAGCCGGCCCTTCTCTGTGCTGCAGGAGCCACTCCTTCCAGGCCTGCCCCCAAATGAGCTGTTTCCCTGTATTTTAATTCCTCCACCAGATGGAACATTTGCTGCAGGTGCGGCAGGGTGGGGATGGCTGTGCCCGAAGTCCTTGACCCCTTGTTGCCCAGTGTGGGGTTTGTACACCCCATCACAGACCCCATGTAACAAACTCAAAAAGTTTTGGGGCCTCCCTCCCATTTCTGCCATAAAGAAAGGGTAGTATTTGTAATTATCCACGAGAAAGGGGGGTGGTCATGCCCCCCCTGAAACCTATCTATATTGATATTTGGGACCTCCAAGAGGAGTACTCCTGCCTTAGATAACTGAGGTCAGTTCCTGCTATCCTTACTCATGTTGTATTGCATCTTACTCCACAAGTAGCCCCATTCCTTTCAGTAGGACTATTTGTGGGGTAAGGCACTCATACTTCAGTATGAGCATCTAATATCTGGAGTTAATTAACCCATAACTGCAGCAGTATGCAAAGTCTATTTAGTAGTATGTAGATGGAAGTGCAAGGAAAAACTGCTGATACTGCCTTAACCGAAGTAAAATAGAGCCACCACTGTATTTTTAATATATGAAGCTATTAATACTTTTTTCCAACAGAACTACTGATTTCAGTATGCACATTTCTACAGATGGATCACTCCTGATGGAAAGAAGTCTCTGACCAACTAAACTAACCAAATGCAACTCAAATACAATCTTTATCAAAAAATAAAAAACAAATCCTGTCAAGTTATAAAATGGCATCTTAACTATATTGGTGAATCCAGGGTTTCAGAGTTTATAGCTAGTGATGGCCATATTTTTCATGTGTTTAATTTTTAAGGGTATATTTAGTGGTACATCTCTTGAATTGATTCATGGATTCCCAAGGCAGCGGGACAATTGTGATCATCTAGTCTGATTGCCTGTATAACAAAGGCCATAGGACTTCCCAAAAATAATTCCTAGAGCGTATCTTTTAGAAAAAAATCTAATCTTGATTTAAAAATATTCAGTGATAGAGAATCCACCACTACCCTTGGTAAGTTATTTCCATGCTCAATTACCTTCACTGTCAAAAAATTACATCTTATTTCCAGTCTGAATTGCCTAGCTTCAGCTTCCACCATTGGATCATGTTATACTTTGTTCTGCTAGATTGAAGACCCCATTATTAAATATTTGTTCCATGTGTAGGTACTTATAGACTGTTATCAAGTCACCCTGGAACCTTTTCTTTGTTAAGCTAAATAGATTGACCTCCTTGAGTCTGGCACTATAAGGCATGTTTCTAATTTTTTTTATTCATTCTCCTGGCTATTCTCTGAACTCTCTCCAATTTATTAACATCCTTCTTGAATTGTGAGCACCAGAACTGGACACAGTATTCCAGCATGATCACATCAATGCCAAATACAGAGGTAAAACAACCTCTCTTCTCCTATTTGAGATTCCCATGTTTATGCATCTAAGGATTGCATTATCCCTTTTGGCCACAGCATTACACTGGTAGCTCATGGCAGCTGATTATTCATCACAACCCCCAAATCTTTTTCAGGAGTAATTCCATCCTGTCTCCCTAACATAGAATCCCCCATTGTGTGATTATGGCCTACATTCTTTATTCCTACATGTATAAATTTACATTTAGCCATATTAAAACACACATTGCTTGCCGAGTCCAATTCACCAAGCAATCTAGCAGCCTTAACTGTAATTTAGCAAAGTGTTTTAATTAGTTTCCTAGGTTTTGAGCCAACTTGGCAGTGGAAGTAATCTGCTACTGGTATAAGCCCTGATTCAGCTAATCACTTTAAACTGAATTGGAGTCATAGGCCAGTTGTAGTTTAATTCCTGCCCTGGAGCAAGGGAACGGCCAGGGCTGGAATTGTGACTCTCATAGCTACACACTGCCATGTACTATGGACTGAGAGCAAATCCTTAATCTAAACCTTAATTTCAGATTCAAATCAGATAGAGGTACAAGCACTCCAATTTGCTGCTTCTGGCTTTTGAAAATTCTGGCCCTTTGAAAGGCTACCTTTTATGTGTATTTGTATTAGCTACCATAGGGAATATTCCCATTAACTGTGAAAATATGGTAGCATGTCCAACAAATCTCTAAGGATGATCTACTTTGGCAGCTAGAACCAAATCAGTACGCTAAACTATGATAAATCTCTGAATATGTAAAGCACAAATAGTCAACTAAAATGTAGTTTGAAATCAATTTTGAAAGAACAAAATGGTGAATATATAACTGTAAACTATTTTAGCCTGTTGCAAATCAATCACTGTATGCTACCATACCGAATAAAGGAAATTACTTAAACATTTCTTACAAGAATTCCAAGCCACTGCATTGCAGACGTAGCTATGAGCACTGCTAACACACAGCAATCCCTAATGCTTCTCCACCTGAAATCCTCTAAAAAGCTACTATAATTAATCATTAGTTGTAAAATGCTGCCGAACTATTTAACCTACAGTATCAGCCCACTGTAATAACCTCTGTATAGTTAAACCTCTACAATAATGTATATTTGATTATCAAACTCATCATCTTCTGGCTTCATTATAATTGATGGTCAAGGAATTGGTTAACAGCAGTTTTTTCATATTGAAAAGAAAATAAAAGGACAGGCCTGAGATAATTCCTGTCCAAAGATTAAAAAGGAATCTGTATTCTACACATTAGCTTTGGTTCTGAAATTGAATAAAATTGTCTTTCATCCTCAGTGCAGTACCTAAGACTGAATCTATGTGTGACGGGTTCCCCCCAGGGTGTCACCTGGAACTGGGGTACCATTGAGCCCTCTGACTCACCAGCCTGGGCTCCCTCTCTCACACTGTACTGCTGTGACAAGCTGCAGACCTGCTCCTGGTCCTACACTTCCACCAGCATATAGACAAGTAGGGACACACCCAGCTGCAGTTACATGCAGGCTCTCTGACTAGCCACTGCATGAACCAACAGTAGAAAGGTTAAAGCCAAGGTAACTCTCAGCCCCTCATGCACACACCCTCTCTGGAGCATAAACCCAAAATTATACCATCTTGCACCGCACAAGGAATTGTACAGCATAAGCTCAGAGTTCGTGCCTCCCCCCAGTGTGGAGAGGAATATGCAACAGCCTTTGCCCCTTGAGCTGATTTCCTATACACTCCACACCAACTCACTGGTTTAGTTTCTTAACTACAAAAGATAGATTTTAAGTGATTACAAGTGATAGCAAACAGATCAAAGCAGACTACCTAGTAAATAAACAAAAATGCAAATTAAGTCTAAGATACTAGAAAGATAGGATATGAATTAGCAGATTCTCACTCTGGCTGATACAAACAGGCTAGGGACAAGCTGCACTTGCTTTACGACTTGGAATCACCAGGTTTTTCATACACAGGCTAGAAATCCCTTTAGCCTGGGTCCAGCACTTCCCCTGGTTCAGACTTTGTTCCTCAGGTATTTCCAGGAGTCCTTGTGTGGGGAGTGAAGAAGAACCAATGATGCCACTCCCGGCCTTATATAGCTTTAGCAAATGGCAGGAACCCTTTGTCTCAAACTTCAGTTTGTGGAAAAACAATGACATCCCAAGATGGAGTCCAGAGTCATGTGACCTGGACACAGGCCCTTGCATACCTTGCTGAGTCATAGCAGCCATTACTTACAGGCTGTCTGGAGTGTTTTCAGGAAGGCTCACCAAGTAGGAGATATTTTTTCCTGAGGCCTATTGTTTTCCCTAATGGCTCCTTACCCTGAATAGGCCCTTCCCAACCAGCTATCTAGACTGAAAGCATCCTGCCTAGTGGGTGACACCCAGGTATAACTACATTTGAAATGCAGATACATAGTCAACATTCATAACTTCAGATACAAAAATGATACATGCATACAAATAGGATAATCATGTTCAGCAAATCATAACTTTTCCAATGATATTTCACATGACCCATCTTGTACAAAATGCATCATAATTATGCCATAATCGTATCATAATAATATAACTATGAAGAATACGTGGTACAGTGTCACACCATGAATTCAATGTATATTGGTACCTTTTAACTCTTTCCATAAGATCTGTTTTTCGCACCCCTTGGATAAATTTTGAGATTTGGGGAATTTTTCCCATTGCCAATCAGGACAAAAAGTAAATTTTAAAATGTTTCATTTTGTCTTGGACTATTTCTAGCTATTTTTTAAAAATAGATACTATAATTTGCTTAAATGTCAAAAATCATTTTGAATCAGGAAGGCAATTTTTCTCATTTAGAAAATGCCTAAATCAGATGCTTTGACAATTTTGAACGACTTTTTCCCCCCACTTCCGCACGCCCAATTTGTTTTTGTCAAGTGGAAAAAGGTTTTGGTTTTCACAATGGCATTTTTTGACAAAATAAAAATCCTGAAAAAATGTCCGACCAGTTCTACTTTTAAAATCATAAGTATATGACAAGTAAAAAAATATATAGAAGATATTGTTCACAAAGTTAGACATCACCTTTTCAACATACATAAAATGACACCCAACTGAAACTCTTACAGTCTACCTACGGAATTGCTACTTTAATATATGGAGATATACCCATCTTCTTGAACTGGAAGGGACCCTGAAAGGTCATTGAGTCTAGCCCCCTGCCTTTACTAGCAAGACCAAGTACTGATTTTGCCCCAGATTCCCATAGTGGCCCTCTCAAGGATTGAACTCACAACCCTGGGTTTAGCAGGCTAATGCTCAAACCACCGAGCTATACATCTCCTGCTACTAAATTGCTCTAATGTTAATTGACTGTTCAGAAACTTATTTCTTTGCATTGCATTTATCATCAATTTCTACAATTCTAACAAGTCTAAAAAATGATCCATTTGTTTGCCTGTATTGAAATTGCATATATTGAGATCCTCTAGGCCCCTATTCAGCAAGACATTTAAGCATGTGCTTAACTTTGAAACTTAAATACATTCTTCAAGTTAAGAGTATGCTTAAATTATCTGCTGAATTGAGCCCTAATACGGTCCATTGTAATACTGAGATTACAAGAAAAATTGCAGACATTCTAAGTCTAAATACGTTTGTAATGTGCTAACAGTCTGATGATATTCAGGGGACATTTATTAATTCATTCCCCCCCCCCCAAAATGCATTTGTGTATTATGTCTTTATGGCTACCCTTTCTTGTGCAAAACTCTCACTGAAATTAAATGGGAGTACTATTTCAATAAGCACTGCAGGGTTGGACTCCAAATATGGAGTGGGGCTGGGAGGTGTAATAAATATATTTCCAGAACATTGTAAAATTCCAGAATTTAGGCAAATAAGCAGCTGACCTTAGAATTTGAACCATGTTGACCTGAGGTTATGGAAGTCAACAAGAGTCGGTGCTGGGCTTTCAATCTTTTCCACACTCAGCCTACATGCTTAAGACTATGTTGGCATGTGTCCTTGTTTTCTTCTAGCATTTAGCTACAATAATATTAATGTCAGTATCATGTCATGTTAATATGACCAATGCAGATACATTTATTTTAATATTCTGGGTCCCTTTGTTGTTGTAAACTTTCTAAGTTGCTCTCCTGAAGAAGTTCCCACTGGGGAGTGTACTGCATCTATGTATGTGTTTGATTTATTTCTATTGGGTGTTTTGCCAATATTGAACGAAACAAATTTCTTTTTTTCAGGTCCAGTGAGAATGGATCAATGGATTCATGCCCTGTTTGCTGATTAGTTCTGTAAGAGAGATTTTTATCCTTGGACAATTTACTGATTTGCAAGCTTTTCTTCTCTTATATTTCTGTTTTCACTGACAGACTAAAAAAGAAAAAAATATGCAAACCTGCAGTTGGAACAGATAGCAGCATTACATTTCTGTTGATTTACTACCAGGGCCGGCTCCAGGCACCAGCATTCCAAGCAGGTGCTTGGGGCGGCAATCTGCAAGGGGCGGCAGTCCGTGTGTTTTTGCCGCTCCAAGCAGCGCGCCGAATTGCCGCCACAGACGGCAGGGGCAGTCTGTGTGCTGTTAGGGCGGCACGCACATTTCCGCGGCGGCGGCAATTCGGCGGCAGCTTCTATGTTAAGCTGCCCTCGGGGACAATTCGGCGGCTTCTGTCTTCCGGCTGAAGGGGCGGCAAAAACAGTAGAGCCGGCCCTGTCTACTACAATGAGAAAGGTGGCAACTGGGGAACCAGCTCTCGGTACAATCTTAAAAGTTCATTAGATGTCTAAGGTGCTGCTCTTTGCACGTAGGTTGTAAACAAGTGCACTGTACAGTATGGCTTACAGGACTCTGCAGGATCTTTCAGGATTTGTGTATTTTCCTATACATTAACATAAAGGAGTTTGGGATCAAGCCACTTCAGGCACAAGCAGATCCCCGCACCTGGCTGCAGAAATAAAGGGACTGAGATGTTGTGGCTGCACAGCCCTTTTTGAATCTCACTGAGGGGACACTTGTATGGCCTTTAACAGTCACTGCTTTCCAGAAGATTCTGAAACCATGGTTCTGGAGTGCATCCCCACAAATGGGAATATGAAGAAGAAAAATATCAAGATTTCTTTGGCTTCAATATCGTAATCATCCTGCTAGCATCTGGAGGTTAGATTAGGACCTAATGCTTCTAAGGGGACTACACTTAAAAAGGTGTAGTGGCACAGCTGCTCAGTTGTAGTGCTTTAGTGAAGACACTGCCATGCTGATGGGAAAGCTTCTCCCATTGGTGTAGGCTAATCCACCTCTTTGAGAGGTGTTTAGCTCCCCCATTGTCATAACGCTTGTTTACACCAGGGGTTAGGTTGGTATAATTGCATGGCTCGGGGGTGTGGATTTTTCACACTCCTGAGCGATGTAGTTATACCATTGTAAATTTGTAGTGCACACCTGTCCAGGGAGTGAACCTGCAAAGGAAATGATTATTATTAAACTATATGATAGTGATGGCTGCTTTCCTGAAAATTCAATTTAATATTGCACTGCTACAGTTTGTACTATATTATGTTGCAGCCAATTTTGGCAGTATATTCTCTTTAAATATTCATTAAAAATATGGGGGGGAGGGAGGAGTCAAGAATGAATTAAATATGCAATTTGGTGACTCTGAATGTACAAAGTCAGCCTTGAACTCATCCTAGACTATTAAGAGTTGAAAGTTATGCCCCATATTAGTAGAAGGGTAATTGTCTTTAGGTTTGCAATAAACTCCCAGATGTGACTTATGACTCAGATACTGTTATAGTGCTATAGATGTACACTGCATTTTAGAAAACTACAGAAAAGGAAAAATCCTGGTCCCATTAAAGTCAATGGAAGTTTGGCAAGGAGTAGTACAAGGATTTGACCCAAGCTGAAACGCTTTGCCCTAAAGATCTTATAATAGAACTTAGAAAATATCAAATGAGATAACGGTGCAGAAGAAGGGGAAGCCTAAGATGTTTTTGGTATTTGGGTGACCTTGTAATCAGCTTTACAAAAGAAAGTGGATTTACAGGGAGGCTTTGAAGGAGGAGAGAGAGGGTACTTGGCCCATGGGAAGTAAGAAACTGTTCCAAACGTAGAGGGCTGCATGAAAGACGCTATATTGCCAAGAGTGGCCGAAGCCAAAGAAAGCTGTTAAGCATTAGGATGCAGAGGAGTGTAGTAGGAGAGGATATAGAACATGAAAGAAGTGATAACAGAAGCGAAATGGTGCAGGACCTTGCATGAGAATGACAAGCTTGATCTATTTTTTTCTATATATTTTTTATATATTTAAGAAGTGAGGAAGGCAGTGAAATTATTGGAGAGTGAGTTGGGGTAACTTGATTGGAATAGCAGCAATGAGAACAGACTTTTAGCAGTAGTATAGACTGAAGGCGAGGAGGGAGGCTCCAGGAAGGTCAAAGAGGAGGCTATGATAGTTATGACTAGAGATGATCAAGGCAAGGCCTACAGCGGGTATAGCAGGAAATATGGAGAGAAAAGGATAGGATTTACAAATACTACAGGCTATCTTGATAATTTTGGCTTCTTTCAATATACCTGGACAAGTACTTTGACTATTATTTCAATTTATTAAGCTCTAGAGCTGGTCAAATAACGAAACACAATTTTTACCTAAAAAAAATTCGGGAGTATCTTTAACTTTTATTTAAAATGTTATTGAACAATTTCATTTACTGAAAAATGGGTTTCAGGTGAAAGGAAACAATGTCTAGCTTTTTTGGTAACATTTTCTTTAAAAACATTTGAAATCTCAAAGGGCATGATCTGTGAAAAACTGGAAAACATTCAAACACTGCAAAAAAAAAAAAAAAAAACACAACAACAACAACAACAAAAACACAGTTAAAAGGCCTGTAGCGAGGTCGAAGACTCACCGGTGACCGCCCCGCTACACACACCTCCCCTCAAGATGTGCCCTCCCCACAGCAGCTGAAGCAGTCCCCCTTGCTGCTCGGCAAGCTGAGCCACACAGGCTCTCCAGTACCAGTCCATCGTCATTTTTCTCCATCTTCCATTTCTCAAGTCTCCGATCCAGGCAATAGTCGCACAGTCCTTGCCCTGCCCCTTGTATCGGGGTGACCTTCTATACCCGCATTCTCTACCACATGTAGTGAAGTGAAGACTCACCTGCACAGCCTCCTGCTGGTCGTCTGGGAATTAGCTCTTTTCCAACCTATGGCGCGCCCCCTGCAGGCTGGTGTCTCGCTTGCCCCATGTCCCTCCCAGACCTCGGTGTCCTTTATCTAGGGGCTCTGCCCCAGCAGTTCCCCCATGCTCTGGGTCTTCCCTCCTAGGAGAAGACCCAACCCTCTAAACCCACCTTGCCTCAGTGGCTACTGCCAGTCATCATCTAGCCCCCACTCACAGGGGCAGACTGCAGTCTGTAATGGCCACTCATCATTGGCAAGGGGTTAGGACCTGTTGCCTTTGCCTATTCCCGGGCTGTACCTCTGTAGCCCCAGTACCTTTGCAGGCCTTCTCCAAGACCTGCAGCTGGGGGGTTTACCAGGCTGGAGCTCCCCAGCTCCTCTTACCCTTTTCCCCAGCACTGCCTGCTTCAGGTACCATATGATCCCCAGCAGCTAGGCCCTCTCCCTCCAGGGCAGAGAGAGACTCCTTGCCTTCTGGCCCTGCAGCTCTTTTATAGGGCCCAGCATGGCCCTGATTGGCTGCCTCCCAGCCTCTCCTTATTGGCTCTCAGCCCCAACCCTCTCCAAGAGCTGTCTTCTAACCCTTACAGGGCTGGAGCGGGGTGACCGCCCTGCTACAAGGCCATTTTTCAACACCAAAAAAAAACCCATTTTGTTTGAAAACTTTTGACCTGCTCTGTTGACAACATACTTTAAATGCAATAGTATGTTAAATTTTTTTAGAGAATCTGCTTCATTATAATAAACACTATTGACCAAATTCTGCCCTCCCTAACACCCAGTGACTTCTGTAGGGCTTCATGGATATAACTACCATCAAAATTTGGCTCAGTGTACATGGGAAAAACCTAAACACACTGATAGTGAGGCAGGTTTTTGGTTTGTTTTTTGTTTTAAATTGGTGTGGTTTTATGGAGGTTTAAAACACAGGAAATTTTCAGCATTAGACAGTTTTATAATAGCAGCATTGCTCTTTCAGCCATGTAATCTTTACTTTATAGAAAGCTTGAGATAAATTTTAAGTGCTGCTTCACACAAAAAATGGAATAAACGAAATAGCCAATTTTGCTCTAATATTCACTCCATAAAAGTATGGGGGGCTAGGGGAAATCAATATTTGCCAAATGGAAAAAAAGGACAAAATTGGCAGGTGGGGGGAAATACAATTGAACTTTGAAGAACTCCTTTAAAGTGATTATTATCTACAGTCAAACAGGTATCTTTTAAAATTATATATTGAAAAATCAATCCAGGTGAATCCGCTTGAAAGCTCTGACAGATAAAATATACAATGGAAATGGAAAGGACTAAGATGAAATTTAAACAGTAAACAACTGAAGGCATAAAAGAAATAGCAAGAAATATTTTAAGTAGTCAGAAGTAGGAAACCTATATGAGAATGAGTAGGTCCTTTGGACCTGGAAGGAGAAGGTACCAAATAAGGAGGATAAGGTTAATGTAAAGGAGATAAATGATTCCTTTAGATCAGTGTTAGCCACAGAGGATATGGGGGAGATACTTATCCTGGACCTATTCTTTTCAGGTACAATCTCTATGAGAGAATGCCTCAAAAGAGGAGATGCTGGAGCAAATTGATTAAAACCTGCAAGTCATTAGGACCAGATACTATTCATCTAAAAGTGCTGAGCTGGTAAAATACAGTGTAATCTATTATAATCAACTATTATACTGGAGGGCTAGAGAATAGAAAATGCTGTTTTTAAAAATGAAGTTAGTGGTGATCCAGAAAATTACAGACTAATAAGCTGTACTTCAGTAGCAGGTGAAATGAAATTGAAAGAATAATTGATGTTAGAACTTTAAAGCACATGGATGAATGTGGTATGATACAGACAAACTAGAACAGTTTCTTTAAGGGAAATTCATGTCTCTGTAATCTATTACAGTGTTTCCCAACCGGTGTGCCATGGCACACTGATGTGCCATCAGGCCTGAACAGGTGTGCCACGGAATTTTGGAAAAGTCACTTGTGAGGAGAAAAAATTCTCATTTTAATTAGTGTCGTAACCAAATTTCATTTTGTGCTGTTGCTCTTCAGGTGTGTATGTGTGTGACGTTACTCACATTACGCTCAAATGACCTTGCCATTCAGGTGGTATCACTTGGTCGCCGTCTTTTCTTATCAACTGTTAAGTCACTGTGGTGAATTTTGAAGTGAAGACTCAAAAATGGACAAATATTTGAAGAAAAGAGATTATGGCGCTTCCACAACTACTTTCAGTGATGAAGCTGAACATGAGCATAAGAAAATCAAAGTGGTGAGCCGACGCTACTGTGGGAGTTATTTGCTATTTGGATTTTACAGGTGAACCATCTTGCTGTCTTTGACTCTCAAACTGGGCAATGGTGCCAAGCAAGTTAAAACACCTTACAAGCAAACATCCATCCCTTGCCAACAAGGGCAAATATTTTTTTGAGTGTTTGAAGGATCAACATGAAAAGCAAGTGCAAATGATGAAAGACAGTTTCTCATAAACCACTGGAAGCAAACTACTCGATTGCTGAGCTTGTAGCGAAGGCAAAAAAGCCATATACAGTCGCAGAAACAGGAAACAGGAAAATGCAGGGTAGAAATGAGAATTTTCTCTCCTGCATGGATCAACTGCATGGGTTTAGATCTAAGTTAGCCCTCTGACATGAAAAAAAGTAGCAAAAGGAACAATAGAAATGTTCCCCCTGGAAAATGTGGCAAATCCTACTGATATTTTGGTCAATGTTTTCTCTGAGCATTTGAAAAGTCTGGAAGAAAAATTCAGCTCATATTTTCCTTCAACCTATATAGAAGATTTCAACTGGGTCTGGAATCCTTGGATTTCCTCTGCAATGGAAAGTGCTAAGAATCTTACAATAATGACTCAAGAGCAACTTGTTGAATTAAGGATGGACCATTCTTCTAAAATTAAATTTGGCAACATGCCTTTGGACTCAATCTGGTCGACAGTGGCAGACATATAATCAATAATCTCAGACCATGCTATTTCCATTTCGTTAACATTTTCAACACCTACTTGTGCAAGTAAAGTTTTTTCAAGCCTGACTTACATCAAAAACAAAGAGAGCATCTGAGATTGGTGGAGCAAGAGCGCTGAGTTGAACTGTCAACATTTCCTGCCAGGATTAAACAGCTCTGCATATCAAGGCAAACTCAAATTTCTCATTAAAAGTAAGTTTTGTTATAATATTTTTAGCATAGGGTGGAGGTGCACCACACAAATCTTTTATTGAAGAAAGTGTGCCTTAGACCAGAAAACGTTGGGAAACACTGATCTATCAGTATTCATTGAGCATGTCAGCAAAAGAGTAGATAAAGGAGATCCAGATAATACAACTGACACAGCCTTTTTTAAAGTCCAAAGTAAAGATTCTCACCAGAAGCTGTTAAAATACTATATAGTCCAAGAATGAAAGGTAAAGTCTGTCATGTGTTTTGTGAAGGATTTAGAGAGAATTACGAAAAGATTAGAGATTTAGAACCTTAGGCTATGTCTACCCTACGCATCTTACAACAGCTACAGCTGTACCGTTGTAAGGTACGCAGTGTAGTCACTTTTTGTAGCCAGGAGAGAGCTCTCCTGACAAATAAAACCACCCCCAACGAGAGGCAGTAGCTTCATTGGCGGGAAAGTGTCTCGCATCGACAAAGCACTGTCCACACTGGTGCTTTTTGTTGTTAAAACTTTTGTCATTCAGGAGGGTGTTTTTTCACACCACTGAGCGACAAAAGTTTTAACAACAAAAGTGGCAATTGAATGACAAAACATTTGTCTTTCAGTGGTGCTAACCCCTGCCCCTGAAAGACAAAAGTTTTGCTGCGACAAGTGCCAGTGTGAACAGCGAGCTGTTGGCAGAAGCACTCTCCTGCTGACAATGCAAACACCACTCATTGGAGGTGGAAGTTTTTTTATCAGCGGGGAGCCGACAAACAGCAGCTACACTGCACGACTTTTAGCAGCATGGCTGTGGCAACACAGCCATGTCACTAAAAGCTGTGTAGTGTAGACAAAGCCTTGGTTACATTAGATGGGATGCAAACATGTTTCCAAAGAAACCCCATAGTCCAAGGCTGATTGCCCTTCATGGAATGGTCTTGAAAGTTGGGTTTAGGCATTAACCTTCCATTTGTGAAGCTGCTCTGAAATACAAATGGACCTCTGAAAAAGTTTGACTGCCCATCCAGGCAAAGGAAAGGGCTCTAACCCTCCCAAGCCCTTTAAGCACCCTATCACCTGTGGGTGAATGCTTTTCAGAAAGAGATCAGATATAGGGTGATTGATCAGTCCTCATCCTCAAAGGAAACCTGCACAACATTTTCAAAAGATGAGCCTTGGAGCTTAAATTCATAACTGCTAGGCACTAAGCCTATGCCTATACTGGCAATTGAATGACAAAACTTTTGGCTTTCAGAGGTGTTAACCCCCCGCCCCCCGAAAGACAAAAGTTTTGCCATAAGTGCCAGTGTGAACAGCACTTGGTGGAATGATGAAAATCAATGGGACATGGAAATACCAAGGTACAAAATATATAGGAATGACAGAGTAGGTCATGCTGGTCAAGGAGTGGCACTATTTTCTGAAAGAAAGCACAGAGTCAAATGTAGAAAAAATCTTCAATCAATCAAACCAAATAATAGTATCTCTATTGATAGAAATACCAGGTGTGAATAATACGAGTATGGCATAGTTTGTTAACTTAGGCACAAATTGTGTTTTATCTTTATTTTTCTTGTAACTAGTCTGACCTTTATGCCTCATTACTTGTAGTCACTTAAAGTCTCTCTTTCTATTTAATAAACTTGTTCTATTGTTTTTCTAAGCCAGCAGGGCCAATGGCAAAGAGAGAAAATGTGTTTATTGTATTAAAACCTTCCATCTGTGGTGTGTGCCTGTGTGTGTATCATTTATTTAGAGAGACAGGGTGGGTGCAATAAAAGATATTACCTGATCCACCTTGTCCCTCTAATATCCTGGGATCAACACAGCTACAGCAACACTGCATTGATCAGTTCTTTGTGCATTAAAAGAAGTAGGCTGTACCATTAACAGCAATTGTTGGCTGGACTGCTCTTAAGAGTTAACCCACCATGAATGTGAACTTCCAGTGTGGTATAGGGAAGCCATTTTGTTTTAGCCTTCCTTGATTGCTGATTAATGGAGGGAGACTTTGAAAGATCAACAAAATTTCTAGAGTTAAACAGGCCAAATTCTACAGTCCTTATATCTGTAAAACTCCTAATAAGGTCAGTGAATTGAGGACCCCCAATAAATATGCCAGCTCATGTGCTGAGAGGAGGGAGCACTTTTTCCACTAGTCCCAGATCTTCAAAAGTTTCTAGAGAGAGTCAAGCTGACCACACTTACTGTCTCTTGATGAGGCTTTGCTTGAATAAGCCAGTTGTCCAGATGCAATACCAGCCACAATGACCAGTGACTTTTTGGGGGATGGGGGAAAATAGGGGGGGGGGGGACAGGGAAGGGGTGAAAAAATCCATTAAGGTTTTCTGAAATGAAACCCTAAATACCCATTTCATATTATTACACACATTGTAAGAACATTTGTTCCTCAAGCATAAAAAGACAATTCTATCTAAAGTATTTATATGGCCTCCATCACCATAGTATCTAAGCACCTCACAGTCTTTAATGTATTTAACCTCACAATACCCCTGTGAGGTACGGAAGTGCTATTACTCACAGTGTTGCAGATAGCTTCTCTGTGTCATAGTTCCCTAAGGGGTAAATTCAAAAAAGGACTTGAGTGCCTAACTGCCACTATAGGTGCCTAAATCCCAGAAATAGACCCCACTGGGACTCTCAGAAACCCTGATCAACTGCTGCCAAATGCTGTAGGCACTTAAACTCCCTCAGTGCCTACATTTTTGCAGTAGAAGTTCTCTCAGGGTCTATGTTTCTGCCTGTGAGCATGCTCACTGCAGCCCCACACTGGCGAAAGATAGGTGTTCCTCCACCTAATCACCTACTCCAATATGGTTAGCAGGTTCAGAGCTTACCGACCAGATTGGGCCCGCATCAGAGATCTGGCTTTTGTGCATCCCATTCTGAGATGCCGGTCTCTCCCCATTCTCGTACAGGAAGTCTGGGTGCTGACCTCAGGCTTTGTGAACCCCAGAGATTTTTAAGTGCCTAAAAGGTAGGCCTGGTGACTAACACGAAGTTTCTTTGTGAATCTCACCTGAAGTAACTTGCCTAAGGCCACCCAGGAAGTCTATGGCACAATGGTGTGAAAGTGAAATGAACTATATTAAAGAAATAGAATGAATTAAAGAATGCTGTATGTGCCTTTAAGTAGAAATGAGAAATGCTGCAATCCAGGTGTCAGGACAGCAGACATTAAGATAGAACAGAACAGGAGTACTTGTGGCACCTTAGAGACTAACAGATTTATTAGAGCATTAGCTTTCGTGGACTACAGCCCACTTCTTCGGATACTAAGTGGGCTGTAGTCCATGAAAGCTTATGCTCTGATAAATCTGTTAGTCTCTAAGGTGCCACAAGTACTCCTGTTCTTTTTGTGGATACAGACTAACACGGCTGCTACTCTGAAACCTGTCATTAAGATAGAACAATTGCTCCACTTAAGGGCGATTAGTGAAGTATTAGCCTTAGATCGATAAGAGTTAGTAAGGAAGTAGGATATGCATGTTGTGCTCCAGGTAAATTTTACAATTTTGCTCTCTTTGTCCCTTTGTTTAGTTCATGCCCTTTTATCTGTATAAATAAGACTGTTTGAGTCTTGCAGGGGGGCTCAAATTATCTGAATGTATTAGCAGAGCGCTGTGCTAATAGAACAGAGTGGTCTGACAAACTATGAGTCCTGAGTCTAACTTTGACAGTGGGGAACTGAACCTGAATCTACCAGTCCTAGGAAAGGGTTCTATCCACTGGGCCATCCTTCATTGTACACATATACACACTCCAAAATGAAGAGGTGGATTCTGTAACTAAAATACCAGGCCACAATACCATAATCATGTCCCCAGTCTATTAATATATTAGGTCTACCACTCTGCCAACTTCTCTCTTACCAACTTACTTGCTTTTTCAGCAACTGGCTTGTTTTAAAGTTTCAGCTTTAAACTAATACAAAAGAGTTGAAAACATGCCTGATTGATGCTGAACTGGCTGGAAAAGAGGACAGGTCTTTTAAAAGTTGACAAAGTATCGAATTTAACCGTCTTGTGTGCTAGTATTTTGCGTCCTCAATTTTCCACCCTTTCAACGCAACAAACTGTGACAGAATCTCCTTCACAAATATTGGTTTTGGGTCAATCTTCAGGTTTAAATTGAATTAGAAGAGATGAAAGAAAGGCATGATTATCTTCCATATGCCACATTCCAGCATTTTCTTCTTGTCCTGGGCTTGGGATTAATCTACTTTACAACAGCACAATGCTCCCTAACTATTTCGCTATTTGTTCTGTGGGAAGGGTACTACCAACTTAATTGCAAACACCAATTCCTGTAGCCCTGCATTTTCCCTGAAGACCTATGCAAGTAATGACCAGACCCAACATGTTTAACATAAGAGCTAATGGGTTCACAGTCCTCGGTTGTATAGCTAGAAAGTTAAGATGAAGGACACAGTGTACTCTTCTTAATGTATTTCTTTTTCTCAAGGCATCCCAAGGCAATTTCTCTTCTATTCTTTGGAAACTAAGGAATTAAAATGTTACTACTTTATTTTTTTTCTGGATTCACAAAGTATTTGCCTGTCCCACCTGGGCAGACATAGACATAAAAAATGATCATTTGCCAGAGTGAAATCCATTTTTCCCTTCCCTTTTAATTTCCTTATTGAAGTGAGCCAACAGCTTTCAGAAACCATTTATACATCTGTGCCGTGACATCATTCTTTCATACAACTGAATGAAACAAAGCTTATATTTTATCCTGAATTGAACAGGTGAATGATGCAAGCTCATTCACTTGAACTGAAATTTCTGGACAATAGCTTGCTACAGTTCTAAACAGAACTTAGTAAATTATCAGACTGATCTGTAGATTAACATTATAATAAGGTACCCATCTTCTGTTACTGCTAAAGCATGATGATAAGCAGACTTTGGGATGAATAAAATGTAAATAGGGTGCATGTGCGGTTTGGCATATTTGAAGTCTGCAAAAGGAATGAATCTTGGCACTTTGGGATTTCAGTTGGGTCACTTGGTTGGTTCTCTTTTGAACACCATGGCTCTTTTGTCTCTTCTTTGCTCATTCATTTTGACGGGCAGCTGAAATGACTTTCTGGCACTCGTTATTAACTAATGATTAGGCCTGGTCTGATTTTCTACTTTTGTCTAGCTTTGGCTACTTGTCTATGGCCAACCTTTCACTTCTCATAGGTTATTTATAAATTATAACAGAAATCAGTGGATTCAGAAGAAATTTATGAATTACTAAGATGTATACCCAAATTTAAGAAAACACTTGCTGAAGTCCTTCTCTCTTCGGGGCAGCACTTCAGTATATGCTTACATTAAGCATATGCTTCAGTCCCCCCAACAGGGGAGATTTTCAAAAGTAAATCAGGGATTTAGGAGCACTGTGAAGATATAAAGAATATTATTTGGCTGAGCTCAGAGGCCAGCAGCCAGCTGGCTGACTGATTAGCCCTGCCTGCTGCATCTGGGAACAGACCTGCAGCTTAACTGGCTGATGCTCATAAAAGGAGGCGCAGGCAATAGAGACGAGGACAATACCTACCAGAGGTTGGAACTACTGCTGGAAGCAACTGCTCCAAGAAAAAACAAACAACAACAACAAATGGACAAGAGGGAGACTGTGGGAAGTCCTACTATCAGAAGGCTCTGAGGTTAACAGCCAGGAACTTGGGTTGAGGAACTTATGGGCTGTGAGGGACAGACTTGGGGAAGTTTTGATCTCATTTGTTTAGGAGAATTCAAACAAAAGAAAAAAAAAACCTCGACAATTTATCCTGGTGGAAATTACCTTTCCTGGACTGGTGAGAGGGTTCCAGGCAGAATTCCTCCAGGGAGGGTGCTAGTTCAGCCTGGGTAAGCAGGGGTCCAACCAGAAGAGGGTGCTATAAAAACGGCCCTAATCTCTTACAAACACAAATCCCATGGAAAGTCTATAGGACTTCAATGGAATGCAAGAACATGCTTAAAATTAAGTATATGCTTAAGTGTTGCCCTGACAAGGGAAGCTTTTCTGAATCTGTGGCTTTAAATCTTCCACAGAATGTACATTACAGCAGTCACCTGCATCTAAAAATCTAATATTACTAAAAAAAAAAAAGAGAGAGAGAGAGAGATTGATTTCTAGCCCTTCTAGTAACAAAGACATTCTTGATAACATGGAAAACAGCTGTCTGAGTTTGTAGAAAGTTACACTGAAACAGTAGTGGTTGAAAATAGAACCCACAATTGTCTGAAGCAGTCACTAAATTGAAACTGGCATTATTAGCCTCGCTTCTGTGTTGGTTCAACCTGACTATTCATATTACTATTTGGAACTAGCTGTGGCAGAGATAGCACTACCAGCCATAGGTGGCAAGTTATATGGGCCAGTGGTGCCTGTGCTCCACCAATATTCAGAAACGTGGGCCTGGCTCCACCAATGTTATTTTCAGAGCCTTCCCATCCATAGGATGGACTAAGGCAACCCAGGTTGCCCAGGTCTGTCCTATGGATGGGATGGCTCTGCTTGGACCCGTTCTGGGCACCACCAAAAATTATACAAACCTGGTGCCCATGCTATCAGCTATCTTCAGTCAGGACAAGAATATAAAACTCAGATCAATTGCTTATGTATCTCTGGTATTAACTCCTGTAAACCAAAATTATTCTTGCTGTGAAAAACATACGTTGGCTACGTTTTGGCCTGTTAAACACTTTACTTATATTGTGGAACTGTCATCTTTGATCATCAATACTTTGCACACCCCAGTACAGTTCCTGTTATCAGGACGAGGAAAGATGATGGAAATGTACCAAATCCATGGGGCACTGGATAAACATATTACAGTAAACTGAACATCTGGACCCTCACTATTGGCCTACTTATTAAGGGAGACCCACATGAATGTCCTTTGCCTAATACTTGATACAGCACATCTCTGCTTACAGCTATGACCTGGCAACAAACAGCCAGGCACTAAAGTTTTCCTAGATGGATCAGCATATTACTGGGGGGGAAGTGCGGGGAAGGACGTCCCGAAGCGGGGTTTGGTATTGTGAGTTCCAACTTGGAGCAGGCTGTACTACACAGTGTGGAAACCAAGTCAGCCCAGTTTGGTGAATTGACATCAGTAGCCCAAGTGCTAGAAATTTTTCCTTATTACCCATTAATCACTTAGTCAATGCACATTCATTCACCTGCACATATACCAATGTGACATATGCCATCATGTGCCAACAATGCCCCTCTGCTATGTACATTAGCCAAACTGGACAGTCTCAATGTAAAAGAATAAATGGACACAAATCAGACATCAAGAATTGTAACATTCAAAAACCAGTCAGAGAGCACTTCAATCTCCCTGGACACTCAATAACAGACGTAAAAGTCGCAATTCTTCAACAAAAAAACTTCAAAAACAGACTCCAACAAGAAACTGCAGAACTGGAATTAATTTGCAAATTTGACACCATCAAATTAGGCCTGATAAAGACTGGGAGTGGCTGGGTCGCTACAAAAAAATAATTTCCCTCTATTGATACTCACACCTTCTTGTCAACTGTTGGAAATGGGCCACATCCACCCTAATTGAATTGGCTTCGTTAGCACTGACCCCCCACTTGGTAAGGCAACTCCCATCTTTTCATGTGCTGTATATTTATACCTGCCTACTTTTTTTCACTCCATGCATCTGATGAAGTGGGTCATAGCCCACAAAAGCTAAATAAATTTGTTAGTCTCTAAGGTGCCACAAGGAATCCCCGTTGTATATGCTGAATTGTTATAGGAATGAAACATAGCTAGTCATGGAGGCTGATAGTCTCTGAAATCTAGTTGTGGTAACAACGTCACCTCTAGACTACAGTTACTACACAGAAAACTTGCAAATTTATCTTTCACTTTCCCTGACAATCATTAAGAAGGATGTGTATGAGACAATAGTACATAGTTAGGCATTCTTAAAGACTTCAGTTTTAAGGAACATGTACAGGTACCTCAGCTACTGGTGAAAGATTTACATGAATGGTGGCAGGCACCCCTTCTGAACTGCTACAAAGGTGCAAACCAAATGGCTCTTCCAATGTGATTCCCTGCTCGTTCACCTGCACATCTACCAATGTGATATTTGCCAGCAATGCCCCTCTGCCATGTACATTGGCCAAATCGGATAGTCTCTACGCAAAAGAATAAATGTACACAAATCAGACGTCAAGAATTATAACATTCAAAAACCAGTCGGAGAACACTTCAGCCTCCCTGGACACTCAATTAAAGACCTAAAAGTCGCAATTCTTCAACAAAAAAACTTCAAAAACAGACTCCAACAAGAAACTGCAGAACTGGAATTAATTTGCAAATTTGACACCATCAAATTAGGCCTGATAAAGACTGGGAGTGGCTGGGTCGCTACAAAAAAATAATTTCCCTCTATTGATACTCACACCTTCTTGTCAACTGTTGGAAATGGGCCACATCCACCCTAATTGAATTGGCTTCGTTAGCACTGACCCCCCACTTGGTAAGGCAACTCCCATCTTTTCATGTGCTGTATATTTATACCTGCCTACTCTTTTTCACTCCATGCATCTGATGAAGTTGGTCATAGCTTCAAATACTTCAAAAACAGACTCCAATGAGAAATTGCAGAACTGGAATTAATTTGCAAACTGGACACCATTAAATTAGTCTTGAATAAAGACTGGGAGTGGATGGGTCATTACACAAACTAAAAACTATTTCCCCATGCTAATTTTCCCCCTACTGTTACTCACACCTTCCTGTCAACTGTTTGAAATGGGCCATCCTGATTATCACTACAAAAGTTTTTTTTCTCCTGTTGATAATAGCCCACCGTAAATGATTAGTCTTGTTAGAATTGGTATGACAACCCCCATTTTTTCCATGCTCTCTGTGTGTATAATATCCCTACTGTATTTTCCAGTGCATGCATCTGATGAAGTGGGTTTTAGCCCACAAAACTTATGCCCAAATAAATTTCTTAGTCTCTAAGGTGCCACAAGTACACCTCGTTCTTTTTGCTGACACAAACTAACACAGTTACCACTCTGAAATCTGTTCTATAAATCACAGTAGTGAGATGGAAGCCAGAAGGAACTCAGATCAGCTGCCCAGTGTAGGCCTTGCTGGAGCCCTAGGCATAGCTAAGAATATGAACAAAGTAGGCCTTTGTAGAATAACAGGTTTCAGAGTAGCAGCCGTGTTCGTCTGTATCCGCAAAAAGAACAGGAGTACTTGTGGCACCTTAAAGACTAACAAATTTATTTGAGCATAAGCTTACGTGGGCTACAGCTATGCATCCGAAGAAGTGGGCTGTAGCCCATGAAAGCTTATGCTCAAATAAATTTGTTAGTCTCTAAGGTGCCACAAGTGCTCCTGTTCTTTTTGCAGATATAGACTAACACGGCTGCTACTCTGAAACCTGTTATTCTACAAAGGCCTACTTTGAGGTGAAAACACACAAATGTATAACAACAAAAAATCCTTTTTCTGGGATCACCCAGGGCAGGATGACATAAAATGACATGACCCAGAAACTGCAAAACTAGCAGGAAAAATGCCGAAGTAGGGTAATCAAAGCTTGTGCTTACATAATGTACAAATGACATCAATAAAGGGTTGATGTGCTAAAAGCCAATTTCATAAAGATTATTTCATCTCTAATGTAGAAAATACTTAAGTGAACATGGGCCCAAACTGGAGAAACACTGAACCAGAAACTGAAAGATGGGACTGAATAGACAGACCAAGGGATCACAGAAGGCAACAACTATCATGTAAAGTGGAAGGACTTCCCAGTGCTCCAGAATGTGGTTTACCGATTCTGTCTTGTCTGTCTGTTATTTGTCTGGTATAAATGTATGTGCAGATATAAGTGACAATTATCTGAAATTTTATAAAGGCAAAAATTGATTGTTTAAATTGGGAGGACTCGTGATTCGGTTTTCCAACTTTTACTTCCAATAATGACATACCTTCATCATAATCTTGTGCCCAGTCATATATGATAATTAGCACCTATTGAAAAGTATTGAATGCCCGGCTGTATCAATGAGGTCAGTGGAAACTGAGGACATTCAGCACCTCTCTGGAGACATTCAGCATATTGCAGAATCAGGAGTCTCTGGTTCTTACTATATTTTTGTCTTTGTCTCTCACTACTCACTGTTCTGCCAAACCATCATTCCTGACCATTGCCATGATGTTCCTTGCTCTCTTCCATCTTTATACCTTACATGACCTCTTATGCCCTGGAATATCCTCACAAAAAGCTCCCTCACTCTTCTTTGAAAATCTCCTTCAAGCCCACCTAGTTTGACTCATCCCAGGTTCAATGGCCAAGTTTCCCTTAACAACAAGGAGTCTGGTGGCACCTTAAAGACTAACAGATTTATTTGGGCATAAGCTTTCGTGGGTAAAAACCTCACTTCTTCAGATGTATCAATACATTTTTACCCACGAAAGCTTATGCCCAAATAAATCTGTTAGTCTTTAAGGTGCCACCAGACTCCTTGTTGTTTTTGTAGATACAGACTAACATGGCTACCCCCTGATACTTGACAAGTTTCCCTTCTGCTTCTTTGTAGCTTCTCACCTTTGCTCCTTCTCTGCTTTTCCTTGTGAAGTCTTTTATTTCCCATATACTAAATCATAGAATATTAGGGTTGGAAGAGACCTCAGGAGGTCATCTAGTCCAATCCCCTGCTCAAAGCAGGACCAACACCAACTAAATCATCCCAGCCAGGGCTTCGTCAAGCCTGACCTTAAAAACGTCTAAGGATAGAGATTCCACCACCTCCCTAGGTAGCCCATTCCAGTGCTTCACCACCCTCCTAGGGAAATAGTGTTTCCTAATATCCAACTGAGACCTCCCCCACTGCAACTTGAGACCATTGCTTCTTGTTCTGTCATCTGCCACCACTGAGAACAGCTGAGCTCCATCCTCTTTGGAACGCCCCTTCAGGTAGTTGAAGGCTATCAAATCCCCCCTCACTCTTCTCTTCTGCAGACCAAATAAGCCCAGTTCCCTCAGCCTCTCCTCATAAGTCATGTGCCCCAGCCCCCTAATCATTTTTGTTGCCCTCCAATGGACTCTCTCCAATTTGTCCACATCCTTTCTGTAGTGGGGGGACCAAAACTGGACGCAATACTCCAGGTCTGGCCTCAACCGTGCTGAATAGAGGGGGATAATCACTTCCCTCGATCTGCTGGCAATGTTCCTACTAATACAGTCCAGTATGACATTGGCCTTCTTGGCAACGAGGGCACACTGCTGACTCATATCCAGCTTCTCATCCACTGTATTCCCCAGGTCCTTTTCTGCAGAACTGCTGCTTAGCCAATCAGTTCCCAGCCTGTAGAGTTGCATGGGATTCTTCCTTCCTAAGTGCAGCACTCTGCACTTGTCCTTGTAGAACCTCATCAGATTTCTTTTGACCCGATCCTCCAATTTGTCTAGGTTACTCTGGACCCTCTCCCTACCCTCCAGCATATCTACCTCTCCCCCCAATTTAGTGTCATCTGCAAACTTGCTGAGGATGCAATTAATCCCATAATCCAGATCATTGATAAAGATGTTGAACAAAACCATCCCACCATCTCTCCTTCATTTCACTCCTTAAAACCTATTTCTTCCTTGAAGACTTCTAAGGATAACTATTAGTTATTTAAAAAAAAAAAAAACAACCACCTCTCTGTTTTGAGATTCTTCTTTCTATTTGCTCAATGGATGTGAAATGCATGAATCTATCTGAATAATACTAGAGACACAAGGTGTGTTATATCTATTGGGACTAATATTACCTCACCCAGCATGTCTTTCTAATATCCCGGAACCAACATGGCTACAACAACACTGCATCTGAATGACACGGTCTATCTAACTTATTACCACTCGAATCTTATATAAACTCGAAGCCCTCAGGTCAGGGACTATGTTGGCCCCACTGAAGTCAATGGCAAAACTCCCATTGATTTCAATGAGGCCAGGATTTTGCACAATGACTTTCCACAATGCTGGGTACACTTTAATAGGAGCAGGGAATATTCAGACCCTCTGAAAATTTTTCTGTCTATATGGCTAAATCTAGATCTATAGTTTGAGAATGTTATGGATTTTTATTTTGTATTATATAGTTCATTGTAAAGTGCCTTTAGCTCAGGTTGGGCACTTAAACAAATCAAAATAAATACACAATATTTAAAATGTATTTTTTTTCTCATAATCAAGGGCCATATTGTGGCCTGGCTAGCATGGCAGTACAGAACAGATGGAAAGCTGTGTCAGAGGTGAAGCAGGCTTTGTAGACTTACTGCATCCTATTACTGCCCAGGTGAGAGCGAGGCAATTCAAAGGATTTGGGAGTGTGGAGATTGCTGGTATTGCCCTCCCCAATGTGCCAGTTTGTCAGCAGACAAAAACTGCGCTGGGAATAGGCCCAGTGCAATTTCCTCCCATCCTGGAACAGGGGGAAACCAGAAGAGACACATGGATTTGGGAAGTTACCATCTCCCTCCCAGGCTGCTCCAGAGGTAGCACAACAATAATGTTTCTCCTTCAGTGTGGAACAGCCTCTCACTTCTCGTACACCTTGCTCTGGGAATCTTGTAAAAATCACAATCCTTTCTCAAATTATCAAGTTCTGAATAGTTGTAAATTTAGGTTATGTATACTTATGATAGCATGTGTGGGTATTTTTTATTCAAACACCTACAGAGCTGTAGATAGGTTTTATTACATTCTGAAAATTGCATAAAGGTTGCATTATAAATAATAATATTGTACATTTTGTCTGCATATTTGTTACTTTTGGAAGAGTATCATGCATATTTATTTCTATCGAGTTTAATAAGTTCTAACTTACACTATTTTCTCTCTGTCCTACTGGAACACAGTACCATGTAGACAGACGGCATGGTGACAAAACCAGCAAAGCAAGTGTGAGTTGTTCCAGTGAAATTCATGTAAACTCTAAGAACTGTAGTTGTATGTAGTGTTGCTGTAGCCATGTCAGTCCCAGAATATTAGAGAGAGAAGGTGGGTGAGGTATTATCACCTATTGGGCCAACTTCTGTTGGGGAGAGAGACAAGCTTTGATCCAGTAAAAGTTATTATCTCACCCACCTTGTCTACCTAAGAACAATAGGTTATCTAAACAGAGACTGTTTGGTGTGCATGTCTGGGTTGAAGTGCTAAAAGGTTAAATGAGTAGCTTGCTCAAACAGTGTATCATTATGACATCAACTAGGGACTTCAGTATTGCTACTGATTTTATGTGGAAGAGGCTCAAGTACTGTAGTCGTGGGCAGCAATATCAACAGTTTATTTATTAACAATTCTTTAGAGTCTTCTGCATACAGAGATGTTTTCTCATGTACCATCTTTCAGACAGGATTTTGTTAATTTTAAGGGTTTGTGCACAACTGAAGAGATTAACTGTTTAGAAAAGTGTTCCGTGAAGGCATATGATATAATTGATGAGGACAACTAAAGCTGGGCAGAGAAAGGTAAATCTATTTCCTGGGGGATTTCAATACTTTAAAATTTAGCTTTATTCCGGTTTGGCGGGGGGGAACCCTCCAATTTTGAGATTCTCCACAAAAGAGAATGGATCCCTCGCTTCCGAGAAGTTGGCCTGGAGGGCTGCCCTGAAGCCACAGACGCTGGGAGTCCAGGTTGTTGGTGAGCAGCAAGCCTGGAAGCCAGGGCTTCCAGGGTCTCCACTCCCCACCAGCCTTCCAGGCGGGCTGATAAGCCATGAGCCTGGAAGCCCAATCTTCCTAACAGCCTCCCAGGCAGGCCACTGTGGAGTCAAGCAGATGAGCTGGCAGGAAACCAGGCAAGTTTCTGATGGAAACCTCAAGATTTACCTGGCAAGCAGGGCTCTGTAGGAACTTTGTCAAAACTGCACTGTCTCCAAAATGTTTTGATTATGACACACAGGCAAATTCTGACAACGTTTCATTGGCATTTTTCTGACCCGCCCTAATAATTACATTTACTGGTGCAGAGATGTTCAGTTTGAGAGACTGCAGCCTGAAAGTGTTACCTTTTGAATAGCTCCTGCCCTTCACTACCTTATAGGCACCCAGGGTGGGATTTTCCAAAGCTCTCAATACTGGCTTAACACCGCTCCTGCTGATGTCAAGTAGGAGTTTTACCATTGACTTCAATGGGAATAGAGTTAGGCGGATGCTGAGCACTCTTGAAAAAAATCTCACCTTTAACGTACAAAGTAACATGCATAGGACTCTATTTTCTAATGTTGCACATCTCTTCATTGCACAAAATGTTACTATAGTTCCACAATCATTGTATGAAGCACTGTGCACCATCCCACCCCCAAACTTGGCATGAATGTGATGTTTAAGTGGAAAGACTAGGTCTAGGAAAGGAGTGAGTGGCTATAGTGCACATTTATTTTTACAGTTTGCATACTATAATGCCATTATTCCTAATACACTACCCCATGGAAGATCATCCTTATAGAATGATACTCTTTTCATCTGATAACACAGCTACATCTCAGAGGTTTTACAACCCATACTAGTTTTCTCTTTCATTCATTTTCAAGGTCAGTACATTTGATAAACTTTATTGGTTGTGTTCTTAGTTTTACATACTGCAGCTGAACATATTTGTTTTCTATTATGCTATCTGATGCTGCAGGATATTGGAGTCTAGTGGACCATGCAACTAGAATGCTATTGAAATGGTAACTTACGCAATTTAAACCTGAAATCATCCACTGTATAACAAAGCAATGCACACCAGTTATGCTCTGTTGCAAAATCTAGCCCTAATGGAAAACATTATTTCAATTAACAGGATCAAAAGTATGAAAGGACAAATGGAAAATGAAAATACAACAAGATGCCTACCAAAACTATTATATTGATATCTCTTGGTATGTGCTGTTACAGTATTGCTATAGTGTTAATGTAACATTTCCCTTTTAAAGAGACTAAGTTCTATGGGTCAGATTCTCAGCTGATCAGTTGACTTCAGTGGAGCAATCACATTTTACACTAGCTGAAGATCTGTTCTTAAAAAATGCAAAATCTCACAAGATGGCCCTCGTGAGGGGTTAGGAGATTGCAATTTAATAAAAGCATCAATTTCCTTAGACTTTGTTGCTTAAATGTAAGTGATCAAACATACCAGAATCTAAGCATTATTCTCCAGATAATGTTCACCATGAGGTAGCCAAGGAACCAGAGGGTTAAACATAACAAGTTCTGGGGAAGACACTCAAATTACATATTTCCAGAATAAGTACTCTTTTTTAAAAATCATCCTGATTAATCTCAATGCATATTTCTATGCACAGTCTTGTCTTTCTACAGTGACCTCGCCAATGTAAAGCCTTCTCCAACATATTCAAATATTCAAGAATGATAAATAGAAGGTATCCTTTTAAACAGCTGTCTATATGTATATTTTCTTAGTATTCTTTAGAGCTGATAATCATTCTACTGTTAGATTCAGCTGGTAACAAATTGAAAGCATTCTTCTCATTTATTACCTTGTTAACAAAACAAGGGCTCAGTTCAGTAAAGTAATCTTGGTTTTATCTTTCTGCCTTATTTCAATAAAAATAGAGCAGACTTCGTACATTGCACGTCCCTCCATATTTCGCCAGGACATTGCTATTGTAACCACTGGCAAACTTTCCAACAATGAATGTGGCTATTTAAATCCCAGCAGCAGCTATACTGGCTGAACTTTTAAATATGAATCAACATATCAAGTAAGTGTTTCAAAGAAAATGTGCTTGTAGGTACCAAATTGAGGTGGCAGCCTCACTCGGGGGGGGGGGGGGGGGAGAAAGTCAAGGAAGTGGTGACCCAGTGAGAAGTGACAGTTGGATGCATTTCAAGGCCAGGAGTTGGACCAGAGTGCTGTGGGGAACATGTTCAGTAAATTGCTACATGGTTTCAGAAAATTTTCATTAAAATAAAAAATTGTATTTGCTTCACCTGGTTTTCCACCTCTTTTGTGTTCAGTTTTCTCAAATATTCTAACAAACAAGTTTACTGGGAAAGATATTTGTGGGATATTAGATAATATTCATGAAAGGAAATTTTGAACTCATAATTGTGACTTATTTGCACCAGAAATCTGATTCTGTTCCACTTCCACAGTCAAGCTATATTATGTGACCTTGTGTCTGTTTGAAACTAACCAACACACCTGTTATTGACTGTCTTACAGCCACAGCAAGCTATTCACAAACCATCTACAGCCTACTCACAAATTATTTAGCAAATAATTCTGACTGACAAACAAACAAATTGGAAAAAGTCCTAAAAAATCCCCGCTTCCCCCACCCCATTTGATAAGTGGTCCTGTCATTCATGCACAGCAATCTACCTCCTACTGGTCCCCAAGCACAATCAATGAGTCCCATTCTCCACCCTCAAGTCTCCCTAACCCTGGGCTTACATTGCATTACAATGTATCATAACCACAACAACTGAGACAACACCGACCAGAGAGAGAAGAGAGGCAAAAAGCGACAGAGCCAAGAAACAGCCTGTAAGCACAGTATGATCCTGAAAAAAGCCAGAGTGAGCACTTTTGAGTCTGGTGATGACTAAAGAGGCTTGGAGCTGCAAGTTAAGAAACTGCTCCTTTTGGACTTGGTTCCTCCTGCATTCAGAGAAGAAGGACTTCCTTGTAAATCATCAAGATTGCATGAAAGAAAATTAATGTCTACTTCCAACTGGAAGATCCCCAGAGCCCTGAACTTTGACTAGCTGCTCAAGTCAAAAAGGGGAAACAGTATGCATGCCCTATCCCAGCACAGCTTACCAAGTATTGGCAGGTAAGGAAGCACAATGGTTATGGGATAGACATAATTTGATCCTTGCAAATAAAATATGCTTAGTGTATATTAACTTACAAAGCCCTTCACAAAAAAAGACAGTTATTTTTTGGACATTGTGATTCCTTAACCTACTGGGCCCCAGCTAAGGTCTGCTGATGCAGGTTTCCATGCATTTTCAAACCTGAAAGGAATCACTTTGAGTAGACGTCCTTTTATACACTGGTTTTGTGGAACTCAACTCATTGCCTATTGGCACCAGTAATATCCATACCTGCCCTTGGTTTAAGACATTTGCTTTCACCTGGATTATTAACTCTGCAGAATGGATTAACTTTCAAGCTTTAACGTTATCGCAATCTGGTATAAGATGTCTCAGCATGATAAGATGCTGTAAAAATTTTAATGCACTAGCTTCTCTGCTATGCAGCACAGTCTCGATTTTTATTTATATCAGGACCGTTAGTCTTCATGCTTTTATGGAAAGAGTCATTTGATTTTCAACTTCAAAAGTTAACAGGCATTGTAAATTACTAGTGTTTTTGTAAAGTCAGCTTTTCATCAATAAAGTTCTAAGCTGATTAGGTGGGCGGGCTGGGGAGAGAAAATGGTGCAGACTTTTTATTTAACCTTGTGATAAATATCTTTGTCATATTAGTCAAAGTGAATACTTGTCAGTGTCTGCAGAATTTAGATTCAATTTCTCTGGTCATTAGAGAAGGAACTGAAAAGCCAGATGTCAAGGGAGGTGCCACAGTATATTTGATGGTAAGTTAATGGCCCTTGAAATTCAGAAGCACACTGTAAGTCCTAACTGTTCTGTTTGTCGCCCACGCCAGTCTTCTGTGTCCCACTACTTTTTTACTGCTTTTATTAAGATCAGCAACTGAATGTTAAAAAGAAGTTGTTGTATTTTGTTTAGAATGGCTGATGGAACACGCTACATTATTTTACCATTCAGCACTCCTGTGCCAAAATCTTTCTTAAGCAATCAAACAAGGACCAATAATTTTACGGTGTGATTTCTTGGGACATACCAGGACTCATTAAAAACAAGAGTTGTGCATATCCCAGCGGACAACTGGGAATCTCCCTTTTCAGTAGGACTCACAACTCCAATTTATGGCTTTGATAGGGTCATGAGATACCATAGAGACAGATGCAAGATAGGACTGAATATCTTCCTGCTCTGGGCCTCAAAACCAGTGTTATTTGTGAAGAGGAATTCCACATTTGGTAGTACAATAATTTGATTTAAACCAGTAATTAATAGTATTTATAGGATGACATCTCTGGGTAAGAATCTTCCACACTTTTCATATTGAGTAGCACAACGCTCAGTGAGTGCTTCCACTGATTTTGATAGGTACATTCCTGCAGTAAGGTGGTACTCCAGTGCTAGTAATGGTGGAAGAATCAGACGTTCTGTTTTTAGGGCACTAAGGTGGTCTCATTTTGGAAGAAACAGAACAGTTCAGCTTTACCTCACCATCCTTTCAGTCTCATTCAAAGTCTTCATCCGAAGGTGGCATTATTTTATAACAGGGGGCTGATAAATTTAGCACAAATACTCATTTGCAGAAAAGAAAAAAGTTATAACAAATGAGACAAAGATTTTCTAGTGTTGCTGAGTTTCCTGCTGTGCTGGGAGTGATCAATTGCAGCTGTGCTTCCTGCATACGTGATCATGGAATAAATCTATTCTTTATAGTAGAAAACAATCCTTCTCAGAATGCGAGAGTAGCGTTCAATCGTCAGTAGCGTCTGCAGCTTGAGTAACTGAGTGTTTTCTTCACTCACATCATGATTATTGTAATTTAGCAAGTTTTGCTATTGATTGAAATAACTGGTGCTTGGTGTCTTCATCAGTATGATTCAGTTTAGAGGAAGATGTTGTTGTGTTTTACATATTTAACCAAATCCATGGGCACAAAGGAACTTCAGAGATGTCACTAGCTACATACTGGGCCCACTAAGAACTTCACAGCAATAGTGGTGGTGGGTCATAAGAACCAAGGGATTCCGAATAGTGGATCAGTCTACAGGTTCATCTAGTCCAGTATCCTGTCTCCAACAAAATCAGTAACATCTCCTTCAGAGGAGGAGCTTAGATCTTATGATAAAACCTTTATACTACACTATACCAACATGTACTAATTCTCTCTACATATAAGTTCATTAGTATGTGTTGTGGTTCAGTTCTAAGATCTAAATCTTGAAAACAGACCCTTGGGCCTGCACGAAGGTCCAGTAAGTGCAACAAAAGAGTCCATTTATCTGGATCTGCTTGCAGGATTGTGGCCTATTGTGACAGGAGGGCTCTACTCACCTCAGGACAACAATGCCTCCCGAAAGTTCTGGAGATTAGCTAGGTCAGGCTGATGCTGCTTCCAGACCAGTGGGTACACCCTGTCAGTTCATCCTCTGCTGCCCCTCTCTCACTCCAGGAACTAAAGCTTCCTCTTTGTGTCTCAGCCCTCCAGCCAGGTCACTTTTGTGATTTGTCCTTCCAGGGGGGAGTATTGAAGTTCCTGCTCTCCAGCAGTCTCAGGCACAGGAGCGGCAGGTTTGTATAATTTTTGGTGGTGCACAGAACGGGTCCAAGTCCCGCAACTCCCCCCACACACACCTACCTGAGGCTCTGAGAGGGCATTTGTGTGCAGGGTGCATGCTCTGGGATGAAGCAGGGGGTTGGGGTGCAGGAGGTGATGCGGGGGGATGGGCTCTGGGAGGGCTTTTGGGTGTGTGGTGCAGGCTCCGGGCTGGGGCAGGGAGTTGGGGTGCAGAAAGGATTGTGGGGGGTGGGCTCTGAGAGGGAGTTTGGGGGCTGGCTCCAGGCTGGGGCAGGGGGTTGGGGTGCAACGCTTACCTCGGGCAGCTCCTGAAAGCAACCCGCACACCCCTTTCACAGCAGCTCCTAGGCAGGGGGTGTGGAGGGGTCTCTGCACACTGCTGCCCACATGCACCACCACTGCAGGGCAGGCAGGGCCAGGGGGGACGCTGCAAGGGCATCAGGCAGGGGAGAGACCTGGTCCCAAACTTTGGTGGAGCCAGGCACCTGTGCTCTCATATTGGTGGAGCATGGGCACCACGGGCCCATACAACTCGTTGCCTCTGCTCAGGCAGTCTTCTGCTTCACTGCCTTACAGTGCCACTCCTGCAGTGGCTGTCAGGGGAGCCTGGGCCCACTTTGTACGCTAGGTTCTGGCTCAGGAACCATCTACACAGCAGCCAAGGTCCCATTTCCAGCATCTTGCTGCCCTTCCCTGAGCCGCGTCCATACCGCCTTGCCTTTTCCACTCAGCTGGATTTCCCAGGCTCTTCCTTCCCTCCTTCCAGGGAGTAACTTTAGGCAACTCATCACTGCAGCCCATCCCTAAACACTCCTCCCTTTTCCCAGGGAGTGCTTACAGACTTCTCCCTGCCCCCTCCTCTGCTTCCCATTTCCTGTCTTTTGTAGAAGCCCCACATGTCCCTCACAGGTAAGCTTCTTTCTAGCTGTCTCCAGCCTAAAGCTCCCTCATTTGCAGCCTAATTAGCTGATTGGGCCCACCTGGCCCAATTCAGCTCTTGCAGGGCCAGTGTGGGGAGCCCACCCCATCACACCTATGTTTGTATGGAAAATGTGTACGTTCATTTTATACATGCCTGTTCTGCCTAACTGAATGGAAAATGTTGGGGGTTATTCAAAAAGTGTGCTTAGCAGTGTTATTTTCATACTTTTCAGCATCTTAGGGGGGTTTGCCATTTATTTATGAATTATATTAATCATGGGAGTAAATGTAATAATAAGTTTAAAAAGTGTTTTGTGGGAAATGGAATTGTAATAAATCTGTTTTTTATAGTAGAAGACAATCTTTCTAGGAATGCAAGAGTACATGGCAGTATATTTTAAAGAGAAGTAATGTTTGTAGGCTTGTTTATGGGAGCCATTGAGAACATCTTGGTAAAATTTTGGAAGTCGGTGCTTTATCTTTTCAGGTCACCTTCAAAGCATTTCTATTCTGTTTAAAGACAAATGTAAAATAACCAAGCCTATTTATGTTCCAGCATGTGATATTGCTCCATTAGGCTTCCATTACACAAACTCAGTTCTCCTTTCTGGAAAAGGTATTAGAATGTTCAGCCAGCTGAGAGCATTCCCGGGTGTATTAGGAACCCGTTCGTGCATGTCTGATTGTCTTCTAATTATATCACAGTAATAGTCCTCATGGAAAGCAGTTTATGTAAACACTTCCTGTGTATTTATATCCCATAGAAAAAAGCTGGAAATTATATGTCTGATTCAAATGATTGTCTGAGTGAGGCATCCATTAAGGGCTAGACTGGACAACACATACTCTGGTGAGCATCTACCTGCATCCTTAGTCCCATCAATGCATCTGCTCCTGTAAGTGATGAACAGAGGTGGACCTGGTGGATGGGAAATGCAGTATTTATTATAGAGAGTTGGTCAAAACTCAGACTTTCCATTCTGCTAGAAATTCCAACATTTGAAAAATTAATTTTTGTTCCAAATTGGAAATAAAAAACAAACAAAAAAAATTCCTGTGAAAGGAAACTTTTGAAAATGTTTTATTCTGGGTCAATTAAAATGTTCTGTTTTTATAAAACTTAAATATTTTGCTCTGATTTTGACTTTTTAAAAATGTTACATTATAACATAATATAAAATAAATTTTGAAACTAAAATTGTTTTGAAACTAAAAATTGAAGTGAATCTTTATGATGATATTGAAATGAAGCATCTTTAGGGTGACTAGATAGAAACTGAAAAAACGGGACAGGGGGCAGGGGGTAATAGGCGCCTATATAAGAAAAAATCCCAAAATATGGGACTGTCCCTTTAAAAACAGAACATCTGGTCACCCTAAGTCCCAGGAAGACTGCGAGCTACAAAAGGATCTCAAAAAACTGGGTGACTGGGCAACAAACTGGCAGATGAAATGTAATGTTGATAAATGCAAAGTAATGCACATTGGAAAACATAATCCTAACTATACATATACAATGATGGGGTCTAAATTAGCTGTTACCACTCAAGAAAGAGAGCTTGGAGTCATTGTGGATAGTTCTCTGAAAACATCCACTCAATGTGCAGCGGCAGTCAAAAAAGTGAACAGAATGTTGGGAATCATCAAGAAAGGGATAGATAATAAGACAGAAAATATCATATTGCCTCTATATAAATCCATGGTATGCCCACACCTTGAATACTGCATGCAGATGTGGTCACCCCATTTCAAAAAAAAATATATTGAAATAGGAAAAGGTTCATAAAAGGGCAACAAAAATTAGGGGTATAGAACGGCTTCCGTATGAGGAGAGATTAATAAAATGGGGACTTTTCAGCCTGGAAAAGAGGCGACTAAGGGGGGATATGATGATAGAGGTCTATAAAATCATGAAAGGTATAAAGAAAGTAAATAAGGAAGTGTTATTTACTCCTTCATGTAATGCAAGAACAAGGGGCCACCAAATGAAATTAATAGGTAGCAGGGCTTAAAACAAATACAAGAAAGTATTTTTTCACTCAATGCACTGTCAACCTCTGGAACGCCTTGACAGAGTGTTGGCCAATACTATAACAGGGTTCAAAAGAAAGCTAAATAGATTCATGGAAAATAGATCCATCAATGGCTATTAGCCAAGATGGGCAGGA